>NW_028256703.1:3032500-3585000 GCF_048593485.1 Apis florea
TAGAAAGCGTTTAATTTTTAGACAACGATAACAATGACTTAACTACACTTAATTTCCTTTTTAACATTTTTTCGGACCATTTCTCTTTTATATCTCACACTATTTATTTAACAAGATTTTGATATATTGCAAGCAATTTCGAACATTTAATTTACTGAAAATGATTATCCAAACTGATATACCGAATAGTCACAAAATGTAATTATTTTAAATTCGTTACATTTCGAAATAATAAAGGATACCTTTCATTAAAATAATAAGTATTTTCTTTGAAACAGACGAGTTGAACGAGAAAAATATATCGAAACGATATATGTATTTATTTCTTTTTTTCCACCCTCCCCTTAATTATTAATATCAATTTTAATTTCAGCAAATTTTTGCGACCCAATGCTTCGTCAGCGCTTGGTAAAAGTTTTATTAAATCCTTCCCTAAATGGATAATTAGAACCATCGTTTCCATCCCGATTATATCTTAAACGCATCGTATACTAATAGTACTTTTTTTTTTTTTTTTTTTTTTTAAATCTTGGCGCAGATATTAGAGTCAATTAGAGTCTCTTCTCTCGAGGGGACAAGGCGACTTCCACGCGAGAACGGCCTTCGTTACGACTTCCTAATGAGCCGTAGCAGTGATCGATCGTAATGATCTTCGCGTCCAACGGCATGCAGCATTTTTTTTGTTCCTCCGGTCGCTCGATCATGTCGATCAGGACGAAACGATCGATCGTATTCGTAGATATTTGCAACGAGCATATTTGACTTCGTGCATGGTGAGTATATTTTCTTCCGAGTTTTATTTTATTTTTTTGTTTAGCCTGGATCTTCTCTGTTTTTTTTTTTAGTTAAAACGAAACTTTTTCATTACCTTTCTTTACTTCGTCGTTAATTTTTTGAACGATCTTAATCGTTCGATTTTCGTATCATCGTTCGAAATTGTATTCGCGCGCAAGATGATATTTGCCGGATGGATCTCGAGATCAAAGCAATAATTTTTGTTTTCTTATTATATCGAGAGTACACGCTTTGAATCGTCCGAGATTTTTAAATTGAAAATGTTTAACGTGGAGTCGATTAATTTTATTTTACGTTCAATGATTTTTATCTTTTTTTTCTTTGCTCAATCAACATCTATTGATATAAAATCTTCATATTTCGCGTTGAATTGAAAGAGCAGAGTCATTAGGTTAGAGTTGGTGGTAAAATTGGATTTTTTTAAATCAAAGAATATTATAAGAAGAAGAAGAAGGAGAAAAAAATGCATTAATACCTTCTTAACTCAGGATTTTCAGACAGACCCGTTCCGTGCCCATTGCCTCCATCTCGCTCACATTGCTGAGCAAGAGAGAGAAAGGCAATGGGGAGGATGAGCACAGGTTGTAAGTTTTTATCAGCGAGTGACGATGAGTCGGCGATCGTGCGCCACGTATTTTCCACGTTGTGTACGCGTGGAATTGCATCGTTGCTATCTTATTTATATACACTTATTGTTATTGGTTGAGCAATATTTCATATAAAATATTGCGAATAATAATCTTATCAATTTTAATTATCGAATCACGATGAAAATTCTTTTAACTTTGTTCCTTTTAAAAGATACGCCAATTCTCTTCCGTACCGTAAATATCAATAAAAAAAATACGATTTTTAAATTCGTAAGCAATTGGTCAATCGGTCCATTTCAGCGAAAAGACGCCAACCGCTTTTTATATAATAATAATAATAATAATAATAATTGTATATTAATCTCAGGTTTCTTTTCTTTTAACATTTATTTTATATCGTTTTTCAGACCTAGTCTCGTCTACTTAATCGTCACCAATACTCGTGATAAGGTCGAACAACATCGCTTTCCAAGGTGTGATTAAAAAAAAGAATCGATTCGAACGTCGTTAAAAACGGCGAAAAATCGAATCGATCTTGAGAAAAGCCACCGTCGCCTCGAAGACTAAGAACTACGCTGTTGCTTGTCCACGCTTGATTATTCGTATCGTCGTACACAAGAAAAGAAAAAAAAAAAAAAAAGAGAGAGAGAAAGGATAGCCCTTGTGAACGCACAGAGAGAGCGAGAGAGAGCGAGAGAGAGAGGAGAAACGTGAAACGGGGAAAGGAAAGTTGGCCGGGAAAACTGTCGCAAAGTTACGTTTTTGTTGGGCACAATTGCAAATACAATTTTGCGCCACGGCAAATTTGCCGCTCGTCCCCCTTTCGCGAAATTTTTGATTAAACGTCATCCACACATCCGTTTTCGCAAGTCCTTACACACAACCCTCCCTCCGTTGGAAAGACGGCTGGCGGTAGTTTCGGTTTAAACCGTTATCCAACCGGGATCTCCATTTGATCAGGGCCCCCGCTAATTGGAAGTAATCTTATTGAGCCGCGATTTCAATTTGATTATCTGATTTTGCTAAATTAGCGCGACTCGGTTCATTCAAGCCCGCGGGGCAGAGAATTCCGCGCCCGGATTTGTTGCCGATTCAATTACGAATCTCTCGTCTCCTCGACGAGAGAAGCACACCGTGGAATATTTTACGATTCGATTTGCCAAGTTAGATCCGCGCAATTTCGATTAAAAGTTGCGCGGCGAAATAAAACGCGGGGGAAAAAACGGGGGGAGAAACGCGATTCGAAGAATACAATATTCGAATATTTCGAACGTGGGAAACGTTGTCTGGGGATCGAATCTGGGGAATGGAATTCGGGGGGAGGGAGGAATACTTATTTTTTTATCGATTATTAATCGAATCGGCAAAATACAGTTAGAGAGATGTGTGATTCTTACGAACGAAATCTTGAAGAAGAAACGAAGAATCGCCCATTTTCCTTTTCGAATATTCGCGGTTAACGGTGATTCCTCAATTCGATTTATTAATTTTAATATCCACTTTAAGATCTCGAGCGAGATCTTTTATTTTGATTGAGTGAAAAGCGTAATATCAGAGATCGGAGACTGCCGGTTGAATTTTTACGCGAAATTAATAAATAAAATTATGACGAAAGCGATAACTAAAAAATTCAACGGAGGCTTGGGCTTGCCTCTTCAATTATCGTAATCAGCACCTTGGGCATATTTCGTGTCCTTTTTTTTTTTTTTTTTTTTTTTATTCGTGCGATATAGATTCAACGTTTGCATAAATGAATAAACATATTGCGCGATAAAAACGTTTCCACGATAAACAAATGATAAAAATGAGAGAGGGAGGGGGGAGGATGGGAAGCGTATGGATCGAATTACACGTTTCCTTGGCCGCGTGTGGCAAAAGCGAGCGAGCGTGCATCCATCCGATAGATATAGGCGAGAGAAGAGGGAAAATTTAGGGGGAGGCGGTCGTATCGTAGTATCAAGTTCGAATGCCAGCCTAGAACACGGTGATCGGTGTTTCAATGCGCGTTGCGTGGCTTTCCGCATCGTGTTGAGAATTATTTTGGGGACGGGGACGGGAGGACCGGTGCCAAGAATACTCGACACGCTAATAGCGGGTTGACAAGTACACCGTTGGAAAATGAGAACGTTTGTGACGTTGCGATCTCGAAATGAATCGGCCGTGCACGTACCGACCGCTCGTAAACGTCCAATAAATATAAATAACATCGGAGAAACGGACGGGGCGGTGAAAAGTCGCCCGCGCTAACAAAAATACCTCGCCATAAAAACCGATTTTAACGCTTTTATCCATCGTTTTTCTCCCCCTTTCTCTCTTAAATCTTTTCCATCCACCGTTGTTTAATCCTTCGATCGAGAATGAAAGAAATCCCCCGCATCTTCTTCCATATTCTTTCGAATTCTAGTTCTTTTTCTAGATCGTTTTTCGAATCTTTGGATTTTTGCTTTTGCTTTTTTTTTTTTTTTTTTTTTTGGATCTCGTTTCCCGAGAATCTATCCTCTCTCGCGTCCGATTTCCAGGATGTTATCGATCATTTAAAATCGCATCCAAGTTTTTTCCGATTTTTCGAACTTCTTTTGTTCCTCGAATCTTTCTTCGACTTTTTGCATCTCGTTTGCATCTGCGAATGCGCCCCTAGGATATTACCGACAATCGTACCATTTGAAATAACAATCGTTCATATTTTTTTAGTCGCTGAGATGTGCCATCGATAATCGACGAATCAAATCACGAAAAGGAATATTTTTCGCGTTGAAACGAAGAAAAAGAGCGAATTTTTCGATTTCTATTTTTTTATCTCGACGATTTCTCTCGATAGCGATAATGACAATAACTCGGATGTTTGCTCGATCGGATAAGGAAATCGTTTCAACAATATCGAGGCCGCTCGTTTCGCTCATCGAAAATTCCATAAAATTCGCATTTACCATCGAGATAATGAGAAAATAGAACGAAATGCAAATTGGAGCAGCGGGGAGAGGGGGAGGAGGAAACAATAAAGCCGGCCATTATTCATTTCGAGGAAGAAAACATTTCTAACGTGCGGGGAAACTCGATCGAAGGGGGGGGGGGGGACACGTCATTATACCCCAAACTCCATTAATTAAACGGCCGTTAACGCGCAATGTTTATGATTGTTAATGCGCCCGGTAATGTATCAAATTATGCCACGCGAGCGGATGTTCTATCACAATTCAATCGCGAAACGAAATGAATATCCTGCGAGAGATTTGATCATCGTCATCGTCAACGCGCAACGCCGCTCTATTAACCAATCCCTCTCCTCCTCCTCCTCCTCCTCCTCCTCCTTTCATCCGTGTACTCTAATAAACTTTCGTTCCAACCAGATCTCGCTAATTTATTCCATCCAATTCGTGATTTAATCGTGTATTTCCGGATCGGAATTCAATAAAATTTCGAATTCTTCAAGAAAATCGTATCGAAAATATATACGTAGAAACATACGAGTTGAAGAGTTTTTGCCGGGCAAAAATAGAATTTCAAGGTGGCGGAAGAAAGAGAAAAATCGTTGGAAAATCGAATATTTCGATGGATAGTCCTGATTCTTGGTATTCTTTGACGAACGAGCGAGAGATATGTCCGAGAAAGATTCTCGAATCTTTCTTTTCTGAGATACACGGCGCTTCGCAAACGGACACTTTTAAATGATCCTAATCCTTTCTTTCGAGAAGAAAAAAAAAGAATGGAAATTCGACGACCAAAGAGATAAAAATCCAGCTGACTCCAAAACTCGTTCGAGAGAGAGAGAGAGAGAAGAAAACGGTTCTTATAAATATTTATTATTCGACAGGGCAAAAAGAGGTGTCGCGCTTTGCCGCACACACTCGCCCGCCAAGGTGTCGATCGAGCCTTTATTGCACGCCGGGACAAACGACGATCATCCAATCTTCTTCCCCGACACCTGCAATTAACCTTCCCCGACCAGACGCTTCCATATCGTGGACAAGTTTCGCGATAAACGCGGGTTAACTCGAGCAATTCCTTCGTTTCAAAACTGCTTCCTATTTTCAAAAATTTTCTCCCACTTTTCGGGAGAGATTAAACGGATCGTCGAATGCGCGGCGGATGATCGACGCGGCAGGATCGTGAATACGTGTCATAATCGGCGATTACGCGAAGGAATGTTGAGAAAGAAAAACTTGTTCTCGCGAGTAGAGCGGGTGTATAAATAAAAAGCTCCTATTTTCCAACGAACGCTTTCCTTCCTCTCCGTGTATTTGATTTTCGTATCGTGTTGTCGCCGATACACGCGAAAATATTTGCTCGAATAATAAACCGATTCTCTTATCTACCGTTTTATTCTAAATCAAAATATCAAATTATTGTCGATATAACGAGACATATAACGATTATACAAAGTTAAATTATGAGCGAAGGAATTGAAAGGGAGAAAAATACTTGAATTTTTCATCTCGATTTTTCAAACAAAGAGTTGTAATGATATTTTCTCTTTCACCCTTGTTTCTTATATATTCCATTACAACGGATTCTCGTATTCGTATTCTTGTCATAATTATCCCGTTTGTAAAACGGGTGTATACGTTTACCCCTCCGTTCATTTAATTCCACTTCTCTCAGCGATGCAACTCTTTCACGAGAGAAATTACGATTTTTAAAAACCTCTCGAATTCTCGAAAGGTCCTCATCGAGTAGTGTCGCAAGGACAAAAGGAGAGGAGGAGGCGTTTTGCCGTTTCCGGAATGGTTTCCGCTTGGTCGCGAGCCTTATTCATCGACGCGTCCTTTTTTCCCCTCGGAGCCTAAGAGAAACTAATAAATCTATCCGTGACGCAGGAAAGGCGGGCACGAGTTTTCGCGCGTACGTATTCGACTTGAATCGACCGCTTAAAATAACGTAAGATCAAAAAATGCGCGGTGATAGAAATTTTTCAAAACTCGGAAAAATTGGAAAGAAAAATCTATCGCAAGGAGGGAGGCTGTGACTGTGTAAATATCTAACTATTCTATCTAAGCAGCGATGGAAGATGTTTCAAAGAGACATGGAATCTTATGAAATTGCCGATGAATCGTATATAATATATGGAACACGTAGCGCGTGTGAATATTAATCGAGCTATAGATGCGTAGCGTTACGTGATACAGTATAAAGTATAGCATCCATGCCAGGCGACTAGGTTGTATCGTTTAAATATAGCGCCAATAAACATCGATATGGAGGCATTTTAAAATTACTTATGGAACGTCGAACGTGGTAATATCCCCGTACGTAATGCCATGCATCGAAGCCTAATATTACCGAAATTACATAATACAACACCGCGTCACGCGATATTTTGCACGGAACAGCATCGCTGCTCCCACCACCACCATCGCTACTACTACTTCAAACTTCGACGAGAGCGTGATTCGATAGAAAACGATAGAGTGGATAATCGAGAGGATTGAACGAGTGAAAAAAAAAAAAAAAAAAAGAAGAAGAAACCCACGAAGACTTGAGCGCAGAGATACGCACAACAAACATCGCAGGATTTTTTTCCCTTCCCCCCTCCGTTTTTCCGATTTAATTTTAACCCACTGCTATAATAAACGGTGTTAGATCCTCCCGATTCTAAATATAATACCATTACTATATCGTGTTTTCGATTCACCCGTAAATTCGCTTTAAACGACGGATTAACGCACGATTAATTTATTAATCGGTCGAATATCGACTCGATCGTTAGTTTGTTAGAGTCCTCTGCTCTTGAATCGTGTCGATGAATTGCCACGTACCCGCGACACTCGATGTGAACGCGCGACCCAACCGGCGACACACGGTTAACGAACAACGGAGAGGGGATAGAAAAGGAATATTTTGTTGAATATTCTCACTTTTCGAGAAACAATCGAGTATTGAATATCGCGGCGAATTGAAAATTCGACGAATTGAATTCCGAAAATAAATGGAAGGGGGAGGGAAAAAAGAGTAGGTGAGTGACGCAAGTAAGCGCGCAAGTTTCGTGGCCAGTTGCACTTTAAACCGGGTAAATTTCACTCCGTCTAAAATTGTTCCCTCGCGTATGATCGCGTATGATGACGTAAGTGACGCAACCAAGTGCCAAATCGAATTCCACCACCCGTGTAATCACCCGCCAATTTTTCCGCTCATCGTCCACTCGAAACTGTACTTTCTTGCTCGACGTTAATTTGAAAGCGTGCGCTGCACGGTCGAGTCGGAAATTTGTTAAAAATACAAACGGCGTAATCAGCGGCAACGAAAAACAAATGGTGGAAGGCGTGGAACACAGAGTCACGTGGGAACGCGAACGGAAAGAGAAACTAATTAAACGAGGCATCAACTGTTGCTTCGCTTTTCACTCCCAACTTTTCATCGGTTCAAAGTGCATCCTGACAAGCGCCACCGTTTACTATCTCTCTCTCTCTCTCTCTCTCTCTCGCCTACACTTTATCCGCGTGCTAAATAAAGCGAATAGCGCCCCGTCTCGATCGATTCCTAGGTTTCGTGAAATGCATATATTCGAAACTATTCTTTTTTTTTTTTTTTTTTTTTTTTTTATTTTAACGATAATAATTATCGGTCGACAGAAAAATTACCGAGGGAAAAATGTCTATCTTCGCTTCTCGACGCTTTCACGACGATCCTGAACAGGATTGCAACGGAAGAGCTACTAATTTGATCATTCGTAAAATCGTAAAAATTACTTTCACTCGCAAAGTTACGCGAGGATAATCGTCCAAGATTGGAAATCATTTTGATACGATATCGATATATGTATCTATCTCATCTTGTTCATCCATTTAACCCAATCGCATGAACTTGCTATGCCATTTCTACCATACGCAACTACTTCGTTCACTTTCGTTGATTTCATATAATCTTTCAAAAACTATCATCTCCACTGATATTTCAATCTGATTTCACAGCAACCAATGGGTTACTCAAATACGATATTTAAAAATTATCAATTTTCGAATATCGAATTTCTTCTCTCGCGATTTCGATCTCGATACTAGCGCGCGGGCCCCCGGCGTTGCGACGTTTTCCAAGGCGCCGCCGCTTCCCACGGATAATTCCACATAATCCCAGACAGATCGTTACGTATTTAGAGCAATTTGGGAGGCCGTCCTTGGCCAAACTGCTCCGCTGGGGCGATGCATATTGCTTTTTAACCGTATCATCGATTCGGCGTAATTCAAGGCCGGCCTCGTGGGATCGCGCTCGATAATAACCGGGGAGGAGAGCATTTTCCACTCCTCCCTCGAGTGATCAGGAGGCACAGTGTCGAGATTCGACTTGCACCTTTGTTACACCACGGTTACACGGATCCTCAGAAGGGTATAATAAGTTGAGGAGAGCTTGGGTGGTAACTTTCCTCGAGCGCCCTCGATCGTATTTTTCACTTTTACTCGGATTCAGAAGAGGGTGAAATGGATATACGAGGGAGGATCGAGAGGATTTTTAATTTGGTTACGATTCTGGTTTTTACAGCTCCGTTTCATACGATACGAATCACGTGAAAATGTATTTTTCTTCGAATAATTTTGTACAATAATAATTGTAATTATCGACCGTTTTAACGCTCGACGAATCAACTTCTCGCTTGTTCCGCGCCGCCTAGATATGGGATATTTTTAACCGCATTATCATCGGAAAAAACGATAAGAGCTCAGTCGGAGAGTTCGAGAGTAATCGCTGCGTTTACAAAATTTCGTTGTGAAAAAATTTGAAGAAAGAAGAAGAAGAAGAAGAAGAAGAAAAAAAAAGAAATCTAAAAGGATATTTTTAAAACGACGTATCTCCTTTTTTCTTCTCCCTTTCGAGATTTGAATATTTTCGATTCGCGATACGTTGAAAATTGAAGGAGAAAGAGAGATAAAGAAACTCGTTGAAGCGACACTTAATTCGGCGGAAACTCGCTGCAAAGTCTGGCCTTGCACAATCGAATTAATGACGGGAAGCAATGATACAATTACTCGGCAGCCACTTATTAAACAGAGGCCCGAGGTTCATCCGTTGATTGCCCGAGAATCGAGAGCACCGCCGCGTGAAATCTCAACATCTCGCGTTGCATCGAATTAGTTTAGCAAGATCAGCGTGCCCTGATTACTGCCAACAACCTTTTTATCTCGGATATAAAATAAGATCGACGTCGAGGCGCCTCGACGTCGAATCTCAAAAACGTTGTGTTACGCGTTTAATAATTTCACCGCGCCACGATTCTGATTTAAAAATTTATCGACAAAAATATTGGTCGATGCGCAACAAAAATACATATATAAACGAGGAGGAGGGAAAATATCGTTTACCACCGACCAATAAAACTCGAGAGAGAGAGAGAGAGAGAGAGGGCGGGGGCCACCGCGATAACCGTAGATTAAAGAATGACTAAATTTCCGTCGAGACGACCGCTTTCGAGGCAGATTCACAGCTCCGTTTCCAGAATACGCCGATTCTAAACTACTGTACACGCGCGATTATATTTAATCATGTCGAGCATCGTGCAAAATATTCCGAAAGAGAAAAATAGAATTGTTCGTCGAAATTCGACGAGCTTTTTTGTTGGACGAAGTCGGGCGATGGAGGGAGGGAGAGGAAACGAGAGGAGAGATTTGGACGATCAAAACGAGGGTGTTGTCGCGAGAGCTACTAAATTGCAGCTTGAAACGTGGCGCTGCTCCGCCGAGATAGGGGGCTTCTTCTTTCGCGCAAACAAATTTTCCCCGCTTAATATCCCCATCTCGGGCTATAATTGAGAACGAGAGAGAGAGAGCGTGCCCACCGTGAAATTCTTCCTTCTCGAGGAAACTCGTGAAGAGTCGAATAAGAGTCTCTCTCTCTCTCTTTCTCTCTCTGATGATCAAGAGAGAAAGATAGGGGAATATCGATTGTTGGCAATGATTAATGATGATTAAGTGGACAAAAGGAATGAATAACGGGGAGAAATTATCGAGTCGTTCGAATTGTAACACGGATCTTCTTTATTTATTTTACGTTTAATTAGGCGAAACGAAGAGTCCGAAGAAAGATAGGCCCGATGAGTTAGAATAAAGACGGGCTTGTGTCGCGGTCAGACGATAAAACTTGTGCAAATCTGCTTCAATTTCGCGGCAACGAATTTAAACGTCCCATTTTTAACGATGAAATTCGGGGGAGAAATGAACGCAACGATCCGTCAAACTCGGATTTTCCAAGAATTCGTTCGGCCAATTATCAAACGTTCGTGCAAATTTTGTTTCTTTTTATCCTTTCATTTACCCGCTCTTTCTAATTTTATTTCTTTCCGTCAAACCCGTTGTTTCCTGTCACCTGGCAGCGAGATAAAAGTCTCTTTTTTTCGCAAGGCAATATTATAAAACCTGGCAGCACCGTAGAAAGCGACGAGGATAGCGCTAGATGGAAACTCGATAGCACGAAAAAAACGCGGCGAGGTAATATTATAAAACGCGTCACCACGCAATTTTGCAAAGCGTTTCATAGCAAACGTCGTAACGCGTATCTCGCGTACACCAGGCGTATGAAGACGTTGCGATCCCACCGTTACTCCACGTTTCTCCCATTCATCAAATCCGCAATATCATTAATTCCACGCGAACGTAATGAAAATTCTTAACCGGCTAAATCATCCTTCATCAGGATTCATCGACCACCCGCATGATCACGGCAATGATTCGACTCTGAAACGAAATCCAGAAATGGGAGAGAGGAAAAAGTTAATCCTTTAATTGCTCCTGCCGAGTCGCAAGGAACTCGATATTTTTACACGATTAATATTACATTCGAAAGCTCGAAATCCAAAACATTTTCATTATATACCGTTTATTCATCGATTTTAACGTTGTTTCAAAACGTAATTGCAAATTAAGTTTTCGCCGTTCGAAGACTTTTATCGTCGATGCGCGCATATTGAAACGATCGTGAAAAAGATCGTCGTCGAGCGCATCAATTACGGGCTCGTTGATGAATCATTCCAGCTTCTTAGGCTTGTACAGAAATCATCGCAAGTACGATATTCACGATCAACGTGAAACGAGTTTCAAGATAATGACGAAATAAACAAGATTTCGTTTTCGACGAACAAACGAGGTTATACGCGTCCAGATGGCAGTCAAAAAGGGTTAAATTAAACCGAGCAACGCGATAATTACGCAGTTTCGTTTCGATTTTCGATCGGACAACCAGTTCTCCATTTTTTTCGTAACCACATTTTCACTTTCCTCGATCGACCGGTCGGTTTGGAACGCTCGAGGAGATCGACCACCTCCCCTCCTCCGCGCGATCTTTTAAAATCAAGCGTGGAGTATCGAGGAGGAGCACGCGCGCGTGAATAACTCGGTTTTCCTTCATAAAACCGCACTCCGCCGGTCGCCGCGGGGAAACGTGAGAACGCGAAACGAGACGATTCCAAGGGGGGGAAGAATTTATTATTCGACGCGTTGAGAATTCTCCCCCCCCCCCCCCCCCCGGTGAGAAATTGACGAAGAAAACGAGCACCGCGTCCGAATGGAATGGAAAACCTGGTTACCTGCTCTTTTTCTCTACGGAACGATATACGAGTTTATTATTATTATTATTATTATTATTATTCTTTTCTTCTTGCGTGCCTTTCCTCCGATCCACTGTAGATAATCCTCCAAGTGTCGGTTCGCGAACAATGTTTCTTCGCGAATGGTTGGTCGAAATCTTGCATCGTCGTCCAAGATCGTTTTTCACGATCTCGGGAACGATCTTTTCGATCCCATCGTATTTATCGATCTTTAAGAAGCTCGAGAATATTCGTAAGAGAAAAAAAAATCTTACTTAAAACTTACTTACGGAGAGTTTCGACTCATCGAAATATAAAATAAGGAGACGCGTTTTAACCTTTCGGTCTGCATATCTTTTTTTCTCAATCAACAACCGTCGAAGCAACTCGAATTGTTAGACCTAAAAGATCTTTCTCACATTTTTTCGTGGCTCGTTCAATAGCGAAAGGAATTAAGAATAATTTCTTCCTTTTCTTCGTATCCTCGACCGATCTTTCATACTCCGCGCGTTCGAAGTTGGTTGGCTCCAAACGAAACAGGACCTCCTCTCCAAAGTTCGCAATTACGACGAGTCTAATGCACAATAACCTTTCCTCGCGATCGTCCTCCTCCTCCTCATCTTCCTCCTCGTTCGTCAAAGTAGAATATTTCAATTCGTAGATCGCGAATATTGAAACGAGAGCGCGGAGAAGAATGCGCCGACTTTTCCCATTCACGCGTTTCGCGCGTCAAAGTTCGTCGAGTCTCGAAAACAAGAGGGGAGATCGAAAGAAAGGAAGGAAGGAAGGAACAAATCGTCGAAACGACGCGAGAGAAGAAGCGAATTTTTCTTTCTCTTCGCTAGAGTCGAGGAGATTCTGATTCAAAGGGGCGTGAGAAGGAGGAGAGAGACAGAGAGCCGCGTACTAATCCCTTAAGAGTGTCGAGGGAGGAAAGAAAAAGAAAGAAAGAAAAAAAAAAGCGCGATACGATCCCATCGGGGATCTCATTGAAATGGAAGCGAGGGGAGAAAAGAAACAGCATCTGGGTTAAATTCCAGGAGGATCTTTCGCGGCTTCTCCGCCACGGCTGATAGAATTCCCCGTTGCGAAACAACAAAAGGCGGGGGATGACGAGCGACCAGCCCGAGGTGGTCTCTTTTCCCAAGGAAAGGGGGCCGACTTTGGCCCGCCCGCGGGAAATAACCGGATCGAGGTGCAAATTCGCGGATCACGGAGCGCCACCGAGACGGAAGAATCGGACGACCCCAATTTTCAAAAGCGAAAAACTTTCGTTTCGCAATTTTTTCCTTCTCGAAATTATTATTACTCCTTCGATTCAAATTTCCTAGAATCATCCTTCTTCCCTTCCTCTTATTTTCCATTTTAGCGTTCCAATGTTGTTCTGCTCGCATCGCGGTGGATTAACATTTCTTTTAACACGTTCGTCGGCCAGCGTGATTTCGTTGAGTTCCTCAAATGTTACTGTCGTAAGAACAGAGCGGATATAATTTTAATATTTTTATTTTATATATTTTAATATAAAATTTTATTGGGATATATTCTGCAATACCGAATTAGTTGCTTTCAGTGCCTCTTCCTTCCTTCCTCCCTAACTTCCTTCGTTTCCAAAGTCAATTTTAAGTATTTTGAAAAGGGGGACAAGTATGACTTGTTGCATTTTTGTACAATTTTAAATCTAAATTTATACGGTAACATAGGAGGACGTTATTACCACAGATAATATAGAACTTAGAGGCTTATATTCAGATCAAAATACTTAAAATTGACTTTGGAAACGAACAAAGTAGGGAGCGAAGAAGTAGAGGCACAAATGAAAACAACTCAGAATTCAGAATCGGTATTACAGAATTAGTTAATAAAGACTAAGTAACTAATGTATACAAATAATAACTAAATTTTATAATAAAATATATAAAATAAAAATAATAAAACTATATTTCCGTTCATCGCTCCGTTTACGGCCTTCCGACAGTAACATTTAGGCCCCGCGAGAAACTCAACTCAAATGTTATCACGCTGGCCGACGAAACGTGTTAAACCGTTTTTTAAATCGAAGCAACGAATTATACTCTTCTCTATGCAAAACACCCGATATATTATCGAATCGTTTATAATCTTTGATAAAAGTTGGAGGAGACTGAAAAAAGTATCCCGGCGAAATTTGCTTTCCTCGCCTAAAACGACGTCGATTCGAGACAGAGTTGATTCCATCGTTCGAATCGAAAAGGATGAAACGCCGATCCATAACCGGTGGTTCTCGTCCATTTCTCGTCGAAGAAGATAATCCCTGGCCGCGCGAAGGATCGAAAAGAAAAGTTGTCCGTGCATAAAAAAAAAAGGGGGGGGGGGGGGAACAAAAAGAAAAAAACTCCACTCGAATCGTGAAATTCGACGGAAACGACGTTCGATTCTCGTCGTCGTGGCGAGGGGATCGTGGAAGGAGAAGCGATTACACGCTACGTGACCACGTAACAAATAGACCGGGAATACGCAAATCTCTCTCGCATCCTTGAATCCAAGAGAAAAGTCAAACTTGGTGGATAGCTGATCGAGTCACATGAAGCGTGACTCGATCGAAAAGATCGCACACGAGCGTGAATCTCCGTGAATTAATTGTTTAATTAACCTCTGGAAATTGTTTCTGGCGCGAGATAATAAGGAAATTTTTTCGAAAATCTGTGAGGATTTATCTCGAAGGCTGCGAAAGTTCTCCCCGCTCTTCTGAGTTCTGCAACTTGATACGATCATTCGAATTATCCCCTCATGCGTGACTTTGCCGCGTTGCCGATCTATATTCATTATCTCGCAACTTTAATATATTCGTGTTCCACATGCATAATGTTGTGCGAAGCGGAATATTTCCATTCTCGAGGCATCGAATCGAATAAAATAATTTTTCAAAATTATTTATCTTACTGGAAAAGACGACGTCGACGATGATTATTGAATATTTCTCAACGTCGAAAGGAAAATAGAGTCTCGTTCGAGATACATATTTTCTTCATTCAACTATAGGTCAATATATATATATATACGAAAACGATCTATCGATAAGAAACACACGGATAAACAACGCAAGAAAAAAAGGAAATAAAAACGAGTTGACCTTTTTATCTATCTCCATCCGTGAAAAGTGTATTTCTTTTCCAAGCGATACGAAGAAACTAGGTGCGAGAGGAGAGGGGAGAGAAAAGGAGCGCGAAGATGAGAGGAGGCGCAGCTGCGGCGATGATAAGCGGATCGGTGAAAACAACGAGCGGCATTGAGACGCTCCGTGGACAAGGCTCGAAGGTTGGATGCGTTCTGGAAAATTATGCGTTCTTGTGCAAAGGCACGTGGATGTTACGCAAGGCAAGCCTCGTGCCGCCGATCGCGGTTTAAAATGCCGAGTTACCTTCGAGAGAGCGCCTCCATTAAATTTCGCCCCCTTTTCTTCACACGTGAGTGATACGATTATTTCTCCAAAATTTGTCCTCCATGCACAATCGGCTTCGATCGAGTCATCCCGATTTAATAATCGAATCCTCTCCTTTCGATACTCGATCCGAGAATTGTTGATTTTTAACAAAGAAAACGTAGACCACAACGAATGTGGCCACTTCGATAACGCTTGGAAGTATAGGATGTAACAACGAACAGGGTTAACTCTTAAAACGATGACACGATACGATATCGAGATCGTGAATTCGATCGAGCGTCTTTTTGACAAAACTTTTGGAGAGAAAAAAAAAAATGATGAAAGCGACTCGTCCATTTTAACCGATGGTTTAATTTATTCGATTCGGGATACACGATGATGCACATCGAAGATGAAATTATTCGACGAGTACGAAAGATATATTTGGTCTCACAATAGTCAACAATTATCATTTTATTATCATTTTAATGCCGCGTTTACATTAATTGCAGCTATTCTCCGAGTTCTAATGCGAATACATTTGCGTAAACAATTGGTAAACAGCTTGGTAATGACGCGGCATTGGACAGCCTTGAATGCGAATAAAACGGCGCGTTGCGTAACAAATTAAACGCGCCAAAAAGGAGAGGGATCCTCGCGTTTTCCTCGCCGCTTCTCTTTATAAAATATTCCCCTCTAATCCCGCGAAATTTCCTAAAATTGAGAATAAATTTCGACCGGTGATTTCGTATTATTCGCTCCACTTTTATTTCCGACGATTCAAACGGAGAAGCAAGGCACGAGGCGAGAGAAAAAATGATTTTCCCCGTGTTTGACGGCCTAATGAAAGTTTCACGCGCGATGATAACCATCCCAGGCCATTAACGGGCCATGCGTCGCATGTAAATTGCAAACCAACGAATCTGCATAAATTTCTCCTCTCCCTCCCTTAGCCATCTGAAACGCGCAGTGTCCAGCAGAGCATCGTTTCATCGTTCGTTCCCCATTCGTCTCGAGCCACGCTTCCATCGCCTTGCGGAGACGATAACGTAACTCTTGGTCGAGGGAGTATTCAATTTCGACGAAGGAAGTGCGCTCATTAGTCGAGAGCAGGGAGCTCGACAAGGAAGGGAAAGAGAGAAGAGAGAGAGAGAGAGAGAGAGAGAGAGAGAGAAGGAAAAGAAGAGAAAAACGTGGAAGCACGCGGTTGGAACGCGAGAGAACGAGCGAAGAAGAAACAGGAGGAATGCGAAAAAGATATCGGGAAAAGACGTAAGCCAGGCGCTTAAGAAACGCGCAAAACAAACCTCGCGAGAACCTTGTTTGAGGAAGGAAAAAATAGTTTTAGTCGTAAAATGCGCGTGTAAATAAGTTGGGGTGTGCGAATAAGTTCCTTCCCCTTTTTCCTTACCTCCGTCGTAACTTCTCACCGAATTCGAATTACTTTATCGTTCGTGCTGCCATCTGGAAGAGCGTTCTTTCGTTTTTAGAAGAAAGAGTAGCGACGAGCGTTTCCAGTGCTGTGGAAATTGTCGACAATTTCAAGCAAGCGATATCGTTCGTTTGCTTGAATGGTACACGCGCTTGTATCACACGATAAAAGTAGTAATAAAGATTTAAATTTGGAAATTTTAACTCGAAAGACGACTCGATCGTTCGACCGAGAAAGTGAATCGAAAATCAGACGCGAGAAGAATTGGCAGAAATCGGGTAATCTGATAAAATCTCGAAATTTGGAAAGAAAAAGGGGAGGAAAGGAAGGAAGTTATTTTACACGGTTGATATATTTTTAAAAAACGCGGAGAGAAATTGTTTGATGAACGATGACGACGAAAGATACGAGGAATATTTTCCGCAATATATTCCAAACACCGCGTCATCGTTGCATCGGTGACGAGGCAATGAGCAATGAATACATCGTCGATACACGTTGTAAAATGAACGGTGTAACGACGAAGCGGCGATGATTAGAATATATTGTCGGCGCGTCCCAAAAATCCATCCACAGGTTCCCCGCCAACAATTTTAAACGATGGAGAAATTGTATAAAATCGTATAATGAAATTACAGGAGATGAAGGTAAATTATCGAGATGAATATTAGCAGACTTAACAAACATCCTCGTGAAAATTGCGCTTCTAATGGAATTCCAGCTTCCTTGATTACCACACACGACGACAACCACGATGGGCCTCCTCCCGAGAACATCCTCCGAGCAAATTGACGGGGAATGTCCAGCTGATCGATGAATCGGGTACAATCGAAATACGCGTGTAAAGTTGTTGAAACGGCAACAGGGAGGAGAGTCAAATGATTAAATCGCGATAAACCGAACAAAATCGTATTGATTAATTGAGTTTACAGGCTCGTTGGTCCATTGTGCGTAAACTTATCGAAATTTCGACCCATAATCGTTAATCGTCACCGCCTCGATGATCGATATCTCGAGTTTTGCGTTTTGTTCAAAGTCTAAAATGCATCGGTGATCGGCCCATCCATTCGTCCCGTGGAAAAATTTTCGAATCGGCCAATCGGAGTTAAGCTCTTTCCACGTGCCTCTTATCGTTATCGTTCCTAACAAGTCGAACAAAATTTCCAGTTTTTCTCCAAGCATGAAATCGATCGATCGATCTTGACGAAAAAAAAAATTTCTATTTCGCGAATCAATTTTGTTCCAATCTTGGAAAAAAAAGGTTAAACAAAATCTCAAAAAAAAAAAAAATCAAAACGTTTCGAAAGATACGTAAGATACGTTCCATTTCTTCGTTCACGAGTTAATTTTCCCTCGTCCCAAATTTTAAAAAGTTAATATAAAGAAATTTATCGCGCCATTTGATCAATTACCGCGGCGCAATACTTCCTCGTTCTGAGCCGACTGACGACGACGTTGTGCCCCGATTCATCGTGCCAAATTTTCATCGAGACACGATCCCCAAACTGAGCGAGAAATCATCGAGAAATGCATCGATCGACTCGACTCGTTTTTATTCGTCGCTCTTGGATCGTTCTAACTCTCGATCGGGGACAAAGGCTCCCTCCCCCCCGCGAGAAAGTCTATCCCTTTCCCTCTTATTGCGGTTTCCAGATGAAATTATATCTACGAACGGTCTCGATGCGACGGAATAATCTCCCGAGCGAAGAAAGTGGTTCGTTTGTCCGCCAACCGGAATTACCTCTCTCTCCAGCGAGATAAAACGAAACCGAAAGTGGTATCGCGTCGCTCCCTTCCACTAATTTCTTTCGCGGAACGATCGAGCGAAAGAAAAGGGGGGAAAAAAACCTGTCCAACACACGACGGGAAAAGAGCGTTGGCTCCAAAAAGAAGGAACAGTTTCGATGTCATCGATCGAGTTCGATTTCATCGAGCATATTGGATTATACGTGCGATTCAATTTTGTCTCGATCCAACTAAGTCGATTCGATTTCAGATTTGCTTTCTATCTCGATTTCGAGATCTGATTTCCAACGTTTCAATCTCTTCGAGATTGAAGGATTCGCAATTGAAGAAAAATTTGCCCGGAAAGACGATTACGTTTCTTAATAGCTCGAGTAAACGTCTCTTCCCTCTCCGTGGAGAGTATTGCGAGAGCGCGAAGAGACGAGAGGTTAATCTTAAATAAATAAATAAATAAATCGGCGAGACAAGATCGGCTTTAGGTTAAAGAAAAAGAAAGAAGTGGGAATCGAACTTACCCTTGGGTCGAGGATTACTCCAAGCAGGGCTGCAGACCTTCTCCATGATTACTTTCGCGATTACGTGTTGGTTACATGACGTTAATAACACGTTAATGCGGCTCTCACTTCAACACTCGGTTAATTCTCCACACTCTGTTAGTAGGGGATCATCGCCACTTTGCAATTACTTTTTTCTCTTCGTATCCATCTGAAAAAAAATTCCAACAGCCTGCTGTGAGCAACGTTTGTTTCAACTCGAAACAAGTTATTTCTCCCTCCCTCATCCTGCGATATCATCATTCCATTTCCTCTTTGTTACTTTGGGGAAATTTCGAATTAAATCTCGATTCTCGGTCGCGTTATTAAAATATCGATATATCGTGCTTCTAATTTTATTCCACGCCTTTTCGATCCAAATTATTAATTTTTGCCCGAAGCAAGATTATTCCAACGTTGAAAAAATTAATTTTAAAAAAGGATTCCTTCGCAAATACGATCGCAAAAGTTCGTTGCATGCCGTTACTTTCGAAATTTCGAATTAATTCTAATTATTCGGTTTTTTTTTTTTTTTTTTAATTTCGTTTTAATTTCATTTCGACGGCAGTATCGAAGAAAATTGAATTTTTGCGCGATACGACAAAGGGGGATATTACCGAAACGATTTATTTTAAAATTAATTTTAAAAAGGATTTCTTCGCAAATACGATCGCGATTCAAACACAAGCGTTTCGCCTTGCAACGATGCGCGATTCGTTCTTACTTTGAAATTTCGAATTAATTCTCGATTCGTTGTTATAATCGGTGTCACATTTCTTTTCTATCTTTTTTTTTTTTTTTTTTTTTTTATTTTACTCGATGAAAATTGAATTTTTACGACAAAGGAGTTATTATTACCGAGACTCGTTGAATCAATTTCAAAAAATAATTATTGCTTTCGAAATTCCAAATTAATTCTCGATTCGGCCACGTTTTACATATAATACTGTATCGTATTAATTTTTTACTCGCGGCGAAAGAAAGATTATGAAGAAACGTTGAATTAATCCTAGAAACGATTTTCCTTCGTGAAAGAAAAAAAAGGAAAGAAAGGAAAAGAACGTTGGCGACACATCGATTACGTCGTCAGCTTCGTCCGATTAATCGATTAATTTTGATCGGTTGAAAATTTCGAACGGGGGCTCGGCTAAAAGACTGACCAGTTCCGGGAAAATCGATGAAATAAATATGCAGAGACAAACGTGGATTAATCGGGCGATGGTCGGCGATGAAAAATAGAGCGAGCAACGGTGGCGGATTAAAACAGAGGGTGAAAAAACTTGGACGATAACGCGAAATCGATCGATTCATTAGGGAGGGAGGGGAATATGAATGAACAAAAGTGAAAAATCGATGTCTCTCTCTCTCTCTCTCTCTCTCTCCATCGCCGCCAATGTTTTTTTTCACGGGCACGAAACGATTAACTCATCGATCAAAACTGTGAGCAGTCTTTCGAATAAACGCAACCGATAAAACGATCCTTTTTTTCGTTCGATCGGTGGTATTCCTCCCCATTTTCCATCCAACGTGCGTAAAAACGTCGGACAATGATCGAATAACGCTTTTTAACACGTGCGATTAAAAATCCTTCGTTCCGTTTTGTTCCAAGATAAAGGAATGTATCTATACGTACACATACGTATATATTCGTTTGAAAAAAACATCGCAATTACACGGTTCGTTTCCTATATTAATCGAGCGATTTTTCATTTGGTCGGCGTGCAAAAAGCGATCTCGACAAAAACGAAACTCTAAAAAAAAGCTTTCTAAATCGGCACACAGGGAGAGCGAAACATCATTTTGTTACAGAGGAATTAAATCGATCGCAGAAACGCAACGGGGAAATTTAAATATAAATTTCCTTTGAAATTTGCGAAGGGGGAAAAAAAAAGGAAAAAAGAAAAAAAGTGAATTCAATTAGCGTGAAACGAATCGACGAGATGGAGGGAGGGAAAAAGATGATCCGCGCGCTCGAACGATCGCGACTATGGTCGATGGATGGAACAGGTGATGAAAGATAAGTAGACGCGACACAACGGAGGAACGCGTTTATTGGCTGCGATGCAATAGCCAGAAAAACGTATTTTTCCTCGGGATATCGCGCGGGACAAGATTATCCGTGTGTCGTTAACTACCTCGAAACATCGGTGGATACAAACTGTTGGGTGATAACGAGTGATTACGCTTACCCTATATTACCTCGTAAATATTCCGTTATTATCATTTAGACGTTCCTCCGCCGTTTATCCTAGTCTATTTCAAAAAATTATACCTTTTAGAGAAATTTGCACGAATGAATCTGCTTCGAAATAGAATCTCGCTTTTCCTTTTACCCCTTTTTTTTTTTTGCAAAAAAAAAAAACTCGAAGCGTTAGATCCAATTTCTCGAAATATCCTAATTCACGTGGAAAAGGATAAAGCGCGCTCTCCTCAGATTATTCGTCAACTGTGGCCTCCCTGTCGCTTCGTCACAGTGATTTTACTATATTATATGATAACCCATCGTTTTCATAATATCCGATATACGTCGATTACTGTGTCAATTAATGAAAATTAAGAAAACTAAACTGTTTCTCCGCTCAAAATCTCATCTCCTTAATATTCCCCCAACTCCAGAAATAGAATTTCTTTTGTTTTGAAAACGATAATTTCGAATAACCCCCGTGTGTTTCTTCCTCCACCATCGTTTCTCTTTAGTTGGTAATTTTTTAATTTTAACACGGAGCAGTGTGATTTCTGTGTCACATCGCCAGAAAACGACGAAAGGGAGAGAGAGAGAGAGAGAGAGAGAGAGGAATGAACGGAAAGGGCCGATTTATGGGATAAAAACAAGGAGGGGTAAGGATGGTTTAATCGATGGATCCAACGTAAATGGAAACATAGTTGGAAATAATTTATACATGCGCGACGCGGATTATACGGCCCTGATCTCCATCCCCTTTTCATGCGAGCGAATATTAATCACGAATGAAAACATTTGCCTGTAAATTTGCCGCGTTACTTGTGCCCTATTAATTTCTGATTAATCGGACACCGGCCATAGACGACCCACCCCGTTGTCATCGCTTCCGCCCCGTTTTATCGGGGCCGTCCAAAAAACCACCACCTTTGTTCCGAACCAGCCAAATTGCTATTCCGCGCAGTAAACGTGAAAGCAAATTTCGTCGGTTGATCGACGAAAAGAGAACATCCTCGAATAATGATTTTTAACATCTTAAATAGGAGTGGTATGCGTAGAGAAATGAGCTCGTCTCGAATCCCTCTGTGAATCGAGGATAGGGAAAATAGGACGAACAATTTGCATGCTTTTCAATCTCTCCATCGTCACCTGTCGGAGGTTATTACGGAAAGATCCGTAACACCATCCAGATAATTCTATTTAATTATTCAACGGAACGGAAATAATTTATTCGTTGGATTAATGGCTGGTGTTCTGGCGCCAGCGATGTTACGAGCAACAACACTCCGTTTCCCAAGATTCGCGTACTCTTTCGTACTCTTTCCTCGTACCCTTTCCTCGAAAGTTTCTAGCAGTTGAAGGTTTCTTCCACCAGCATCCAGGCGAGACGCGATCGAAGGGAAAGAAAAATCCCCGAGGCGTTGCGCTTTGGACTCGAAGAAACCCGAATTGTCTTGTTAAACGCGCGACCAGGGATAAAGAAAGCATAACGAGGCACGAGCTACCAAGTCGAACGCAACGAACACAACGACACGGAGAGGAAAGTTATGGAGTCGAAATCGCGTAAAATCGTGGAACGAGCGTCGTGGAATAATTGCGTTGACGAGGATGCACCGACCGTGTTCTTGTCTTGGAAGGAGGACGTAAAAATTTAACGATCCTCGCGTGAAACTCGTTTAAAAAGGAACTATTGGTGAATATTTTTTTTTCGAGATTGGCCTCGCTTTTTTTCTTCAACTCTGTCATTACGTTAATTATCCCCGCGTTTACACTTATTTAATAATTGAACGCGATGTAATCGTATATAACATAAAACGAAATATAAATAATTCAATCGTGCTAATGGCAGGCGAGTTCGATCGTGCGGTATAAAATAAATTGGAAGCAATGTTAAATCGAGTTGATGGAGTTATGACTATTTCTAAATCTATTCGTTTCGAACAGTGGAGGATAAATGAGAGAAATCCGGTGATTGACGTGTCGCAGGAAGAATTCGTAACACCCACGTATCTATCAACGTACATAAGTCCTTCTAAGAATTTAATTCCGGCTCATCGTGGTCAATGACACGATGATCGTTTAGAATCAAAAAGAGAGACGTCTTTGGTCAAATTGGCACGACACGAAGACAATTCTATTTTACGATCGTGAAAAGTATTTAAAATAAATAATCAATATTCCTTAGAAGAAAAAATGAAACATTAATCTTTCTGTTTTCGTTCGACTATGAATCATCTCCAATCGTTCGTAGATTTTATCTAGAAAAGAGGACGAAAGTAAAGCCCAACGACTAATTTCATGGTATATAATACCTATCTATTTTTAAGTACGCCATGTTCGAATGGATTTTCAGATTTTTAGATCGCGATTCGAAATTTTATGGCCAGTAACATTCTTATATCGAGAGAAATTCGTAATAGTCGCGAGTTCACGATCACCGATTATTCTATTTGTCTCCGCAAGATTCCTTTCTACTGCGCGAAATTGAATTTTACGTTCGTTACATATATATATATGTATATTACCGTCAGAGAAACATCTACATTAAAATGCAATGGAAATTCGTTTTCGTTGTTTGCTTAATTGCCGAGTTTTCTTCTTTTTTCGCTTCCTGCAATATGCCTTTCCGAATTACTGAAATATTATTTTCCCTTCCATATATTATTTCTTCTATTTCATCATTGTGCTTTTTTATACCAGCCCTTTTTCCTATTTTTTTCTCTATTCTTTTCGTCGCTGAAATTTCCTCATTCCTACAATTCTACCCGTTTTTCGCGTGATAGAATTGCTGCTGAACAGGATTGCGAAAGAATAAATTCCAACTTTGGAGAAACACCCAAGAATAGTATATATATATATAAAGAGTTCTGAAGAAAGTAACCAGTGGCTGACCATAAGAAAAGATCGTTTCAAGATAAATTTACTTAAACCAAAGGGACTAAATAATAACTCTCTCTCTCTCTCTCTCTTTTTCTTGTAATAACAAAGAGATACAGATTTTCAAACGCTTTGGCAAACGAAGAAAAATCGAAGAAGAAAATTGGATTCGAATCAACCTTAAAAAATACACGTACACCCATCCTTTTCGTTAACCTCGAGGATAGACGATTGACTCGGAATAGCACTAAATTACCTGCTGCTGTTCCTCGCTAACTTTTTACTCGAGTTTAACTACTCTTTAATGGGTATATTTAAGCAAAAATAGTACATTCCTCGCGCATACGATGTACAAAGTCTACTACTATACAATCTGCTATATTGCAAATTTTGTACAGACTCGTTTTACTTTCGTGGCCATGTATGGGGACAAGTTGCAACCGAGTTCGATCAGCCTTAAACTCGTCGATTTACGATCGCCATTTCGAACGATGGTTCAAGCGCATGTTTTACGACACCCCGTCGTGCTTTCTACCTTGCTTCGCTCGACGCACGAGTTAAAAGCGCCAATTAGTCATCCTCTGTGATACGAGACATTAGTAAAACTCGATTGTTTTATGTCGCGCTTTCCTTCAATCCCATCGTTCCTTCTTTTTTTTTTTTTTTTTTTTTTTTTTTCACGGATAAAGACCAAGCATCGTTCCACGAGAGAAAAGAGTTGGGAAATAACTCTGAAGATAGATCATCGATCGAAATGAATTATCAAAACGAGTCCTTTTAACGCGTCGATTCTCGTCTCTTCGAGAAGAAGAGGATCGAGATCCTGTCCCGCGAGAAAGGGTGGCGCGGATCATTTGACTTTCATTAATGTGAAAAAAGGGGATTGGGGGTCGATAAAAAGGGGGAATATCGATGACTTTCAAATTCCAGCATCGGTAATAATGGCGGGGTGTCGAAGGAGGCGCGTGGCCGTTTATTTGCGTCGTCGAGAGGTGGCCGATCGGTTTTCGGGAAGGGAAGCAAAAGGGGCAAGAAAGTTTACTCGATGTCAACATCTGAGAATCTTCTTCCTCGCGGAGGAAGAAGATTCGCAAAGGCGAATTGTGAAAAATTGACGAACCGCTTCGTGATAAAAGATCTCTTTGTCCGCTCCATTGACTCCGTTCTTTCTCCAACGAAGAAATTAATCGGTGGTGGTAGAAGAGGAGGAATGAATCTTGTTTGGAGAAGATTCGAGTGGATACTTTCGCCATCTCTCGTTCGTTTCGTTCGAGATTACCGATTTATTAATAAAAATCCCGACAACAAAGGGGACGTTATCTCTCGAGAGAAGTAAGAATCGCGTTATCATCAATCGAGGTTCGATGAGAAAAATCGTCGCTTGACAAAACTTGGCGACTCGTGCCAAGAACAAGGTGCGACGTTTCGACCGCAGAATCGTCCAACTCGCGGTTCCAACTCGTGACCGGCTCCTCCAACATTGCGACAAAGATCACCGATCTCATGACTCAAACCCCGACTTTATTTTCACCGAGGCGGAGAGCGCGCGATTATTCGTCACTTGGATGGGCGTCACTTGAAAACGCATCGGTGGCGAACCGAGTTATTTTATCGCCGCTTGAATTTCAACGAAAATATTATTTCATCGCTCCGTGTCGCAACGTTTCCAACGATTGCATTACAGAAAAGCGACTTGCTATTTAACCGAGTGTTATCCAATTTACGAAATAATAACCGAGGAAACGAAACGAACAGATGGAATTTATACGAATTATTATATTATCGGGGTTTTTTAATTCGAGGGGGAAAAATTAAAACCGGAGAATTCGCTTCCTCTTCCGTATCTGATCGAAAATCAAATTTTTCCACGCGTAATTCCTTCTTTTTCGCGAATTGGCGAGACTGGATGAGGGGAGGGGAAAAGAAAGAAAAGAATAGAGATTCGGAGAAAGGGAGAACTATCGTATCGGGGAGTTTTTAATGATTTTCTTTTTTAATTACTTTCCACTAAAATTCGAATAAAAAATACAAGGGACAAAAGAGATTTACGATTTTCTGGCGGCACGCAACTCCCATTTAACAGGGGGAAAATGAAATTTTAAGGCCGACCACGGAATTAATTAAACGGCATCGCACATAACGTGCCCGCCAATCAAAAATTCCTGTTCTTGCTTGCAACGTATCCATCTTTCGTTCCAGAGATGATCGACGAGCAATCATAATTCAACCGAATTTCTTTCCATCGAAAATTTAAATATATATTCATCTTCGTCGGGCAAATGGCGAACGAGACACGAGTAGATTTAAAAATATCGAAATCAATTATTTCCAGTCCAACGAATCAACCGTTTCGTTCCAATCGACGATTTAGATTCGATAAATTAATTTTAAAAATTAAACATCTTCTCGTTATCCAAATCGATATCGATTAAAATTTAAGATCCGCTCGGATACGTTGTTACAAACTCAAATTTTCGTTAATAATTTAGCAGTTTCGTTTGATAAATAATTCCAGAAATAAGAAATTTCCAATTTTAATAATTTCACCGCGAACAAGTTGGAAAAAGTATAAACGATCCCGATAAACCGTGTCCAAATACTGTTTCTCGTGACGACGATCGCGTCGGCAGAGAAGCGACACTTTTGCCCGAGTGAAAAAAGCGTGAAAGAAACGTCTCGACGCCTGGACATATTGTGTCGTTCGGCTCGAACGTTAATAATATTCCTTTTCCTTCTTGCGTCGAGCCGTAACCAGGTTACAACCAGCTTTTAGCGACAGTTTCGAGAGGCGGACGAGATTTTCCGATCTCGAGGCGACGAAGTGAAAGGTAATCGAGAAAAAGGTAACGAGTTTCTTAGCCGGCCGGCTGATAAAGAGCATGAGATCGGCGATAAAACTCGGTCGATCGAGGTTCACGCGCAATTTTATTTCACGTCGCATTTCATCAGAAATGAAGCAGCTCATCATCTTTCACCGATAAGATAAGAGACGAGTGGGGGGGGGGGGAAAGAATAAATACGGTGGCAAAGTTTAGAGAGATCGCGGAACAGAATCAACAAGCTTAATCGATAACGAAGAAATCGATAGAAAGTTAATAAAAATTTTATCCTATCTGAACACGTGTGTTTATCTTTGTTTTTTAATAAACCCTTTCCTAACAGGTGTTCCACTATCTGTTTCACCTGTAATTCACCTGTAATTCAATCTCGAATCTCCAAATATATCTCTCTGTTTTTTTTTTTTTTTTGGAGAGGGAGGTAAAAACGCTTTTATCCAAAAACGGTGTTTGAAGAGAGAACCGCGCGTGCTCGGTCGATTTATGCCGGCCGAATCTGGGCAGATTAAATTATACGCGTCCCAGGAATATTTGGAATATTTCCCTCGTTATCTAACCCTTTCTAAGATTTACGAATCTGCTCGCGACATAACGCGACTCCGTTCGCGAATCACCAAAGAAATATCAAAAACTTAATTGCCGTTTCCCGTTATTCTTTAATCGGTGAAAAAAATGATTGATTTTCCTCCTCAAAGTTTCCAAATTGTAAATCACAACGAAGGAAGGGAGAGAGGAAGGGAGGAATTGCCTCGAATCACCTGAAAATAATAATTTTTCATCTGCGTAGTTGATGATGGTGTTTATAAATAAGAGAGACGTCGAAGCTCGATATCGCGTCGTTGGAGCGATAACGCGGAATAAAACTCGGGACTATCTTCGTTGTGGGGTGGGTCGACTGCGTCGCGAGCAATCTTGCAGAGGTTTTTTTTTCTTGCAATTACAAGACCTATTGTTTCGATCTCAAAGTGCAGCACGGGGGATCCGAGCGTGAACATTTGCACGAAAATTCTTATTAATTTCGACAAATTACTATCGTTTCGTCCGAAACAAACCGTTCTTCGAAATTTAATTTCCACGGAACGAAGCGAAACAAAAGATACGTTATATCGTATATTAACCCTTTGCACTCGTATCCTACGTTTTATTATTATTATACGTATATTTACATTTCTAATTATATGTATAATATAATTACATTCTCTCGTTACTCGATTGGTAAAACCTTTTTAAATATAAATATAACAGTGCAAAGGGTTAATTCAGTGTTTAATTTCACCAAGATCGAAGCTATCCTCCGCCTATTAAATCTTATTTATACGATTCGATGAATATCGTTCGAAATATCCAGGATTTTTCAAAATACGAATTTATCGATCCAAGATTAAAATTTAATTCCTTGCATTCGTATGTCACATAATCGCCATCCTATATTTTTTATTATTAAATTAATTTGCATTAATAAATATATATATAATTACATTCTCTCGTTAGTTGATTGGTGATCTTCTTAAATATAAATACGAGTGCAAAGAGTTAAGAGATAAAGCGTGGCAGGAGCAGAATCCTCTCTCATCGTTAAGATGAAGCAAGAATTCGAAATTCTGGAGGAAATGGATAAGTTCAAAATTGATCGATAGGAGGGAAATCACGCGATTGAACACTCTTGTGAATATGGCGGGATTATTGGCCGGGACAACGCATCATCCATCGACCAAAAATCGAAACAAACGATAGGAGAAAAGGATTTCGAATATCGTAATGGAATCGATGGAGAAATATTATTCCTTCGCAGCTTGCGTGTATCGCTCGAAATGATTCTTTAAACGCGCCATTTTTAATTTTGTTCCGTGTTATTTTCATCCATCGATTGACGACGAAATGATGGAAAAAAGATTCCAAGTTTTTCCCGAGAAAGCGAAGAGAAATTGTTCGGATCGATGATCGATACTTCGATCGTAATTGAATATTACGTACGTACGAATATTACGTAATTGAAAATTATTTACACTTTGTGGAATCCGATGAGAAGGATATATTTTTGTTCGAATGGTTTGAACATTGAAAATGTAAATGGGAATAATTCGAACTCGTAAAATCGATTAGCCTGTAGGGAAGTTGGAAGTAAAGTTGAAAAGTTTGCTCGGTAAGAGAAAAGTGAGAGAACCTCGCACTTTTTACGAGATGTTAAGTCTCTGTAGATTTATATCCTTTTCTTCCTCCCCTTTCCCCCGTGTTAAAACGTTCGATCGATGGAAAATGCAAAACAGATGTCATTCATAAATAAAAAGGAAGAAAGAAGGGTAGAATTCTCAGAAGAGAGAGGGAGAGAATTTCGAAAGGAAGGCAAAGCGAATAAAGATCGCGCCATGTTTTATTAAAAAATATCGCCGAGATCAATTTTAACGTTTTGATAAAAATCAGGATTAAAATATATACGAGAAATAAAATCGAGGATAAATTTAATTCCGAATAACTAATTAGCCGCGTCCCCCCTTTTTCACTCCTCCAAGGATAGAGCCACGTTCCAACGATTAACTCTTATCTCGTCCACATGGCAGCGATGTTAATAAGACCAACTTCCGTATGTAATCCACGTAGAATGTGGGCGTGATATATGAAACGAGTAAAAAAAAAAAAAAAAAAAGAAAAAAGGAAAAAGAAAGGAAAAGAAACGCAAAAGAATAAACAAGGAATCCTGTTGCCACCATTTTTACGAATCTTATTAAAACGTACACCGCCTAATAAATTGTACGGATCACATGGAGATAGAAAAAAAGCAGGATTCGAGGAATTAGAATGCAACGAGGATACAGATTAGCGCCGCTCGGGGAAAACAAATTTCTTAGATTAACGTCTCTTCACTCGACTCTTTCTTTTTCATCCACGTGAGAAAGGAAGGAAGAAAGGAAGGAAGGAGAGGTGTAAGTTTCATTACGCGAGGATCGTTCGTTCGTTCGCTTTATACAGCGCGTACGTTTTGCATTTTGAAGAGAAAGAGAAAAGAGAAAAATAAAGAAATAAGAAATTCTCTTATGGAGGGGGGGCGAGAAAGATCGAAAGGAATTTTTCAACGAACAATGGATATTAATCCAGCTTGTTCCCTTTTTTCTCTCGTCGCGAAACGTCGTTTCCATGTAACGCGCGTAACAGGAGGATTTTTTTCCCTTTTCCTTTTCTTCAAGTCCACGCGGATCGCGTAAAATTTCTTTCGACGTCGGGTGGGAAAAGTTTGCAAATTCATTTTAAAAACCTTGGTCCTCGTGCTTGACAAACTTGACAAACTTCCTTCCTTCCCTCCTCCACCGGAGGAGGAAAAGTGGGACTTTTCAACGAAAACTTCAACGACGAACACGAATGGCGAAACACAAGGCGACGAGCAACGCGACTTAATGCGTTTCGCCATTAATTAATAACCGCGAATAGGGACCTCTCCGATCTCTCTCTTCGGAGGCACGCTCGTTGGAAGAAATGGAGAAGAATAAGTTGGTGGAAAGAAACTGGTGCGTTCAATTCGACGAGAGAAATTCCTGTTTCGCCGAATTTCGTTTATACAGGCCAAGTTTTCCAATATTGAGATGAACGGACTTAATACACCTTTCGCAACCAGCGAAATATTCGTGGCGCAACTTTGGCCCCCGCGAAAAATTGTTCCCTCGATCGTCGAAACCAGTTCTCTCAACTTTGCATTTTTCCACTTTCGGGACCGAAAAACGACGAATCAATCTTCCCTTTTATCGCATGCGAAAAATCCCAAACGAATATTTTAATTCGAACGATTTTCATCCGGAACTGATGATCGATTGGATCGAAAAAGAAGAGAAAAGAAAAAGTGTTTGCGATTACATCATCGGCACCCGACTATTCGCGTCTCGATTACGTTTCGCGCAAGAGGAGCGATATGTCTCACTTTCGAGACGCGTATCCTCTTGATTACACTTTATCTCGTCCACCTACGCCTTCGATATTAAGACGAACTGCCGTTGTTGCGCTGGATATTCGAGTACCACGTTCCTTCTCGATCTTTCTTTCGACGTGATTATTATTCCTTGGGATCGATGAGAAAGCGCGATGTTTCAAGCTACAACGAAAAAACGTCGTGACGATCGATAAAAATTTTCGCACCATCTGCAGAAAACGGCGTTAACGGATTCTGGACGAGGCGAGCAAGTGGACGATAAAAATTTTTACTCGGAGCGTGCCACACGCTGCTTCGATTATTATATCGTCGCAGCCCCCCCGAAGAAGAAAATTTTCCCCATAATAAAGACGATACGCGCTGAAGGGATTAAAGGAAAATGCGGGGTGGCGTCAGTAGCGTGCGATAAAACTGTATAGGACGACAATGAAGATCTAAGAATGGAACGGTTAAGGGAACGATTGAAAAAAAAAAAAAGGCGATCGAAAAAGTAATACGAGAAATACGAACGAAACGAGACCCGATGATCGTTATACTCGAGACTAATGGAATATAAATGATCGATGGAATCGTTTTAACGCGGAGAGAGAGAGAGAGAGAGGAGAAAGAAAGAAAGGAAGGAAAAAAGATAAAACAAAGTTGATTTTGCCGAGTGTGAAACGTTGGAGAATGTGAGAATTCAGACAGGTGGATTCGATAAGTGGTCGTGTAAATGCAATTTATCGAACATCGTTGGAGACGCGTGTGCGAAATCGCGTTTGGAAAGGGAAGAACGTTTCGAAAACAGGAGGAGGAATGATAAAAAAAAAGAAAAAATAAACTCCAAAATTTGCGCAAAAATTTAGGAACGAAAGACCTTGATTCGTCGTACTTGAAACTTGTTAATGACGAGTAATTAACGCGGCGAGTAATCATCGGCTGTTCGTGATGCGCCAATCAAACGACAAAGGGAGGGGTCTAATGAAACCGAGTTAAACTCTCTCTCTCTCTCTCTCGATTATCCTCCATCGTTTTTTTCCGAATCAGCGAAACGATGCGAAAAATTGGCATCGTTCGTTTTCAAAACGTTTTTCGCAAACCGCGAGAGATCAGAGGCTGAGAACGAGCCTATAATTTTACCTCGACGTATAGATCCGATCTAACGTTCGATGCAATCTCTCTGCTAATTATGGAAAATTGCGTTGCGTGTATTCAAAAAAAGAAAAAAAAAGCAGCGTCAAAAAACGAGAAGTTGAATTTGTATTCGAATCGTCTCGATCGAATGGAACAAACATTCGCGAGTTGGAAAAGTGAATTCTACGAATTAGAAGCGAAATCATTGGAAAATAAAAGAGAGAGAGAGAATGAAAAGCACGAAGCGCAAAAACCGATCGATCGGTCGTTTCGGCTCACGGTTGCTTTCACTTTTATCGCGGGAAAAATCACCCTTCCTCTTCAAACTGTGAAAACTACAAACAACGCGCACACACCACCAAAAATAAATTTTCATTCGCATACCTGTTCGCGCACCAGTCACCAGTGGCCAGTCGTAGATTGCTCGAACGACCAATTGGTGGACGGATGATCTTCCAGGCCTTGGATCTTCTCCTCCCTCCTTTCTTCGATTTTCACCCAATTTTCTGCGAGCAAGAAGCAATTATGAATTCGAATGGAAAAAAAAATTCTCTCTTCCATCTTTGTATAGCAAGCAAACGATATTCTAATTTATTCCAAAAGATTTTCCCGAATCTTTGACGAATCACGATGAAAGAGTACTTGGCTCACCATCGTTGCAAAATAATAATTTTAATTCGCTTTCTAAAACGCGCCTTTTCCCCGATTCAAAGCCCCCCAAAGAGAGGAGTTGAGAGGTCGGTCGGAAGCAGGGTCAGGGAAACGTTTTTCCGATAACTTGGCCGGGATAATGGTTCAATGGCTACGCTATTTAAACAACGCTCGACTAAATAAGCCGACGCGACCTTTAGAACCTTCTCGCTTTTCCCCTCTAACCGGAATCGTGTTTACTGCGAAAGAAGATGCGCGACTTTCACGATCCGCTCTTTCAATGGTAGACGCGTCTTCTTCGTCCAATCGAGCCATTATGCAACCGTGTAACACACTCGACTCGAATGACCAACTCGTGTCACGTCGCGTTTCGATAATCCCGGAAAACCGATCCAGCAAAAAAAAAATATATCGAGTTTCCGTTCTCGATATATAAATATATATTAATAAAAGAAAAACGAGCGCGTTGTTTGTCGCGAATAAAAATAAAAATACTTCGTCGTGCGAGGAAACTACGTCTTCGCGAAGAAGAAGCAGCAGAGAGAGAGAGAGAAGAAGAAGAAGAAGAAAGAAAAATGAAAAGTGGCGAGTGTAAATCAGCTCGTTTATTACGCCACTCGTCCATTACCACTCGTAAAAACTTCTTCGGCGAGAGATTCGACGATTTACGATGTTCGATCTCGACCACGAGAGCAGAGATGATAGTACAGAGTTGAGAAACTGTGGTGGTTTCGATGTCGCGGTGGTTTCGGGCACGCACAGCGCGATCTTCCACGCCGGTTAACCTATGCAACGTCACAGATCGACTTTCAAGTTGCAATGAGACGTGGCGACGTGGAAGACCGGTGTTTGTGTCTTGAGGAACGAGGCGCATGCCTTATCACCACGCAAATACCGTAAAATTGCTGGCATTACGCAACCAAACTGCTCGGTTCCCTCGTGACAATGTTACGTACGAGAAATTATCAAAACGACAAACAAAATTAGCCTATTATTTATAAGGAGGAAAAACGAGTCGTTTTCTTAACGAAAACAATGAATTTTCCTGAATTATGTGAAAATATTTTTTTTTTTCTTCTTCTTCTTTATTTCTTATTGCTAATAATTGTGATTACACGGTGCACTAATTGCCTGGTAACCTCTTATTGCTTGGTCACGCTATAAGCTTTCGATCGTGGTAATATCTATTTTTACAAATTATAGATAAGAGGTATCGAGTCGCAAATACGACGCGTATTTTTTTTTACGAATTACCGTTTCTGAAATACTCGTTACGAGCGAACATTTTAATGGACATTTCGCGGATTTATGCAAATAACGAGTGTCTGGTAACCGTTACGTCACCAATAAACGAGGCCCATGGTTATCGGCGCGTCAAGAATTAACGCGAATACAGGTAAACAGGTAGGCGAGATCGACCACAATAAACACGCAACGACCGCTTGTAATTTTCGCTCGACTCTTATCGCGAGATAAGCGTATCAGACACACGACGATCTATCGTAACAATGTGAAAAGAGAATACCGAGAAGTCGATATTTACTTTTTCTCCCATGTAAACGTTTCACGCGACAATACGTGGAAGAAGGAAGACGAATAACACGTACGTACGTAGCGAGTGGAAAGACGAATAAATACGCGTAATAAATGAAAGAATCGTGATTAACGCGTTAAACGAAAGACTCGACGATACGCAATAAATCGAACGAACGTACCGACCAAGAAGAAAAGGAAGAAAGTGTACAGGGAACGGTGATTCGATGTAATTTCCCTCGATTTGAATTTCAACAAGCTTCGATCCAGTTTTTCGGACGATCACGCGAGCACGCGAGTCGGACGACGCATCGATGCACCCTGTTCACAAATATTCGTCGAAATATAAAATCGTAACGAGAGGCGTATTAGTATCACGCGAACCACGGTCGGGTGAAAGTAACGCGGCACGAAAGAGCACGTGGCACGATTGTTTTCGAAAAATCCGTAACGAGACAATGTTGACGCGACGAGAGCTCGCTGCTCACTGGCGCGGCGGCGCTGCGCAGGGTGGCTTTACCCCCTCTCCGCGCTACCCCCACCACCGCGCCGCACCGGCCCGCGTAAAATAACTCATCGGTTTCGAGCGACGGTTTCGAATTGTTCGTATAAATCCGTATCCACTGCGAATATTTTTCACGTTTCCCTTCCCCCCCTTTTTTTTTTCTATTTCCCTTCTTTCTTCTTTTTATTCCATTCCTAGCGAAATGGAAAGCCTATTTCGGATTCGAAAAGTATTGTTAAAAATTCTTTTTTAAAATAATAATAAACTTAATATCAAATTATACGATTCTGATGATTCGAGAAATAGGAATGGGAGAATTATCGTTGGGAAATTTTTGACGTTTCACGTTTTTTAAACTGAAATTAATCTCGCACAGTTACAAAATTACGAACGATCCTTTTGGCTGTCTGTAGGATTCTATTGTGTGCCAGTTACATAAAATTACGCAACCGGTAAATTAAATTTTTTATTACGTATTTTTCAAATGTTTGCAGCTTCCTGTTTAGAAGAGAGAAGGAAATATTGAATATATAGTTGCTCGTTATAAATAATTATGTAATTTTTCTGGATGTTTATATAACGATTTTGAAATGTTTAAAAAAAAAAAAAGAAAAAGATACATTTTACTTAATTTCTTTTAATTATTCAGCCACACCATGTTATAAATTTCAAAATATCGAGTTCCTACGATATTATACTTTTAGTTCCAAATACAAGAGTTTTCCCTGACAATTAAACAAGTTTCCCGAATAGGAAATGCGAAATATTTTAAACGACAATTGATAAACAATTGAAATCGATGAATACTAAAAGTTTGAAAATATGAAACATCGTAATTAAATAATATAATTTAAAAAAACATTTCCAACATTTTCTTTTTCTTTCTAATTTTCATCGTATTTTATCATCTATTGTTTCGAATCAAGAGCGATATAATTACAAATCGATCAATCGTAATACCATCCTACATACAACCCTCCCCCCTTCCTTTAATTTTCAACAATACTATCCTATTTCTATAAAACGGAGAAAATGAGAATCCAAGAAACCCCAAGAAAATGCTCGTTCGATTCGTTCGAACAACATCAACTACACCTAACTCAACAATCCTTCTCAACTCCCGAGTGAACCGAGACAATCTCCAGGTTGGTATATCCAGTCGCGAGTCGTTAATCAATTTAAGCTGGCAATCTCGATCGACGAGGAGACACGACGGGGCTGATTCGAGAGCGTAATTAATACGGAGCGGTTGTTCTACCCGACCGAGCCGAGTGACGACGACGACGACGACGACGACGACGAGATAGGAAAGGGAATAACTCGAATCCAGATGACGATTCTGACCGATGAGAAAGGCGACGCCGAGGAGGGGGAGGAGGAGGACCGGCGGTAAATGCAAACGACTTGACCCAACGAAGATCGGATCGAGACAAGACACGTACAACCCCGCCCGACAAAATGCTCCCCGTCGAATAAACGATTCCCTTACGTGGAACGTGGAGCAATCGTCGCATAAGCCGCACAAAGGAAAGATCGTGGTCCCCTCACGGTTGCAAATTCAATTACCAGTCCAGGTTATTAAGCGATCCAGACACCTTGCAACCTTTTGTCTCCTCGTTTTCTTTCTTCTTTTTCTTTGTTTCCATATTCTTCTTTCTTTCGCGCTATTGTTCGATCACAGAAATTCTTGAGAATATCCTTGCCTCGAATATTTTCTCGAAACGAGGTTGAAAAACCATGAGGAAAAGTAAGTGTGATTGTAATCGTCGAACGATCGAAAGTAACATATTAGAATGAAACGTTTGAAAAAAAAAAAATATTTAAAAACTTAGAAGATTTTGTCACCGAAATGCATGACTTAAACGCGCGCGAAATTTTGAGATCAGAGCAAAGATGGGAAATATTTTTCCATCCGAGATATTCAGAAATCAGAATTTAACGACTAATCTAGATTCATAGAAAGGATATCATTATTCAAACATGCTGCGCTAACCCCATAAATTATGAATCAGCATTTAGCCACCTTTTCAGAGAGTACAATGTAGGGGAAGAGGGAGGGGGAAAAGAGGGGAGAGGAGGATGCACGGAACGACAGATTCTTATGCTGATCTGCCAGGCAAACAGCCCTAAGCGGCCAAATTTTTGACCGGTTCGACGAAATTTTAATGTTTGCTCAAACTAGTCTGCATACCAAACATCGATCAAGATTCCCTGCAGACGTTTCAACATGCACCGCGCGCAAATCCGTGGATTTTAGAGCGATCCAATCTTTTCGACATTAGAGAACGAGAAAATAAATAAATAACTAGAAGAAAATTACTAGATACATCGATTTACGGATCCCTTGTAACGTCGAAATTCATTCCATGGAATTCGATAAAAATTTCAAGCATAAATTTCCTCGTGAAATAATATCGAAAACATGGATAATCGACGATTTAAATGAAAAAAGAGGAAGCTTAATAAGGAGAACGTTTAAAAAAAAATAAGCATCGATCATGATGATCAATCAAAAATTTTAACAGCCATGTTTTGTCACCTGAACAAACATCGTGTTTACTCGTTTCTGCTACGATCCATTATAAAAATTGACTCGACCGATAACACTGGATAACAACTGGAAAAGAATAATTCGCATAATAAAAAAAAATTAAAAAGATATATCATTTTCTTTCTATTCGGCGAAATGCGATTCCTTATCGGATATTCCAAAAATTTCGAATCGTTGAACATTTCGAATTGTTTAAAAGGAATTACCTGATCCTTCGTATCTCAATGATGAACCTTATTTCAAACGCGACAACCAAGCACGAGGCTCGAACGAATCTATAAGAAAAAGACAGAAGACAGGAAAATAGCTAATAAACAAATCAGAATAAAATATCTATCCAATCCTAAATTCGATCGCATCTAAACCCTTGCCTCTAATTCCTAGATCCTTGGTGTCTAAAACCGGGCAAAGATTCTCGAGGGAAGTTTCTCCAGAAGAGAAGAAGAAGAAGAAGAAGAAGAATTCCCAATGAATCCTTGGTAAAGAGTTAGGATAGGCAATCCTGTGTATCTCGGTCTTCGACGAGTAAAAGGAAAATAAGGAACACGGAGGAATCCTCGGAGGGACTCGGAATAAAATCGCGATTTCGATCTAACCGTTCCAAGATCACGGTGTAATCTCTCCTCCTCGTGAGACCACAGGTGGATACGTATCGCGGTCGCTTTTTTTTCTTCTTTTTTTTTTTTTTTTTTTTTTTTACGACGAAACGACGTCGTCGCCTTTCCATATTTTTCTTCCCTTCTTCTTCCCCTTTTTTTTTTTTTTTTTGATGACACCGCCTCTTAAAGTTTCACGCGAGACGCGCAGGGATACGAGCAATTTAAATTTAATGCCCTTTTTTACATCCACCCTGCGCCACGCGCGACCCCTCGTCGCATCCCTCTCTTTCACTCGACACACTCACTCGCTCCCTTCATCTCCATATTCGTACACCTCCCTCCTCGCACCGATGCGTCCTCCTCGCACGATCTTTATCTCCACAGATTGCCCGACTTCCAAGGGAGCAACCACGACCACTCTTTCGGGTCTAGTTTAGTTTAGAAAAGAGGAGACCCAACAGCGGTGGCCAAGAGAGATCGATCTAGATATCGCTGTGTCAACTCGCCCGAAATTTGTACTTTTTCCTTTTCCCTTTTTTTTCTCACCACACACGTGGATCACGGGGGTATAGAGAGGGGTGGGTGAGATTTCAGAGATCGAGGCTGAGAGAGGCCTGAGGCCGATTCCGTGGATAATATTGTTTCGGTATATGTGCAGGGTCGTTGCATAATGAGAAGGCTTTTCTCCAAGCGAGGTTTTCTTACTTTTTTGTCTATCTAGATATTTTTTCTCGTCGCGAAGAAACGGCTAACAAGACTCTTTAGTTTTTCCATTTTGGAACGAATTACACATTTGTGTCGATTTAACTATTAGATTAGAGGAAACAAACGACGCTTATCGCGCGACTAATTTTAACTTCTTTTTCGAGGTTAGGCATTAACGTTATCTAAAAATGATTGGAAAGAAAAAAAAAAAATAAACAGAATCTCATTGCAAAAATTCCTACTTACTTATGTAACGTTCGTTTCGTGTTTTCACGAATGATCACGAATCGTCTGGTGAACGGAGGATAATACAGGAGTCGGTTAAGTAGTCCAAGGATAGTTGGAGATTTCGAAGGAAACACACACGTATCAGGAAAATTGAGGAAGACAGGAAAGAAATGTTGGTGGAACAACGGCGAACAATTCGGTCCGACGTGACAAGTTTCGAGGAAGAAAAATTCAGCTCGAAACGAGATTGTTTATTCAAACGCGCGTCCCCTTGCTGCACGAGAGGAAAATTCTCCTTTTCTCGAAATTCACGTTTCCCTCGTACGCACGATTAATAAATAAAACGCAAGAAGGGAAGGTGGAGCACACGTATGTACGCGTGTTGTAGAGAAGAAAAACGATCGCGCGAGAACTGCCTCTATTTTCCCTGATTGCGAATAACTCTGTGCGAAACTGCCTGTTGACACGTGAAACGCGTCCAAGGAGTCGCGATAAGCCGTCCGTTTTATTAAAACAACTTACACGAGCAATAGGGAGCGCTAATCAACCAGATAAAAAATTTTCCCAGAAAAAAAAGGATGCTGCGCGAAATTAAAAATTTTCAACGCGCGCTGATCGATCGTTACGATGGCGCTAGGGAACATTAACAAAATATACACTGACCATTTTCGAAAAATTGGTACGGTGCAGAGATTGCGAGTGTTCCATTAAAATTCAAACCATTTCCTCGATAATCGAATTTCGCATTTTCGCAACGGTGAAAAATAGTTGCAGCGCATTTTGTAAAGATAAAAAAGAAAAAAAAGCACGAACCGTCGATGCGCGGGCCGATAAAATGGAAAGTGACGAAAAATCGTAGAACGAATTCGAGGCGTGAAAATTACGAGGTGTCGCGATTACCAGAGTCCACGCGTAATTTCAGTAATCGGTATCGTTTTTTTTTGAGTAAAAAGAAAAAAAAAAGAAAGAAAGAAAATATTTACCAATACATCCTATGCTACGATGCAATTTACGACGAGAAATATAATTTAACCACTCGACGAGCCGTTTATTTCGATCAAATTTTTCTTCGTCGTACGCCGATTAATCTCTGGGGAAGAAAGTTTACATATATTTATATAGAGATTATCTTTTCCATTCGATAAATGACGCGCTATAAAAGCGCGTTGATTCTAAAGATTAGTTGGCTTAAAATTAATCGGAGAAGAAAAAAGAACGAGGCGAAAATAAGGAAGAAAAACTGACGACATGAAAAATAACAATTTTCTAGATTTTCTTACGTATATATATATCGTGAGATTGCTTCGAAACAGAACGAAATTCCGCGATGAATTATTCACGAAGATATCTCGACCACGAAAACACCGGTCAACTTTTTTTTTTTTTTTTCCCCTCTATCTCTATTCCCTCTTCTCGTGAGACGTGAAATTAAAAAACCGGACCACGAGTAGAACGCGTGAAGAAGTTTGAAATTTTCGAGAATTCGAGCTTCTACCATCTACTTGTAACTGTAGAAATACTCGAGGCGAGGAATATTGGAATCCGTACGGGGTTGCGCGAGAGACATCGGTGTCTCATGCATGCGTATTCCATTTGCATTCGTGAGTCTTATTAACGTACGTTCCAAACGCAACACCGTCGTGTCACGTTCCGTTATTAAATTTCCTTCGTTTTCTCCCTTTCGATCTTCCGAGAATTATTTAGAAAAATCTAACGGGAGACGTTGATTAATATTTATCAATATCTTCACGGAAGAAAGTGAGACAAAGTATTTCGAGAAAAGAGCTTTCGCTTATTTGCTCGATTTTCCAACGATTTGTTATTAAAGTAAAACAGGAAATCAGGAAGCTATATCTGAAAAATTGGAAGATATAATATAACTTTCTTCTCGTTTCGATAATATCGAGATAGCCACTTTTTCGAAATTTCACAATGGAATATAAAGGAATACTTTTAAGGGGAAATCTTCTTTTATCGTCGCCTTCTTTTCGACCGAATCACCAAATTTTTATCGTGTATGAAGGAGGAAAACAATGTGGGAAGTTCGACTGCGGGGCCCGTATTTAGAGAATCATGTTTCGAATTCGTTGGAAAGTTGATAAGAAAGACGAGGGAATGTTTCGTTTCTATCGTTGTGTCACGGCCCGTGAAGATAATACTCGGATACGTCAATGAGTTAGAAAGTGGTTAGTAACGAGTGCTCGTTAAAAATCACGGGAAGCGACGAGGAGGAAGTGCGCCGATGAAACGTCAAGCGTGTCGCACGCAGCTAATAGAAATTTCTGTCTACTGTAACAGCGTTTCCGATCGCTTTTCTATTATACCTACGAATCATTATGCCGGCCGAACATGTTTAAGTGATACACTTCTCGCATATGCAAAATCAGTTTGTAGTTTTTTTTTTTTTTTTAAAAAATCTATGGCGCTTTCTAACTGCTAGTTTAAGATGCTAGTTTAGAAAGAAGATGATCGTGACGAAAGTGGAAAGTGGAAGATGGAAAGTTGAAAATAAATGTAACGTCCATCAACATCGATATTTTCACGTAGATTATATCTTATTTTGATTTATATATTTCTGATATGAATCAAATTTCATAATCATCGCAAAATGGTTGAACTACGATTGTGACGAAAAATCTACGAATACGTAATGGTTCGATACATAATACTGAATGCGCGATTCAAGCCTCCAGAAATGTCGTTCGCTGACATATAAAAGCGATTGCACAAGAACCCTCTTCAACCGTGCAAAAATGAAGTCTAACGGGTTACCGCGAGAACCGATGTAAATTTAATGTTGATATCTTGGTAAGAAGTTAGGAAAGGAAAACCTGGATAAAATCCAAATAAAGTATACGAAAAGATCATTATAGCCATAAGTATACGAAAATTTTCATTTCGCGCAATATCACTGCCCGAATGAAACCTTGAACGAATCTTTGAATACATTTAAATTATCTATTTAAGGAAATTCGATAAGAAGAATGGAACTTTTTGATTATGAAAAATATACGTTTCATTAATTTTATTAATAACATTTATATATGTGTGCATCCATATAGTTCGAAGAAGAAAAAATAAAAAAGAGAACGAAGAATATTTTTATCTATAATTGTATAAAGAACCGTTAGGAAAAAAAAGGTCGATCCCTATCTGTTCATGTGATACAGTTGTAACGTGTTTAACTGTTATCAATGATTTAGATAGAACATATGTTGAATAAATGAATATATCGGTTCCATAAAATCGATGATTAGTTACGACATCAATCTAAAAATTTATGTACATTGAGCGATAATAAAATAAAGTCTTTTAGATTTTAACAAAAAATTATTGATTTTGAAACAAACATTTGATTAAAAATATATATATATAAAAGAAAAAAAATAAATTTATCGCGTATTTTTTTCATAAAACTTTTCAGAGAGTCACATTATCAAGCGAAAAGAAATCTTTGTACCTTCGAGTTCGAAATCCATTTCAACAGATGGTGTTCTCATCGTACAAATGACTAAGACACGTGAAATCTACCAGCGTGAACAATCAATGACTAAAACGATTTATTGACAACAGAAATTAAAAACCGAGTTCAAAGTGATTATATTATTGTATTTATCGGTATAATTACTTTTCTAACAATATCGAGGTGGCAACACGACCAAGGGAAAACCAAAATTTCACGATGTATCGAGAAAATTTTCTTTAAATTTTCTTTCGTTATTGATTATTATGAAGCTCCTGAATTGTGGAGTGAATAAAAATGTGCTCTTCTAATCAGTCGTTAATTAAAAGGTTATATAAAAACGAACGACGTCAAATGGCCTTAAATTTAACTTGACGATTATTGTTATAATTATTCTTGTCATCAGATGTTTATATAATAATAAATTATAAAATAATTACGCAATTTTCTTAGCGAGACGGAAGATTAATGTATATCGTTAAATAATTGACGTAATTCTTATATAGAAAGATTAGAGTAAATTTTTAAAAGAATCGGACAAGATGGGATCGGAACAGAGTTCTCAGGGTGGTACTCACAATACCAATGCTAATAGAACAAGAAATATACCATTGAGACGTGGTAAAAGTGTACCGAATCGTGAAAGAGTACCGGAAGACACACCACCTAGATGTACCAGTCCTGGTGCAAGCATTTGTTCAGATTCTGATTTACCGTATATATCTTACACTGTGAATAGACCCATTGGAGATTCACCAAAGATGACAAATAAGCAATCACAATTATATAGAGGCAAGAGTTTGGGTGCACAAGATATATCTAGACGTAAAAATAATTTAAATACCAGTAGCTACAGGTAATATTATTATGATTATTTATGATTAATTATGATTTTATTTAATATATTTTATTTGAATAATAATTTTTACAGAAAAACTACCTCTGATAAAATACACAATATAGTAGTAGTGAAATCAGCTGCAGCAGATCCTACAGCTGACAAAGATCCTGACTTGGTTAAATTACAAAGTATTCCCATGTTCCTACCTATTATGCGTGGCACTCTCAATTTGCCCCCAGGTGTAAGAGATCCAGAGGTCCTAGAAAGACTTAATCCTATTGGTCTGTTTAATCTGTGTGCACGTTATCAACATCATCTGAACACTAATGCTCAAATGATTGCCACTGAACAAGCTAGTCTATGCATTAATATCGAACCAGAAGTGACCAAAATTCTTAATTTGGCAACAGAAAGGCAAAAGAAATTTGCCAAGTTTGCTGAACAATTGAACAAAGTACACGAGCTTAGTAAACAATTAACTAAATGCCATTCCCTTTTAAATCAAACTCTAGAAAGCCTTGAAACTTTGAACAATCTTTTACCAATTGAAGATAGATTAGAACCATTTGTATGGACTACTGGATAAAATTCATATTAAAAAGTACATTGAATGTAGTTTTGGAAAATCACACATTGCACTGGTGCTAAGAGATAATCTGAATTAATTCGATACAAAATCTCTTAAAGATTTGTTTTGTTTCTTTTATCAAACATGATGAAGTTATTTACTAATAATTTACTAATAACCCCTATTTGAAAAAATTTTTAGTACCTATACATGTGTTGCACAGAAATCTTGTCTATAAAAATATATATATATATATATATATACTCTATATATATGTCTATTTTCATGTTAATCTTAATAATTGTATAATTGTATAAAAAAATAATGTGATGCTTCAAAAATACATACAGTTTACTATGATAAAAAAATTGTACATTTTATTAAAATAAAAGTAAATTTCACAATTACAATAAAACAATTCATAGCAATCTTGTAAAAAGCAACAATATAAAAAAAAATTCTACATAAAATTTTATAATCATTTACATACCCTAGTTAATACCAGCAGATTTTTGTGCTTTCAATCTTCTGTATGCTGCTATAACATCATTCTGTTGTTTTTCTAATTGTCTCCTTTCTCCAAGTGGTAATTTTCTACGTTTTCCTGATCTATCTATAGTTATTCTCTTCTTAGCATCCATCTTTGAATTTTCATTTTTCTTGAGCATCGAATAAAGAAGAAGATTCTTTCTGCCAGGCTGTAGCAAAAAATTCAAAAATTTTTCATCAATATTTAAATGAATTAAAAAATAAAAAAAAAAAACAACATACTTTAGAGACATTTATAGCATTAGCATTTTTTGGTTTGATTTTTAATTGAGGTGGTTCATGAACCACTTCTCCAAATTCAACTTGATCTTTAAAATTATCAAATTCATCTAATTTTTCTTCCATTTGTTTCTCTTTCTTCAATTTCAATTTCTCCTTTTTCTTTTCAGTTTTAGTCATTTTGATCTTATTGATATCACTGTTTTTTCTTTTTTTTTTAATATTTTTATGACTCGATTTCAACATTTCAATTTTGTCTAATTCAGTTTGTTCACATTTTGAAACTCCTTCGATGTTTCCTGTTTCTGGATTTCGATTAACTTGAACATCATATTTTTTCTCAAAAGCAAATTCATTAATAAAAATTTGCGTATCTCGATTAACTCTATGTAAAAATCGTTGTTCAGTTTCCCCAGGCCTTTGTTGAAATATAGGAACAACTTTCTCTGGTCTAGCCTTTGGATGTAAAGGCTTAGATTCCTGTTTACCAATGGATATAAGATTATTTTTCTTCTTCTTCTTTTTTTTTATTTTACCTATTTTTCCCAATTTCACTGCTTCTTTTAACTTTATTATTTTTTCTAAACTTTTCGGTATAGCTTGTTCGTTCACATCTTTTGGCGGTGCATTTATCTTTGTTTCTAACCTATAATAGGCAGTTCACTAATCTACGTAAGTAATTCGAGAATAAAGCTTAGTTAATTCACAACTCACTCTGCCTGACGTTTTGCCTGTTGTTTAAAAGGATCTTTCACACCTCTGTGCTTTTTTCCTGGGATTTTTCGACCCATTTGTATTCGATAAACAACGAGACACGATTTTCACGTGGTCGACATTCGTCTACTCGAAAATGTAAATGACGCGCGATGATCTCTCATATTCAAAATATTGTTAAATAGTAATTTTTTAATCGTAAAATCAATATTTAAACAATTTTAAATATGAAATAAATACAAAATACAAATAATTAATTCATGTTATTAGCTTTAATATGTCTCCTGTATTATAACTATATCTTGTATATATATATAAAAAATTTAAATTTAATTTTATTTCGAACTCAATGGATAATGTAAAATGATGAGAAGGTTCTAAAATTATCTACACATCTAATATAAAAAATATATTGGATTTTAAATCTATATCGTATATTGTTTATGATTGTAGTGACCAACGAGGTTAGGAAGTAGTTTTTCATATTTTACTAAACGTTTGAACCAATCATCTATAAATTCATTAATTCGTATATTTCATTAAAATACTTTATTATGTATTGTGAACGTTAATTATATAAATAACAATGATCCTATCACTTTATGTTTATTACGTATTTCTCATTCTTTCTTTAACCAGGTAAAACTACAAGGTGTAACAATAGTGATGAACCTAATTCAATTTTCTCGATTAATTATCAAAAATAAAAGAGTTAATTGTCAACAAATATATTTTAAAAAATCTGTCTATGGAACACCATCAACGTTATCATCCGAGGAAAAAGCTACTGAAAACAATGAAAATAACAATGAATCCTCGATAGATGATTTATCAGAACCTACGAATTGTTGTATGTCTGGATGTGCAAATTGTGTATGGATTCAATACGCAGAAAAATTAAGTGCTACTCTCAAAGAAAATGACGTAGATGTACAAAAATTAATCATGGACAAAATAGAAGATCCTAATATGAAAGCATTTCTTTCAATGGAACTTAAATTTAGAAATATCATTAAAGATTAGAAACGTTTTATATATAAAGCATATATGTATATATGTATATAATGTATATATGTAATATATAATACGTATATGTATAAAATGATGAAATTTTAGATAATAAATACTTATGTTAATTTAACTAACTGTAATCTCGTCTTCTTCTAGTTGTATTTTTTGAATCTCTTCCAATATTGCATATATGCACTTGTATATTTATGTAGAATTGTTGAATCTTGAATTGCGAAAATCTTGTAATTTTAAAGTAACTTATAAAACTGTCTCCCGTATATATTATCAACTCGTTAATTTCTTATAATTCGAACAATTTCGTTAACGTTTTATAATTATTCACACTTTTTTTTTCACAAAAAACTTTGAATCGAATATTCTACCACCGAATTCTAATGTTTCGAAACTGAAAGTTCGTGTTGCGCCATCTGCAAGACTGTACGGCGTCTGTCCAGATGGCGACAGATGTACGAATGCTGTTTATATGAAAAATATTTATCCTCATAATTGCAACAAAAATAATGACTTTATCACGCTCTGAATCTCCATTCGAGAACTCGGGTCTTTTATTATTTATTCAACTCGTTCGGTTTATGAGATTCCAGAGCGTAGTAACCAGTTTCTGCATTAAGAGATAAAAGACATCTGATCATTTCGTTTGTACGACCGCTTGAAATTGTAAACCGAAATATAAGATGTTATTTTTACATTCTCATCAAATTTATATATCGAAAAAAAAATAAAAAAAGGCAATATAACGATGCCAATAAATTCGATGCCAATAAAATCGAATCACACAGTGTTAAAAAGGAAATAGCACGCAAAGAAATAACTTTGTCTTTTCGCCCAAATTGAATCTCCACTTAAAACGTTTCTATCACCTATGCCGCAATAGTGTTCTTTAACGGAAACTAATTAAAATAAGTTTGGATTTATCGGCAACGTGTTTTGGTACCGCGTGTCCCTCATCGTAGCAATAATCTAGTATTACGAGTATTTTTGCGCACCGTTTACATTACATACTCACTTATTTACATTGCATACATATGTATAAAGCCACTTGTGCCGCTTACGCCAGTCAGGAGAATGTAGTGTGACATGTACTGACGTGTTGGCGAACGAGGAGGCGTACATAGCACTCCTTTTTCTATTTCTGCCACTAGTGGTGTAGAAATTGACGAAAAAATTCAACAGAATTCATTTTCATTTTTTTCTATAATTCGATATTTTTTTTTCAATTTCTCTTTAACCTAGGCAAATAAATAAGATTAAAAAAAGGATTTTCGTTCAAAACGAAAATAGTATGGATTATTTGATTATATCACGATAAACGAATAATTACGCGATCGAGCAAAAAAGTTGCTCGTAACGAGAAAGAAAATTTTTTTCGAAAGAAAAATAAAGTTACCAATTTTATCGGATTGATCTCTTCGCTTAAATAACAACCGTTTACTACAAATCAACAAATTCCATCACACCGAGAGCGTACGTGTTGAACTACAAAGTCTCTTCTCGTAATAAACAAAATTCACAGATTTTCGCATATAAATCGTTCGTTTTCCCTACTCGTCAAACAAACGTCAATTCCAATCGCGTAGGAATTCATTTTCCACGATTCTCTCGCGTACTCGTTCATTTTCTATTCATTCGTATTAAAAATATCTACTCCGCAGAGATTGTAAAAATATTTTCCTACAACAATCCAATTGTTCTTGCCAATCCACGCAAGATTCTCTTCCATCCGATCGAACCTACAACAGCCATGCAGCTCGCTTCGAAGCCCGTGTATAATCGTGTTTTTCATCGAAAAAACGAAGGAAAAAAAAAAAAAAAGACAATTACAATAAAAATCCACGTCGAAAACATTAGACCATAGCGAGCTGGCATAATCTTATCTCCGACTGTGCCCACATGTCAAGTCTTTCTACCGCCGCTATGCTCGTACACGGCTCTATTTCCATGCGACCCGCGTGTCAGTGTGACGCATTTTCCCACACGTACACGCGCAAATACATAGGCATAGGTTCGCCGTTTGATACACGCGCTCGTGCGTTCTTTTCCACACATTTATCCAACGTGCACAATACTCGTAAAGTATCCAACGAAATAGCGTTAAACACACGTTCGGCAAGTGTGGGTGTCCGAGCGCGAGCGCGCGCGTGTGCGTGGATTATTTTCGCTTATACCGCGGCGCACGCAATCTCAGAAGTGGTTCTCGCGTTGACAGGTTCCGAACGAGTTTTCGCCGGCCTCCGAAGCCACCGATCGGTCAGTGCTTCGACGCCTGGATCCAAGGATCCTCCTCGGGAATCCTCCCCGGGAATCGAAGGATCAATCGAAGGCAGGAGGAGGAGGTGGAGGAGGAGGAGGGCGAGGAGGAGAAAGAAAAGGAGGTCGTGATCGGATACGAGACCAATGTGACACGCGGACGAATTCTTATGCAACGTTTAAGGTGAACGTGGTGCACGGCCGACCGGCGCACGGGAAGAAGCTGTCGCGGGGGAATTATGAATGATCCTCGATGCGAGGATGGTGAAGATCCGTCGTACCTCGTGTATCCGGTTGCTGGAAATAGCGTGCAATCTGCGCTGCACGGAAACGCCGACAACTGGACAAATACGCTTGTTGTTCGCCTCTACATGCCCTCTACACCAACGTGTTGAGTCGTAACGAAGAGAAATCTGGGACCGGTTGTACGCGTAAGAGTATTATTCCTCCCAAGTGGAAAAATTGATTCGAATTATATCTTCATTCTTCTTCTCTTTCTCTCTCTTTCCGTCTCTCCACTTCTTTCTCTCTCTTTCTCTCTTTCTTTGAATCACGTCATTGTTGTGCACACGTTGTGAACAGAGAGGAGGGGAATCAGGATATTATCGTGGTCATGATGGTCAACGGATGCGGAAAAGTGATAATGGATGACGGAATGAGACGAGAATAAACGATAGCATGAAGAACGATAGTAGGGATTGCACGAGAAATCGCACGATGCGTGAGCTTGGTGGCCGTGGAACTTCGGTGGACGGTTGTGAAACGGATTTTAAAGTTTCGAAGAATTGGAAACGAAGGGACGTTCTTCTTATTTGGACGGAACGCGTAATTTTCTAACATTCCCTCCCTCCCTTCCTCCCCCCTCCCCCCCCCCCGCGCTCATCCCCCCTTCCCAGAGTGTCCACAATGGTGCTATCTGATGACTCTCTCTCTCTCTCTCTCTCTCCCTGCATTATCGATGGTGCTAACGAGCATTCCCAATAGAAAGTTTATGGCGATAATTTCTTCGCGAGGAAAGTAATATGCCCGCGTCGAAGACATGTTACAAGATTTGCGGGATAAGAAGGATGGATTTGAATTTGGAACGGGCGGGACAAAAGGAGGAGTCGAAGAGTTAGAGTGGCGGTGATTACCGATCGTAAATTCGTTTGACGCATACGCGATGCTGCGCTACGACGTTGAAAAACGTGTTTCAGATTATCGTTGGATTTACAACCCGTGAATCAGTGGAAAAAAAGAAAAAGAGAGAGAGAGAGAGAGAGAGAGAAAAGGAAAAAAATCAAACCGCGCAAACTTTTATGATTATCCGCGTTATATGCTCGCGGATAACAGCGTTTCGATCCCTCGTTCGGCATTGAAGGAGGGGAAAGATTTAGAAATCCCTTCTGAACAATCGCGTGAGATAATTTTTTTGAAAGGAAAGAAAAAAGGGGGGAACGAAGAAAAGGGATTAAACACGTAACGCGAGGTGAAACATATAAATATACGGGGGGGGAGGGAGAGGAAAAGAGACACAGAAGATCGAGATCGTTCAACGAAATGCTAATGAGCGAAAAGAATTGTGCGAGGAAAGAAGGAACAAACGAGGAATTGGGCGAGCATACGATCAGAGACAGTGACAGAGCACCGTTGGACGAGCTGCTGGTGAACTCGACGGTCCCCTCGACGACCACTGTTCCCGTAAAAGTGTGCGATGACTCCGCGGACGAGGGCGGAAGGGACAACAACGAAGGCCAGAAACGAGGAATCCTGACCAACTTTCAGAGAAGGACATTTAGCAGGATCAGTTTCAAAGGAGAATCCGGTCCTCTGCTGAGCAGGTGAATTTTTCTTATTTTTTTTCTTTTTTTCCTTTTTTTCTTTTTCTTTCTTTTTTTTTTTTTTTTCTTTTATCCCACGAGTTTTCTTTTCACCCCGCGAATGCGCGACGATTTCTCTGTAATAATGGTAATAATAATAGTAACAATATTAATTTTCCTATTAAAATTAACTTACAATTTGCATTGAATATACACAATTGCTCGAAAGATATCGAAAATATTCCTTATCTAGTTTTAAATGGAGGAAAACTTAAATATGTGAAGTAGTAGAGCGATATTTAGAATAGATTGCACAACAAAAGAAGTAGTCGCACTCGTTATTAAGATTAGTCGACACTCGACTATTTTAGTTGACCTCAGTCTTTTCTTCGGCTAAATAATAAATATATGTATATATACGTATAGGTATAAATATACATATATATGAATATGTAAAATATTAAAAGTAAAAACATTCAATATTATCGAAACTATACATTGAAACATGAAAGCGTTTGGTTTCAAAAGGAAATACTATTCCTTTTTACTTCGTTCCCTGTAAGTACTCTGTTATTTTATTCAACACACGCGAAAGCTATAAACACGAGCTTTATTACCATAAGTTCGTACGAAGAAACAAGCGAGAAATGGTTAATAAATTCACTTCATAACGATCCTATTGTTTCCACGTTGCAACTTCAGAATGTTCCGAGAAGCGACAAAATATTCGAAAAAGTTAAACACGCTTAAAAAAAAAAAAGAAGAAGAAGAAGAAGAAAACTTTGCTCAAATATCGAATATCGAATATAACCCAAAAAAAGAGAAAAAAGAAAAAATTAGTTTCCAATAATTCTTCGATCATTGAACACGATTATCAACGAGCGAATAATTTATACTCGAACGTTGGTTTCGTTTTAATATTCCATGCACGTTTATGCACGCGTGTATGGACGATAACGTGAAAATAATTGACGCGAAGGCAGCGGGAGGTTCCATCTGGAATCGATCTAATTCCATTGAAGAGGAGAGATAATTGCGCGAAACGATTTTCACAGGCGCTGTCAAAAATACGCCCGGTCGGTGAAAACTGGATCACAATACGTGACCCCGCGAAAATAGCGCCCCGTTCCCATTTCCTCTGCCACGATCGGCAGAAATCCTGCCTTTCGATACGAGAATAGAAGCGCCTAATTGCGGAAGACGCCTCGACGCCGGCGTTCGATCACTGTCTACGCGCGCACCATAAAAATCTCCACGATCGGATTCATCGTCGAAACGCTTCTTCCTTCTCTCATATCCTACATTATTTTTCTTTCTTTCCTTCTTTCTTTCCTTCCATCATTTCTCTTCGAATACAACTTTGTTCCTCTCTACTACCTACTCGATAGTACAACATTTCGTTTTCGATTTATTTCCCTCGCGATGTAGAAACGAATTCTTCGTGTCTTCGACTCGTTGACCTCGGGATGATTCGTAAAATTCTTATCCAATTAATTATTTTCGTTCGTCGAAGGAATTTTTTTTAATACGGCATTGTAAAATTTCGTTATTGCTTCGTTATCGTCGCTTTGAGAAAAGAGACTGACGCGAGCGTTGCACAGAATTCTCATTCCCCCCGTGTCGGGGAAACAGTTCTTCTCTTTCGGCGCAATCTCGTCAACAATTGAAAACGTCCGCCCGTCGACAATTTATAGACGTACGAATTGGAAATAGAAGAAATTAGAAGCGCGACGTGTATAAAAAGGCGCGGATTCGGGTCGCAGAGCGAGAGTCGAGAAGCTCGGTTGAGAAAGCTCGGTCGGAAATGCGCGCGACAAAGGCGGCGGTGAATCGGCGGTGCAACGACTCGTTTTCGAGCGGGTGTCGCGTGTCATCGAGGCTCCATCTCTGGCGAATGGAACGAATCCGATCCGTGAACGGTGCCAAACTTGCGTGTGCAAAGACAAAAGGGAAATCGTGTACGGCAAGGGTCAAAATTGGATCGCCTCAGTGTCGGTCGAGCCACGGTTCCTCGACGAGCCCGTGTCGTCCATTCACACCGACGCTCGCCCCTTCCCTTCCTCCGCGCCGCCTTCCATTTTTTTCAATGATTTCACCGTGGTGACGCGACCGCTCTTATTAATAGTCGGCAAAGTGCGTAAATCAGTGACCTCGTGAAAGTTGCTTGCTCCAGGAAATCCAGATTCTCTCTCCCTCTCTCTCTCTCTCTCTCTCTCTCTCCCTTCCTCTCTCGAAAAAAGAAGAAGGAAATAGAAAGAAGGAAGGAAGTTTTGTTCTTTGATCGAGATTCGCGATCGAGAGGATCGAAATGTATGATCCGGTGTGAGGTGAAAGATATAAAGAGAGAGAGAGAGAGAGAGAGAGAGGGAGGAGAGTTCGAAGGGAATCGATGGTGAAGGTGATCCGCGAGGATCTCGGGACAAAGAAATAGGTGTGAAACGGATGTGGTGCAAAAGATTGATCTGGATTTTCCAGTGGCTATGGACGGGCTGCGATATTTGGCTCTGACGATGAGCTGTTTATTCGTCGGGCCTTGACAGCCCCAATCTCTCGCCCCCTTAAACAAACCTTTAAACTGAAGACGGGTGAAATTCTCTGAAGACGGTGTGCGCGCACGACGTTACCCCCTCGAAAGGAAGGAAGGAAGGAAGGAATCCGAGCTTATTTCTTTTCCTCTCCTCCTCCATTTCGTTCCACCTAATATAATACCTAATTGATCTATCGTTACTTCGTCCGGCTTTAAATAGACACATCGATATAAAGTGGACGGCGACGGCTAAATTCGCGAAGCATTTATTTTTACCGATCACCGACCTTTGATCGTCGATTCGAAAGAAAGGGAAAGAGAGAGAAGAGGGATGAGAGGCCGGGTCGGATTAGTCGATGATTAATCGCCGACTCGTGCGACGGATCATGTGAACGATACGCGTGCCCTTTGCTGCCTTTCGGACGAAAGCGAGGGGGAGGGAGGGGGGGGGAGGCAGGCAGGCAGGCAGGAATTGGTGCGCGGTGAGTGAGAAAGAGGAAATGGATACGTCACCGTCCAAGACGCTTTCCCCGAGTTCCTCGGGATCAGGGAAGATCCACTTGGGCGAGGGAATGGCGTTATCCGGCCTGCGGAGGGCGCTTTCCCAAGTGTCGATGCTGGTCGTTAAAGCGACCACGTCGGGGGAAACAGCGTGGAGAGAAGAATTGCAAAAGTATGTCGATTTTCATTCCCATTCCTTTTTTTTATTCTTTTCGATGCGCTTCGTCTCTGCGAGAAATAACGAATTCGAGGAAAGAGAGAAAGAGAGAAAAAAAATGGGAACTCTTCGTTCGTGGCCACGAAAGGGGGGAGGAACGAGTAAGGGTTTGATTTTTAGATTTCTTCCAAAGACGTTGGCCGTCTATAAAGCGAACGGAGATCGGCGAATCCAGTTTACAATGGCTGATTGTTATCCGCCTCGAAACGAAGAGATGACCGAATCAAGGACGACTACCAATGGTCGAGTTAAAAGCTCGTAACGTACCATCTCAGCGGTAACGTTCTTTAAACAACAATCTCTCTCTCTCTCTCTCTCTCTCTCTGTCTGTCAACGGTTTATATCATTACGGTTTATTGCGGCTAGTTATCATAATCGCAGCCACTTTCTCGTCCGCTCTAAATCGCTCCGTTTTACCAACCGCGCGTAGGTCGACCTTTCGAAACCTTGTGCAAACCCCCTCCCTGTTTCCCGATCGATTAATAATTTTAAAAACTCGAAAGGAAAACTGGGAGGAAATTGGTTGCGATCGAAATTACGTTCGTTTTCTTTTTAAGAATCCAAGTTTCTTAAACTGGTTCCGAGAGAGCAGGGGGAAAAGAGGAAAGATAGCAATTCTGGGGGAGGAGATTTTTAACGATCGTTGTGATGATTGTTTTCCTCGTGGAATTCGACGCGAAGGCGAGCGCGTGAAAATCTCTCGCGTTTTCCAGTCGGAACAGGTGTGGAGGTCTTGATCTATTTTCATCTCGGGTCAATATGTCAGGGTTGAAACTGAAGCGAACAACACGAATTTAGAACAACGTCGGACCAAGCCAAATCGAACAGCGGTCTAGGTCCGTTGAAAATCGCTACCAAAAACCCTCTCTCTTTCGTCACAAATTAAAACGAATCTTCGAAATCCATCCGAATCTTTCCACGACAAATCTTCACCGTCATCCTATCATCCCTCCTCGTCGATTCGATCCACCTTCCCACGTATCCCCTTTAATATTCGTCGTAGAATGGAAACATCCCGCGTGGTCTCCCCTCGGAGGGGAGGGTTGGAGCCGCGACAAAGTCGATCAGGGACGAGGGTAAAAGGAGGCAAGTTCAAAGAGAGATCGGCGAGGGCATTGCCAACGACTTGAGCGGCTGCTTATTTTCCTTCATATCGATGGCCGCAACGCGTGCCGTTTCTAAATCTCGCCGAGTGTCTAGGCGAATTTTCCGCGTGCTTATTTCTGGATTTCGAGACGAGCGCGCGTCTGGCCGCCGCGCTGGAATTCAACGCCAGCCGGAAACTTTGCACCCACGGATTCCTCCCAACTCGGTTAATTAAAACGTTTGGATCGACGCTGCTTCGATCCTCGGGGCTATGTAGACTATGTATATTCGGCGATTAGCGAGGTTATTCGAGATTTGGTTGGTTCGTCGTTTCAAGGGGAGAAGGCTATGCGTATTATTATCGCACGGAGTTTGAGAAAAATCGTCCAATTCTTCGTCTTATTTTATCAAAATTTAAAGGCGTAAAGATCGATGTATCGGATTCGTCGAAATGGTAGCGTTAATAACGCGGAAATATCGGTCTAATTATAAAGTATCGTTCTACTTGTTTTCGAGGAGATACGATCTGATCGATCGCCTCCTAAATCCGTGACAAGGAACGTTTGTGCACAATCTCTGTTATTACGTTATTATCGATCATCCGTTTTATCCGATGCTTACACGCCAAAAATCTTCTCTCTACTTCGATTCGAAAATTTACTCGACACCTCGAATCTCTTGCCAACGCGTGATTTTCATCGATTTTATTATACGCTCTCGTCGATCGGGATCGATTTATTTATCATCGAAGAGACGAATATTATCTTATCTCGGAACCGAATGAATCATGATCGTGATCGCATTTCGATGAACAAAAGTCACGCGAATAACGAGAGACCTGTGTCGTCTCAAACACGACATTTCATTCGGGGGGATAGAATTGGAATCGGTGTATTTTTAGCGAAAGACTCGGAGTTAACTTTAGAAGGGTCGACCGATTAGTTCGACTCGTTCGCGTGTAAGTGTGCATGCGCGCAGATTCATTTTCGACGATAAATACCTACGATACCCTGCGATTTCTACCATATTTTCAACTCTTTGCTCTCGATCGACAAAAATAAATAAAACGAAGAAGGAGGGAACAGGTTTTTTCTTCGAGGTCGTGATCGAAACGATCGAAAGTGCGAGGTAAGGCGAACGAACGTGTCGATAAAGCGAGCTGCCCGGATAAAACCAAATATTTGGACGTGTCAGGTTTCGCGATACTTATTTTCGCGTAGCGGCGCGAAAGGCCATAGGGCAGGGTTCAGAGATCCACACAGAATTTCCTCGCGACACCCGGTGCAACACCATTATTGAACTCGATGAAACGATATTCCCGATTACTCTTTTTCGCGGCAAAATGGAATCGAGAGAGAGAGAGAGAGAGAGAGAGAAATTCGATAGAGAGCGAATAGGTAGGAAGATATGAAAACTATGCGATGCCGAAAATATAACGGAGGACAAACGAAACGCAATATTCCTCCGTGTTGCCTTCATCTTTGAAAAATAACTAAAAATACGAGTAGAATTATATATATATATATATATATATATATATATATAACGTACGTATAACCTTTTCGAATAAATTTGCGGTCGCGATTCGATACGAATGATCACGTTCTATTAATTGCTCTTTAAATTTAAATGGAACCACGATTTCTCGTATAGAGTTCGAGGGTATAGTATACTGCCGTGAAAATTATTGGCTTGCGCTCGATGCTACGCTTTCGAAAGTTATTCTGTTTTTAAGAGGATAACCGCGATAATGATTCATTTAAAAGTATCAGGACCCCGACGACTTCGTCTGTCGATATTCTGGCGTATCGCCCCCGGATACAGATCGGTCTATCCTGGCGTCGAGCGAACGTTCCCGATGAATTATGTCCTCTGGCATTAGCCTCGGTGTATTTCAGACCGTTTTAAAACGGCCTTTAGAGAAGCCGTGGGAGGCTCGTTGCGCCGTCTCGTTGCGCCCTCCCCCGTGAAACGCAACATTTTCCTTCCATCAGGTGTGTTCGTCGAACCGAGCGCGTCTCCCTCGTTCGAACCGCGTTCGAGTGGAAACTCGACGGTAAAAAAAGAAGCGGAGATGTCAGTGAACTTCTTGGAAAACGGGTCCCAAATTTAGAACGGCCGATCGAGTACTCTAACGAGAATTTTTCTGGCAGGGAGCAGAGGGAGAAATAGGAAGAAGATGTTTGATTTCTTCTTCTTCTTTTTTTTCTTCTAATCAAACGAACGGAATGGATCTTTTTTTTTTTTTTTTTTTTCGAAACGAGACGAAAAATTTTTTCAACGACAAAGCTAAAGAGATTTTGATACCGCTTTCAGATACCGGCAGACCAGATTCAGCTCCCGAAGAATACGGAAAAGGGTGGTTTTCAAGCACGGTGATTGCAACGTCGTACAAGGAAATGTGGCCAAGCGACGACGACGTTACCTTCAGGTAATTTTAAAATATTTCTAAAAGCGGTGCGCCGACGATCCGATCCAAGGCGATCCCGCAAATTATTCGCCCAAACGGGAATAACGCTTTTACGGTTCCTTCTTTTGCAAGGAAATTCGCCGAGTTTTCGTTCGAGTTTCATTCAACGTTAATAAAGCGAGCTTGATTCCGTCTCGATCTATTTTTCTCGAATCCAATTACTTGCCAAATTGTCATATATATATATATATATACATATATACGTTCTATGTATCCACTTTGATGCAACTTCTATATTCCTAGATTCTCTAGAAACGTATATTTTTCGACACGTGGGTTAAAATTACCGCGATTGTTTAACTTTCTCGCTCCCCAAATCCCGTTACAGTCCTCTCCTTCTAGTCCAGTCTCGTAAATTTACTTCGATTCTCTTTGTTTGTTTCTTCCTTCTTTCTTTTTTTTTTTTTTTTTTTACGATTCTTTTAACGAGAAAGGAAGAGAGCCGAATCGCTCACCATATTATTCTTCCATATATATTTTCTTCTTCCCCCAGGATATTTTCACGACGCTGGTCGACGCGCAATGGAGATGGACTCTTCTGGTGTTCTCGATGAACTTCTTGCTCTCGTGGCTAGGTTTCGCCCTGATCTGGTGGCTGATCGCGTACAGCCACGGCGACCTCGACCCGGAGAATCACGCCAACTCCAACTCGACCTTCGTCCCGTGCATCGAGAACATTCGTGGGTTCACCAGCTCGTTCCTCTTCTCGATCGAGACCCAGCACACGATCGGGTGACTAATCAACTTGTAAACCGCCTTTGGAACAACTATGTAACCCCGAATTAATTTAACTTAGACGAACCCCCACCACGAACTCTCTCCGCCAATTTTCTTTCCTAAAAGATCCAAGAACGAAGAATGGAAGGAACGTGTCAATTGAACGTATCGTCGGTGTAATATCCTCGATACGTTTTGCCCTAAAAAAAAAAAAAAAAAAAAAAAGGAAGAATTCGAGAAAGGAACTAAAGGGAAAATGATGTCGTAGGTACGGATCGAAACACCCGACGGACGAATGTCCGGAGGCGGTGTTCGTCATATGTATCCAGTCGATGACAGGTGTGATACTGCAAGCTTTCATGGTGGGGATAGTTTTCGCCAAGCTCTCCCGCCCCAAGAAGAGGACGCAGACGTTGCTGTTCTCGAGGAACGCGGTCATCTGTCAGAGGGACGGCCAACCCTGTCTCATGTTCCGCGTCGGCGACATGAGGAAGAGCCACATCATCGAGGCTCACGTGAGAGCGCAGATGATCAAACGAAAGGTGAGCGATCTCGGTGGAAATCTCGCCCGATGAGAAGGAAGACGATTGGAAAATTTTCAGGTGACCAGGGAGGGGGAGTTGTTGCCTTTCTTCCAAACGGAGCTGAAGGTGGGCAGCGACGGGGAGGAGGACAAGATCTTGTTCATTTGGCCGACGACCATCGTGCACAAGATCGACGAGCAATCTCCCCTTTATCACATATCGGCCAGCGATATGCTGCGCGAACGTTTCGAGATCGTGGTTATATTGGAAGGTATTTGACATGTAGGGAGAGATCGATCAAAATTTGTTGGTTCGTTTTAATTTCAGGCGTGATCGAATCGACCGGCATGACGACCCAAGCTAGAAGCTCCTATCTACCCTCTGAGATTTTATGGGGGCACAGGTTCGAACATATAATCACGTTCAAAAAGGAGACGGGGGAATACGAAGTGAACTACACTCTTTTCAACAATACGTACGAGGTCGATACGCCATTGTGCTCGGCGGCCGATCTGGACAAAATTAAGGCGATGCAGAGAGCGAAAGGAGGTATAAAACGTGTAAACTAGCTTTCAGACGCGTATATATATTTATATATACCTTATACGTCGCAACGTTGCATACAAAACTATACTTTTCCAACTTTTACTTTTCTTTCTCGCGATATTCTCCCCGAGAAGAGGAGAAATAGAATACGATATTCGAATTAATTCGAATTCCTGGTTCTTCCATCCGAATTATTATTTCAGAGCGTATGAGCAGCACAGGATTCGCTCATTACCGGGATGCATCGAGCAGCTCTCTGACCACCGGATCCGGTTCCAGCCTGGCGTCGTCCACCGGTGGATTGCACATGAACGTGCCAATGGCATCGTTGACTCCGATTCCGGTTATGATCACAAGCCCGGACGGCTCTCTCAGACGCGAGAGCGTGCAAAGCGGGCAAACCGAGATGAAACAGCCGATATTTTACACGCATAACGAGGTAATTTCCTTTTCTCCTTGCTTCGCCGTTCGTTCAACTTTTATTCAATGAAATTCGAATGTTTCAAATATTCTCGAGATTCGAGCGAGAATTGTAATATATTCGAATTATTTTCATTCGACAAGTTTTTGGACAACGAGCACTCTTCGAATTATCCGCAAGACGATTCCGGAAATCAAGAGGAGGACTACGATCGCGTGCTGGAGGATATAAACGCGACGTTGAGGAAAAGTCGGGTGCCGAGCCAGGAGGCGAGGAGGATGCACAAGGAGGCGTCCAAAACCACCTTGGATTCGAGAAAAAGCGAGTGCGCGATAAGAAGATCCAACTCGAGGTTAACCATGGATCAAATCAACACTCCTCCGAGATCACCCTCGAGGCAGCATTTAGAGCCCAGGTATTCCCTCCCTATACATATCCAAATATATCGAGAAAACAAACGAACGAACGAAATCGTTGTTTGCATCTTTTTCCATTTTCGAAATTGCAGAAACGATCCGACGAGGCACGCGAAATTCGTCGAATCGACGGAACCTCATCGCGAGCCTTCGCCCCATCCTCACCTTTCCCCGAGAAGGTACAGCCTGGGCGAGAATCACGAGAGGGCCAAGGACGGGCAACACCAGTCGCCGAAAAAGACCAGCTTCATCCTTGGGGACGACGATCACCGCGTGATCGACATCGAGTCGGGGCAGACATTGGACGCGTCCAAGACGAACAATCATCATCATCATCATCATCATCATCACAGTCATCATCATCCTCGAGACAACACCTCAGGTCCTCAGGAGCAAGTGTAGGTGAGCACCTCGGTCTTCCTCGACTCGTCTTTCCATTAATCATCTATCGGCGTGTGCCTATTTGCGAGCCCCTCAGAAGGGGGGATAAAATCGCCGTGACAAGTTAATCCACGACGACGATCCGCCGCGAAATTGGAGAAGAAACGCGATGCTTCGGATTTCGCTCGGTCCGAGGAGATCGATTACTCGATTTGGAACGATTCGAAACAACTCGACTTCGCCGTGGCTTGTAAATTGTTCTGTAACTGGGGCACAAAGACGTCATGCCGAGTGGTTTTCATACGTACGCGCTCGACTTCGCCCAGCCAACCGTCGTCCCAAGTTAGTTAGTACTCGGTTAGTTTCTTCTTCTCTTCCTTCCTAGTTCGAACGACCGTTGTAATTAAAGATTTCGAAGATCGATGACGAGAATGACTCGTTCTTTTCGATAATCGTTCCGCGAGAATAAGTGAGGATGGATGGATAGTCTGTGATTCCGCGCGTTCAGAGAGATACGTCGATCGGAAACGTCGATTAAGTTTCAACTGGCAGCAACAACGCTGCCTCTCCGTGAAAAGGTCAGTCGGTGTCTGGCCTTTGGAAAAGAAAGAAAAAGAGAGAGAGAGAAATATTCGTCGAGCGGCCGTGGTTAAATTCCATTGATCCCCGATTTCTCCGAGCAAATTGCGTAAACTTGGTCGAGGAAATCATCGAGGTTACGCGCGATTCGAGCGTGCATCTCCATCCGGACGAGACTCTTAAACGAGTCCGGAAATCGCCGGTTAAGTAACACGATGGAACGATCTTAATGGCGATACACGCCAAAAGAAATTATCCCTTTCATTCAATTTAAACCCGCGATTCTCATCGAGAGAACAACAAACGAATTGAATGTTTGCCATTCCAATCTTCGCCCCGCCTTTCTCTCGATTATCGAACTCTCTTTACCCTTTAAGATAATCGTTTCGAATAAATCTCGACCCAACGAATGTCTTGTCTTTCTCTCTATTCGATGCTCTAACGATTATCAAAGACTCTTTTAATCCTTTAAAATATTTCGTTTCGAATAAATCTCTGCGATGCTCTATTCGATGCTCTAACGATTATCAAAGACTCTTTTAATCCTTTAAAATAAATTCGTTTCGGATAAATCTCGACCCAACGAATGTCTTGTCTTTCTCTCTATTCGATGCTCTAACGATTATCAAACTCTTTTAATCCTTTAAAATATTTCGTTTCGAATAAATCTCTGCGATGCTCTATTCGATGCTCTAACGATTATCAAAGACTCTTTTAATCCTTTAAAATAAATTCGTTTCGGATAAATCTCGACCCAACGAATGTCTTGTCTTTCTCTCTATTCGATGCTCTAACGATTATCAAACTCTTTTAATCCTTTAAAATATTTCGTTTCGAATAAATCTCTGCGATGCTCTATTCGATGCTCTAACGATTATCAAACTCTTTTAATCCTTTAAAATATTTCGTTCCGAATAAATCTCTGCGATGCTCTATTCGATGCTCTAACGATTATCAAAGACTCTTTTAATCCTTTAAAATATTCGTTTCGGATAAATCTCGACCCAACGAGCGCCCTGTCTTTCTCTCTATTCGATGCTCTAACGATTATCAAACTCTTTTAATCCTTTAAAATATTTCGTTTCGAATAAATCTCTGCGATGCTCTATTCGATGCTCTAACGATTATCAAGGACTCTTTTAATCCTTTAAAATACTCGTTTCGGATAAATCTCGACCCAACGAATGTCTTGTCTTTCTCTCTATTCGATGCTCTAACGATTATCAAACTCTTTTAATCCTTTAAAATATTCGTTTCGAATAAATCTCGACCCAACGAATATCTTTCTCTCTGTTGGACACTCAAACGATTATTAATCTCTCTTTACCCTTTAAGATAATAATTTCTGCCTTTCCTTTCGTTATGGATATTCTAACGTGATTATCAAAGTCTCCTTATCCTTTAAGATAATCATTTCAAAAGGTAAATCTCAACGAGCCTTTCTCTGCTTTTCTCTCTATTCAATGCACTAACGAGATTATTAAATTCTCTTTGTTCCTTGAGATGATTGTTTCGCGCGAGGAGCTAAATCTCGTCCAATCTGAGAAAAGGAGCCGGCTCTCTTTTCTCTTTCTCAAACTTTCCATCGTTTTTTTTTCTCAAGATAAACAACAATTTTACGAAAACTCTTAAAAGCTGTTCGCCGGGATATTTAGTGATGGAGGTAATTGGGAGCGAGGGTATACACACAGCGTGGTATATTTCCACGTTATGATGCAACACGCGATGGCTGAAGGGCAGATGGACGAGCAGAGGATTAAGTGGATTCAGAGAGTGTCGTAGGTTAGACGACACGACACGACAGGATGGGTTTAGTGGCGGGAAGTGCCCTCGTTATCACGCCAGTCAATTGTTTAATCTCAGCCCGGCCTCTTCCCTGCCCCTCCTCCCTCCCCCCCCGTGCTTCTTCTTCTGGGCCAGGTTTCTATACGAGCACACGCACACACGCGAGCGCGAGAACCGTGACACCAGCGCAAAACACGGTAAACCGGCTATCAAGTTCCTCGAGCACGTACCTTCTTGCAAGTACGCAGCCCGTGTCCTTGTTTTCGAGACACATTTCACCTACCTCGTAAGCTCGCCAGCTTGCCTAGAAGCTGTTCCCTTGGATCGAAAGTGAAAGTTGCGAACGTGTTAAAGTCGAAGATTTTTTTTTTTCTTTTTTATATTCCGATCGAATTCCGATTTATCGTGGAATCGAACGAAATTTTCGACGAGTAACAATTTTCCTTATCCTCTCGGCCGATTCTTTCAACGATCGAAGATAAAAGTAATCCAAAGGATGGCAAATTGAAAGATGGCAAAGAGGAGCGAGAATAAAAAAAAAAAAAAAGGAAATTTCGACTATCCTTTCAGGATCTAGAAAAAAATATCTTCTCGTGATTACGATCGAAGAACACTCGTCGAAGAGAATAAATTTGTCCATTTAGATTTCGTATGAAAGAAAAAAAATCGTCCTTCCATAGATCTGCTCTATCTTTTATGAGATCATTGACCATTTCGTATTACGTCAGATTTACCGGGTGGAATTATGCTTCTTGATTTTTCTCTCTCTCTTTTTTTTTTTTTCCTCTTCCCTCCTATTCCGCAACCGAGTTATCGCGGGATCCCTCCTTTTCTCATTCAAAACAGCCATTGTTTCGTGGTCGACAATGAACAGTGTCTAGAATGACGGCGCGTTGCACGAGAATAGAAAAACGGCGAAGCGTATCACCTTGCAACGCGAATTGCGACATCCTCTGAAACTGTCCTCGAACTGATTATACTCGCGCTAGGTTACGATGATTCGCGTGTTTCTGTATTCGCACCTCCGACCGCAGCCTCTTCCTCCAATCAACTAAATTCCATCTAACGAATTCTAACTTAAATTGCAAACTCGACTTTATCTTCGCCGCCAGGCGAGCGAAACGAATTCGAAGAAAAGGAAAAAAAGAATCGCGAGACGAAAGAACAGGATTTATATAAAAGCTATATATATATATCAAAACTGTTCTACGAACTTTCACCATATGTGATTTATGTTTCAACGTATATATATATATATATATTTGATACAAGTAACAATTTCTTTTACGTTTTCTTTATTTACTCGAACAATTCTTCCAACGATGTAAAAATAGACGTCGAGTTAAAAATAAGCTAAAGGACAAATTAGCGTCGTAGCGACGAGGAATAAGAATAATTCTTCGCGCGACGATTCTTTTTCAATTCAAACTCGATCGATTATTCGAGCGATATTTCTCAATATCGAGTTAAAAATAATTCGAGAAAAAAACGAAGGTTTTAATATTATATTATCGCAACGGAACGAAAGGCGAGAAAGAGTGGTACGAGAAGGTAAAAAAAAGAAAAGAAAAAGAGTCAGCAAGCTCGCGGATCGAAGACGCGCGATAAAATTATCGCGGATCGTTCGAGGGCGTGAGAATGAATAATTACTTGAAAAACAATTTTATTGCGCGCCTCGTTCGCCTCATTTTCACGACAATCGTGACCAAGATAGCCGTGATCGAAGGTTGTCACACTTTTGAAACCGCGTACGTTCCTGCACTCGTACGTTGGATCGTGTCACGCGCTTTTCCTCCCCTCCCCCTCGCGAGAAATTGCCAGGAAAAATGCACGGAATCTCGGTGCACGAATGAATGAGTGACGTCGCGACTCGTAATTATAGAGATCGGCGCGTGCAATCGCTCTTCCGAAACGGTGTGAAACCGTTACTCGTGGTTCCATTTAACAACGAAGAAATTCGCGAGAAAATGATTTCTAAATTATCTACTCGAAACGTACGATTCACGAGAGAAGAAGGGAAAAATTGGAGGAGGAATCGAAAAGATATTCGAAAAAAACCCTATAACAGCCGCGTGGTTCCATTTAATCAGATATTCGCGAAGAAATTCTAAATTATTTCTAAATTATCTAGAGAGGAGGGAAAAACTGGAATTGAAAATATCGAAAAGATATAAAAAAAATCCTATAAAAGAAATTCGCGAGGAAATGATTTCTAAATTATCTACTCGAAACGTACGATTCGCGAAGAAGGAGGAATTGAAAATATCGAAAAAATATTCGAAAAAAACGGTATAACATCCGCATGGTTTAACCATTTAACAACGAATCAGACGTCCTCGAAAAAATTCACGAGGAAATGATTTCTAAATTATCTACTCGAAGCGTACGATTCACGAGGGAAAGGGAGGAATCGAAAAAAATATTCGAAAAAAACCCTATAATAGCCATATGATTTGATCATTTAACGGCGAATCAGATGTCTGCGAAAAAATTCACGAGGAATATCTACTCGAAACGTACTCGATTCACGAAGAAGGAAAAAAGGAGGAATTGAAAATATCGAGAAGATATTCGAAAAAAAAACGGTATAAGAACGGCGCGGTTTAACCGCGACGATTCCAATTAAGCGATAACGATAGCGATAGCGAGATCGTAGGGAGATAATGGCGGTTAGCATCGTGGAAGATGGTGGCGCGATGGAAACGTCACGGTCGTGCCCTCCGGCCTCGTTGACGTAATTGGTTATTATCACGGCGAAGTGTGTCCCCCATTAGTGGGTTACCGGTGTACACACTTGGCCCTGTTAGTGCGCATTAGCGTGCACCGGTGGTGGCGCGCACACAAACCGTAGCCGCACGTGCTCCGCGAAGCGAAACGATCCACGAAAAAAAATTAGAACGACTAACGAGCTCGTGTTGTTAACGAGAATGGGATAATAGTTGAGAACCTGCATGGGGCGAAATCTAACGTATCGCGAATGATTGCTTCAATGGATAATTTCGGGCCACCAGCTGTTGTTGTTTTATTATTACGAGAGGAGCACGGTCGGTTGCACGCTCGGTTGATATCTCATCGGATCGATTTAACGACGAATGGGGCTGGGACTGATTCGTTCGATGCAGCTTCGAACAGAATGGATCTTTACGAAAGTAAAAAATGTAACGAGAGAGGTTAAAGGTTGAAATGTTGGTATAATTTTTTCTTCTTCTTCTTCTTCGAATAACGGGAACAAGGAACAGCGGTTAATTATAATTGGAAAACGATCCGAAAAAAGTCGAATGTCTGAATCAACCGCGTTCATGGTCCGCGCATTTTCAAATCTCATCGAATATGCGCGTCATCTTCGTACGATACGAATGCTACGAGCGCCTGTGTAAACATAGCCTTTATGAATTCTCATAAACTCGTCAAGGTTCGCCAACGAAGCCTGACCAACGGATCGGTAACTTTCTTTCCATCGTCGACATCGGTTCCCGGCGAGAATTCGAACAGTCAACCTTGCATCCTTCGATGCCAACGTAAAAAAAAAAAAATCGATCGATAAGAGAGAGAGAAAATTACCTTTTACTGGTAAACGAGGAATCGATTTTTCTACGGGTGTGACGTTTCGATCTTTTCGATCGAAAAGGTGAAAGTGGAAGGAGAATTTGATTCGAGATAGCAAAGGGATGGAGAGAAACGAGAAGAAGAAGAAGAAGAAGAAGAAGAGGAGAAGCGGCAAACGAGGAGAGACGAGCCGCGGCGAATGTGTGTATACGTGACTCAATGCTGATCGACGATCCTCGATCTCGTTGAGAAGTAGGAGGAAAAGGCTAGGTAAAAGAGAAAATGGTAGGGATAAAGGCGGGCGAGGAAGGTGCGTTGACGTCACTGGGCAAGCTCGCTGCTCGCTACGACGCTGGTTGCCAACGCGATCGCAGTTTCACGAGGTTTCAACCGAGACCTCGCATCTCCTCCGCCCTTTTTCCATCGTTCAACGCGGTTCCAATCCTCCCAACCCGGCTCGCAAACCGTCAACGTGTCGCTCCGTGATCTCGTACCGAGTTTTCGCGACGTGGCGGGAAAATTCGAAAAGTGACGCAGCGTCGATCGAACGACATCTGGGAGTGGAGTGGCGGAAGACCACGTGGCCAATCATCGTGTCAATGACTCGAGATTGAAATTCAACGTAAGGTGCGTAACCGTGGAATCACGCGCGTGTTGTTCCCTTATTTCTTCCTTTTTTCTTTTCTTTTTTCTCTTTTCTTTCGAAACCGAAAATCGAGACGCGAAACAAAACGACGGGGAACACGGGGAATTTCGTGGTGAAGGAGGAGGAAGGTTGGCGTTGGTTAGGCGTCGCGCGCGGATACGATGGATCTTGGCGGTTGGCATCCCTGCCTCGTTTGAAAGGTAAACGTCGACGTGACGTGAGGGAATGCGTTAATTGATCGGGACTCGATGAATCGTTTTGCCGGTGGTTCACGTGATCCATGCACGGCGGAAAGGAACGACGAAACACGGCCGGTCGGATGATGATCCGGTGATTAATGCGGCCGGCAAACATCCGATCGCGTGTCGATCCTCCTTCCTTCCACGAATCAGTCCATCGTGCGCGATTCCGTGTGTGATCACGAAAACTGACAGCACGAAACATGGATTTTTGTCGAAAGGGACGAGAGACGCGAATCTTTCTCGAGACAATTTTTTATTCTTCTTTATTCTTTATTCTCGCGTTTATATAATACGTTTGATAAATTTTTAACGATTCTCCCTATCTTCGTGCGTTTCGAAATGTTTATTTGTTTGCGAACTCAACTGGTGTTACTCGGTCTACGTTTTAAAATTAGTTTTTAAAACCCGTCGACAGATGTTTTCTCGCGAATCGTTTAATCGCTTTAATAATATAGTCGTCACCCTACGAGATTTACTACTCTCAGTCAATTGTGTGTGAAGAAAAAAATTTATGCAAATTCGCTTATCGCGACAACGGATAACCGAGAGATTTCTTCAGGGTCGTTTAATTTTAATTTAAAACGAAAGAACAAAAAAGAGAGAGAGAGAGAGAGAGAAAGAGATGACAACTTCTTCTTCCTTTTTTCTTTTTTTTTTTTTTTTTCTTATTCGCTGGAGATATCATCGATAAATACATCAGTGACTTCTTCGCACTTCGTAGAAGGGATAACAATGATAACATAAGGTACCCGTATATAACAGTGAGTGAATGAATAGTTGTTTTGAATACTACGCGAGTCTCTCTCTCTCTCTCTCTCTCTCTATTCGCATTTACGCTCGGCTTCAATGAAGAATTAATTCGCGATAAATATTAAATCGTCGATCGACAGAGAAGTGATTTAATCCGAGAAGGAAAGGATAACGCGAAAGGAAGAATTCTCGAGTTTCTTTGTGTACATTTTTATCTTTCGAAACGCGGAAACGTTAACTTAAGGAAAATACGAGTAAGTAAGTGATCCTATGATTTCCCGATCGTGCTGTTTAATAACCCTTGAAACAAGCTGTCTTAACGAGAACTCTGGAGGGTAAATCAAAGAATTTGCCAGGGAAGGAGAAGGAGGTTGAAATTCTTGGAAATTCTTTTCATCTCTTCGTCGATCGCTTTTGCAACACGCGTCGTAAATCAGATGTGTAACGCGTACGTAAATATATTTCTCAAGATTCTTTTTCTTTCTTATCAAGTAGATAAAGACAAAGCCGATCTTCTTCTCCATCTTTTATCGATCATTTTCGTAATTCGATGGATTCTATCCTTTCCCGATCTTCTTTCCAGAAGATCAATTTCAACTCTCCAAACTTTTTCCAAGCTTTAAGAAGCTTTCATGTACCAAGATAATTCCAAAACGAATCCGAGTAAGAAAGATTTCGACTCGAAACGTTCCACGCGTATTTACTTCCCCCGAATTGAAACCAGCGCTCGAGTTTCTCGACGGACAAACCGGTGTGTAACACGATTATCCAATTACTTGACGGATACGGATCATCTGTGGATAATGCGAATTGAACCGCAAGAATCATGCCGGCCAACCGAACCGATGTTCACGTGCGCAAGAGTTTCTACCACGCTCTCCCTTTACCGGAAACGTGGCGTGTGGTTGATCACGCACACGATTAAACCGAGCAATTATACCGCGATATCCATCGATCCAAACCATTCTCTCCTCGCGTGCTTAAAAAGAACGGTCGAGGCTTTTTTCAATTAAAAACGAAGAAGAAAAAAAAAAAAAAAAGACGCGGGGCCCTCGAGCGAATACGACGAGTGCTCGCGAGATGGTTCACTTGTTTGTTAACAAACACTCGAGACGAGGGACTCGAACGAGTTCCAAATTGCACGTCGTACTACGACAAGGAGCAATTTTTCGTTGGAAGAATATTGTTTTTAACGTTTTTAACGTGGGAGCGCATGGAATAGTTCCTCCTCCGATGATTTTTTCTTTTTATCTCTCTTCTCCGACCAATTTTTCGAACAGAAACTCACAAATGTGAAAAGTTTCGTTATTTGAGAATCGTTGTTATCGGAAGCTTCTATCGAGGAGTTTTATCGAGGTGTAGATCCGTTTCTACGCCCGTAGCATTTTTCTCTCTCTTCGAATAAAAATAATCAAAAATAGATCCACATCATCCTCGACAAAATTGTTGAAATGAAAATCTCTTCGAACAGCTCATTTTCACAATTCTTTACCGATTACACTTCTCTCTCTCTCTCTCTCTCTCTCTCTCTCTCTCTCTCTCTCTCTCTCTCTCTTATACATTATATAAAATGACCAACAACGAATCTTTCGCGATTCTTCGTTCGTTTACAACGTCCAATCCAATTCTCCGTTTCTTCTGGATTATCGATAAAAAAAAGAAGAAAGAAAGAAAGATTGGATGGATAGATGAAAAGAGAGAGAGAGAGAGAGAAAGGTAGGCATAAATTTAAGCCGGGATAAATTGGAGCCGGGCGAAAAATTCGAAGAGGGGGTTTCGCATCCGGCGAAATTCGCGAATAACGATCGCGAACGTTTCAGGCACACGTGGCAAGCGTGTAACGCGCGTATGTGGCACCGTGTCTGCATTATCCCCGCCATAAGACGTAAACGCCATGGCATCCGTTGGCACGATCTCGTGCAACGGCCGAGGGAATCTGAAACAGTTGCGAGTGCGACGCGCTTACGTGCGCTGCTCCAGCTGCGGAAAACGCGGGAAAACAAGGCAACACAGTGACCATCTGTAGATTATATAAAATTTCGTGGATCACTATTCGTCCTTGTTACCTATCTTTGATATTACGGGTTCGTAGGATTTTTGATCGATCATTTTTTTCACTTTGGCAGAAGAGAACTTCCCTCTTTCCTTTATTTCATTTTGTTTTTTTTTTTCGTTTATTTCTTTTTTTTTTTTCATTCCTAGATTCAGAAATAAATTTTCGAAGAATTCGCTTCTCGCAAGTGTATATATCGATATTTCGTCTCGAGCCATCAATTTTCCACTTTGGATTTGTTCTTTTTTTTAAAAGGCATGCGAAGCGAGGAGAAATTCGTACTTTCGTTGGACGAATAATATTCGATTCTCGCGGAGAGATCGTTCGAAGATCAAACGAAACGAATGGGACGAAACGCTTTTATGATGATCGATCGTCGTTTTCGCCTGGAGAAGAAAAAACAAACCATCGATTTGTTCGCCTTTTCTTTTCTTTTTTTTTTTTTTTTTTTCGGCCCGACTAACGGTCTATACTTTCGCTCTTTTCGCATTCGGATAACGGTACCATTGTCCATGATTTATGGATCGTTCCTCGAAACACGTAGACGCGCGCGCACCTTCTTCTTCTTCTTCTTCTTCTTCTTCTTCTCTCGTCTCTGTCCAAGTTATCGCAAAAGTTGACAAGACCGCGATAAAAACGCACTCGCGAAGAGATATTCGGTGAATCACGTACCTGGTGGAATATAATTTATGTCGCCAGAGAGCCAGATAAGCGTTATTTGTGCAGATATTTGCATTTTTACGTTGCGTCGAGAGTATCACAAGTATTTCGCCGATTATAATATTATTCGCGGTGTAGAACGATAAAAATCGCGTCGAGAATCGTGGAAACGATCGATTCACATTTACCGGGAAACTATTATTTCCTTCGATCGACGAAAATTTTGTTCGATGATTGTGACGTGGCTCTCGCATGATTCATATACATTACGACTCCTTCCAATCGATAAAAATCTCTAAAATTATGCAATACCTCATCAAATGACTCTAATCTGACCATTGTTCCTCTCTGCATTTTTTCTCCGTCCCATTTTATCTCTCTCGTCTTTTTTTCTTTCTCTCTCTTTTTTCTTTTTCATCTCTCGAGTTCGAACCACGAGTTGGATTCGCAAGAATGCGAACGATTCCGTTTCCTTCGACGATTCTTTCCTGAGAGAAGAAGAAGAAGAAGAAGAAAAAAGAAAAAAATCGAAAAACGTTGCGAAACAATAAGAATGATCGCAACAATGATATTTTTAGATATTCGTAGAATCATATTACTTACATCAATTACACAATTAAAGAAAATAAATGGAATCGTGAATTAGAAAGAAAAAGATAACATTTTTTTCTCTTTGCTTATATACCGATATTTTTATACCGATTATTATATACCCGTGAAAAAAAAAAAAGGAGAGAAAAGATTCCTGAAAGATTCTCTAGAAACCGGAAACAACTATCGCGTCATCGTCGCATCGTCGTACGGGAGCTTGCCTTAAGCGTGACGCAAATTCATCGGCATCCTGTTCACCCCCCTTACTACCTCCTGTTTCGTGTCAATCGACCAATGAGACGGCGCGTCTCGGGCGAAAGAGGGAAGGAAAAAAAAAAAAAGGAAAAGAAGGAAAAGAGAAAAAAAAAAGGAGAATAATATAAAAGAAATAGCGCAGAAGAAACACGTCGATTAAACAGTGACACCGATTGCCGGCCGTAGGGACGAGGAATGGTGGGATTCCGCGAACGGAAGGGCGGTGTGGATGCCGGAGGAAAGTGAGAGGAAACGAAGAAACGATGGCAGAAAACAGAACTTTGCTCCTCAACGGCCGTGAGTCATCGTCGCGTGGCCACTTCCACCGACTTCATTCATCCTGGACGAAGAAAAGTCATCGTCGCCGTTCCTGATTCCAAAACTTCATTTCACTTTCTCTCCTTCTTTCTTTCCTCTCTCTCTCTCTCTCTGTCTCTCTCTGTCCTACTCTGAGAAAGGAACTCACGAGGAGGAAACGAGTTACGAACACAAGGCAAGACAAGCGACAAGAAAAGGGCGAGTTTCGGAGTCGTGAAAACGGAAAGAAGAAAGGTAAATCTCGGTGAGCGAATAGATAGTAAAGAAAGAGGAGAGGGCGAGCGGAGGTGGAGTGAGTTTGATATTTTAAACGGAGATATTCATTCGTGAAGCGAGGGGATCGGGTGGCCAATGGAGGAGCCACAGAAGCTGTTTCGTCTTCCCGGCACGATCGAGGAGGAGGAGGAGAAGGATAACGAGGACAGAAGGCAGCTGCAGGAGAATCCGAACACGGCCGACTCACCCTTGCTCGAGCAGAGGAACACGGGAACCTTGTCCAGCCTGCCCAGATACGTCACCCTGGTCAGGGTGAGCACCCAGAGCAGCAGCATCGGTGGTGGCGTCGGTCGCCAGGATTCTACCAGGTGAGTCCCGATATTTCTCGTCTTTTTTTTTCCATCGATCACGACGAAATCGGATAATCTTTAATAAGATGATCCGTATAAGAAAATTTAAAGTCAAAGATTCGATCGGTTCTGCGATATATTTTGCGTAACGCGTGAAGAGAAAAAAGTGCGAGCGTGATTAGATGATGATGGAAAAGCAAACGTAATCGCGAGACGATTAGAGAACGAAACGGCGGACGACGAATCACGTGGCCGATTCTCAAGGTAGCGTATCTCGGGAATATCGTTCTCGGCAAAAAAGATGGTTACGTTTTTGTTTGAGCTAGTCATTCGCGACGTGTTCTGGCGCCGGCCGTCTACACGCGGCTTCGAAAATATCAATTGGAAAAATATCGATTTATCTGTATCGTGTGAATTAAAAAAAAAAAAAAAAAAAAAAAAAATGTATATGTATATTTCAAGGGCAATTGTTCAAGTTCAAAGTTATCGAACCAAGTTATCGGGATCGATAAAATTAATTAGCGATTCGGATGTAACGCGTGGATATATGCGATCGTCTTGCATAATCGCCGACCGAACGTCGCTTTTTACCGGTCATTTATCATGGCGGTTTCATCGTTGAAAAACACACACGCCGAGTAATTCTATAGTTACTCTTCGTCGCGTACACTTGTCAATCACCCATCATCGATCCATCACCAGTTGCAATTTATCGAGCCCTGTTAACGCGAACGGGACGCGATACGTTTCCACTAAACTAAACTGAACCGTTCCCTATCCAATATTTACGCCACACTGTTTACCCTTCCGTCTCCAATTTCAATTGTCAACCTATTATCAACCTGTCGTAGTCGTTTATCGAACGAAGTCGAGAGAAACGCGTATTATTACGCGTCAATTGTAAAATTTATGGGAACGAAAAAGGAAAATACGCGCGGCGTTCGCGTGTTAACTCGTGTTAATCGAGAACATTCGTGGAATGTTCGTCGATGAAAAATATGTTTAAAGTTGTTAAGTTAGAGGGGAAAAAAAATAAACATATCTAGATACGTTAGATTTTAATTAGGCGTGCGTTATACGAAGAATTCTATAATATATATATATATATCATATCGATGAATGGAAAAGGTATTGGTTTCTTCGAGAATTTCTTCGTTTCGCTGGAATCTTAATTCCTCGATTCTCTCCGCGTGCTTTGTTTGGAGCGGAAATTCCATGGCAAAGAGAATACTTGAGCAAAACAGCTATCTCTTCTTTAATTGGAATAGCGGCGAGGATATGTATAACAGAAACGGGTTATGGTATTTTTATTAAAATACGGATATTTGATTGTTATCGATTGTTATCTCAATTTATTATATCTCGGATTTAATTTCCACGGATAACGTTGACGGAGTACGTTGATTCACCTTGCAAGAAAGGTCACCGAATTAATCTGTGATCGCGGAACCAGAGAGTTAATCGCGGGAACTCGTAACGATTCCTCGCGAATGTATCGGATTTCCCGTTTCCTGAACGAAAGACGATCTTCGAATCCAGACGGTTCTTCCGTATCGTAACGTCTTTCGAGTTAATAATACGCGTCAAGTACGCGAATTAATCAATTTGAATTTTGAAGAAGAAAATTGAGACGCGTCTCCTCGAAATGAATTCTGCGACGAAATATTCCAGAGAAGGAATGCACGAGTTATCGTTATTATTATTACGCTCGATTAATCACTGCGGACGATAATAAATAGATAAGTATTATCTAAGCCGATAGGAGGCAGGTAGATTGAAACGTTAAACGTTCGGTAATCCAATTATTACCTCGACTAATCCTGTATCAACACGGATTAAAGATGCAACAGATAATCGTGGTAATCGATATTTCCGGATATAGAAATGAAATATCGCGTTTATTCGGAACGATAAAGAGAAATTTCGCGCAAAGATGAAGAGAAAAATTGTCGAAATTTTCAAACCCACAATCTCGATATACTCTTCGATTTCGTTCCCGTCAATTTCACAGACACCGGCTCGTTGTTTCACCAATCTCGTTAATAGCTACGTAATTAACAGCTCTCAGAAAAATAAATTCACTCTCCTCGCTCGCGTGTTTCGTTTCGATCGAGCGAAATTCTTTTTGCGTGAAAATTTTCGAGTTAAAAAAAAAAAAAAAAAAAGAAACTAAAGAAAAAGAGAGAAAAGAATCGTCGACTCGGATGGTCGAAAAGGAAAAATCTTCGGCCGAGCGAGGAACTCGGTGGCTCGTTCGATCTCGTTAGTTTAATTAAAAGCTCGTTATCGAAGCCGTGGACGGTGCGGTTGGACAGCTCGCAATAAGAGGCTCGACCTACAGTCCGCTTTAACGCGCCCGATCATATTAATGCGCCGCTTTTGATCCATTTTAAACGGTCGGGGAAAGGTGAGGTGGCGGTAACCGGAAGTGGGCAGCTGGATGTCGTGCGAGGGGAGATCGAGCGTATCGATCGGAAGAAGGACGAGATTCGTCGCGCATCGATCGTGCAAACGGCGCGAGAAACGAGACTGCTGGTTGGTTTTCTTCGAAGAGGTAGAATATATACCTTTTCTCTCTCTCTCTTTCCAGCAAGTATAACACAAGTATCTTTTTTTTTTTTTTTTTTGTTCTTTCCTTGGTAAAATATGATTATGAACGTGTAATATATTCGCATGAATAATATATATATATATATAAATGAAATTGTTTTAAAAATATATATATTCGTCGACGAATTTCAATTACGTGTATATATTCGTGAAACTTGTTTCTTTTTTCTTTTTTTCTTTAAGTACTTTTCTCCTTCTGTTTTGTAAATTTTTCATATCTGTCGAGTCGGGATTATCCCGTATTACGTTGCAAGCAATTAATCAACTATGACAATGGCAATCATCGAGCAGAACGAGATTTTTCCATATGATCGATACAGAACCTGTTCGAAGACTCGATTTGCATGCAATCGGTCGTCATCGGTGAATGGAAGCTTGATGAATTTTTTTTTTCCTTTTCCATTTAAAGTCGGAGTCGTTTTAAACCGCCGTGGGGAAACGTGTTATACCGCCAATTCAAACGAATTGGATAATTCACGGAGAATTTTTACGGCGAGGATGAAAATGGAGTTGGACGTGTATTTTTGTGGAAAACGAAGTAAAGAGGCAGAGGAATAGATGTCCCTCTATATAGAGTTATATAGTTGTGCAAACACGCGTGAGGCCACGCTTTCGAGCTTGTCGCTCCTCTCGAGAATTAATATCGTTCTCAATTGACGCCTACAAACGATACGACCTCTTCTGCTATGGGATAGCGCCATTATAATGCGAATAAATTACTAACAGCTAATGCGATTCAACGTTTACCGGTGTGTTGATCGACCCCTTCCGGTTTCGCCTCGACGACCTGTTCCCAATATTTTTTCGTGCAAAACATTCTGCCCGAAACGTTATATACGAATCGATCGGAAGAGAAAGAAGAATTAATGGTTCTCTCGCGATCGTTTAAAAATCGCCACCTATTCGAAAATCAAGGTTTCCCAAGCTTGACAAATCGGCAGAGAGACTTGGCGAAAAGATAAGTCGTTCGAGATAAATCATAACGCGTGATACCTTGGCAAACGTAACACGTTTCGAGTATCCACGAAACTAATACGTGTTATATAGATAAAGCGTGCAAATTGACTCTACGACTTTCCACTATCTCGCGCTACCGAATATCTAATAATTTTTTCACGCCACGTCTATATATTCCTTTTGTACAAAGTGTACAAATTCGATCGCAATATCGATCTCGAATCGGTATCGATTCTCTTCGAAAGGAATAATCTGGAAGCGTTATTTCTCTGTCGGGAATCGCTTATCTCGTTATAAATAAAAAAAGGACAATTTTCGAGCGAAATCGATAAAAAAAAAAAGAAGCGATCATCGATGGGGTGGAGAATCGAGAAAAATTCGCTTTCGCGCTCGTTTCGATCACCGATTTCGAGCGTGCGATAAGGAGATTGTGGCTGCCCGCTGATAACACGTGTCCCGCGACTTTCAGCGATTCGAAACGAGAATCAGTGAAAGATCGGAAACTCGTGGCGCGATGAGGAGGAGGGACGTTATCGGCGAGTGCACCTCCTCCTCGTCCTCGACGAGAAACAGATAGTGCGAATTCAGGGTGACGAGTGTATCAAACCGCGAACCTTGTTCTCCTCTATTTCTTCGAAAAGATTCTCTCTCTCTCTCTCTCTCTTTTTTGCAATAACGGCAGATAGCGTTTAATGTCCCTTGGACGAATCGCGAGGTGGCTCGCGACACTATAAAAAACCAGTGATTTTTCGAAGAAGACGAGCTCTGGTCTAGAGGAACTCTTGGATAGTTGTTGTTAAAGGTAAAAAAATTCTTGGTTTTTTTCTTTTTTTTTTTTTTCATGAGAGTTTACAAAAAAAAGAAAAAAGAGCGGGGAAAGTATATTCGCGCGTAGAGTGAAAAGGAGTTTGTTCGAGGAAGGACAACGTCGATGTTTCGAGAAGGGAAAAAAGATGAAAATGGAAGGAGGATGGGGTGAAGCGGAGGGAAAAAGCGTGGATATTATAATCGATATTAAAAGAGTACGAAAACAGGCCGATGAAGGAAGCATTACGCGTGACGTAATCAGTCCATTTTCTCGCAAATGAAAAGAACAAACGTTATTGTTAGTGGCTGATAAGTGGAGACCGCTGGCCAGGTATTGGCTCGTATAAGACGTCCTACATCATTGCTCGTACATCAGTAGATACTCCACCATCAAACTCGCCAGCTATTCATCCAACGCAGCTTTAAGTCTCTTTTCTTCGGCTTCCGTCTCGCGCGCTTTTTCTCGACGGATAAAAAAAAAAAAAAGAAGAACGGAGAACCGAGGCGAGACACGAAATTTTAGAATGGATCCGGGAAGGGATTCGATTTCTTGAGAAAAAAAAGAAAGAAAGAAAAAGCGAGACTTTTTTTGGAGAGAAGAATCAGAGAAGAAACGAAACACGATCGAAGACAAATTGGATCGATCGGGTTTATAAGGGAAGAGGAAAGAGCAGAAGTGAGAGTTTCGAGTAGTGAGTTCCCTCCGTGTTGTGTTCGTTTGACGCGAGCGGCGAAATAAGAAAAGAGAAGAAAAAAAAAAAAAGTCGACGAAACAGCGGAGGATAAAAGACTTTTCTCTTTTTTTTTTGTTTTGTTAATCCTTTCAATAATTATATCGGAACAAACCGTTCAGAGATCGTGAGACGATAAGTGAAAGGCTCACCGGAGGAACGCAAATGCGGGAAGTAATCCCGTTTCTCCGCTGATTTTTTTCTTTTTTCGGAATATCGCTTCAACGAACGACGAATCTATTTCGCAATTATAAAATCGTGCGCGTTAAGAAAGATATATTTACGACTGTTACGAGTTTTTTTAGAAGAATCGACAAAAAAAAAGAAAGAAAGAAAAAAATAACAGATTATTCAGGTATTATCTGTCGAGGAAACGAAAATTTATTAATTAATTTCCGTATTTACGAAACGCGTGTGTGAAAGAAATTCTTTCGCTCGTCGATAAATCGTAAGTTGCCCGTTATCTGTACGAATCGCGTGAAAACGTTAAGATCGCGCTGGGGGGAAATGTTTGCACGATGCACAGAGAGGGGAAAAAAAAAAATCCTTAAACCACTGATCCTTACCGATAAGAAACGAGGGATTGCGATTGCATCGTGAACGCATCGATATCTCGTTGCGAACACCGTCACGTACCGATCGTGCGAAGATTAGAAATTGGTCGAGAAAATCGACGAACGAGAAACTTTGCGATTATTTAGGCAAAGCATGAGGAGGAATATCGCAACGAGGAAAATCATCGTTGAAGTCGCGAGGTGAGATATTTCCGGCAAAAAGTCGTGATAAAAGGGGAAAAAAAAAAGAAAGGAAGAGAGGAAAAAGAAGAAGCAGAAATGAATGGGAACGTTGCGAAAGATCCAATTTCGAAGTCGTCCTCGCCGGATAGGGGGGAGGAGAAGGAAAAATTGTTGACATCGTTGAGCCAACCCGCACCTGTTATAGTAAAAGTGCAGAAGAGTTCGAATTCTTCCTCTTTCAGAAGCAGGTAAAATTTCAACATAGAATCGAGCACAGTTTATCAATAAGCGGAATAAGTGGAAGCCTTTAGTTATTCGTCTACAACGAAAATTAATAAACGAATGTTATATTTTTTTTTTTCGAACTCAATCCTCCCTCTGCCTCTCGCCATCCGTTAATTTAATTCGATACGCGATTATATTTCACACGTCTCCCTCCATCCTCGTTTCATTGTAACGAGGAAACAATTAAAATATAAATTCGCATACACGTTTCTCGTGAATTCTTTTTTTTTTTTTTCGCGCGTGGAATATCGTGCCATATCGTAGGTGTTAATTTAAGATTTCGGTTCGCGAGTCTGGGAATATTTTGAAAGAAAAGAATTTGGGAAGAATTCAAGGTCCGCTAAACTATTCCCTCTATTCTCGATATTTTCCTTCCAATTTTTACTTCCTATTTATTTTCTCTCTTTCCATTTAATATAAAAATTAAAAAAAAAAAAAAAGAAAAATCGCCTTTGTTGTGAACTAGCGTTATCATTCTCGATAACAGTAGAACATAACATCAACCGATATCTCGACGAATTATTCGAGGTCGTGTAATATCACGTTCAACGAAGATCCAACGCTCGTTCTGCACGCGCGTGTGTGCGTGGAAATAGAAATCCAAATCGATTGGTCGCGCATATTTTTTTGAACGTGTAAAATTTTGCCAAATTCGGCGAAATCCTATCGAAACGTTTTAAACGAGAGACGTTAAAAACGAGAGGAGTCCGCGTGTCGACGAATCACCGATTGATTCACGCGTGGCAATAAATAAATTGGTAGATAACAGTTGCTCGGTTATCGTACGGAGTCAAAATGGCGACTTCCTTCTGGCGAGTATGAAAGGGTGGCGAGCGCGAAGGTCTCCAGACGGATCATCGAACTGGCCGCGGCGATATTCTCTACCACGCTCCCGTGCTCTCCTTCTCTCCTCCGCGATTGTTTTTCGAGATCGCTTTTTTCGAGATCGATCGAATCGTTCGCGATTTTTATTATCCGATTAACGCGAGTTGTTTAAAGTGTTTTTCAACCGGACTGGAGGACGCGGAAGAATCGAAAGCAAGTGGCAACAGTGCTGGACGATAAAACAATCGCACGTGGAATCATTTTTGCTCGTCGTTAAAAGGAACGGTCGAAACCGATCGTAAAAATGGGAACGGAACGGGATTCGGCGAAATTAAACTAATCGAAACGAATCAACCGAGCGGACAGATTCGTCGTCGTGAATAGACTCTCGATCGATCGAATGCGCGCTTCGGCTTTGGAAAGATAGTTGCGGAACAAAGATAATCGACGAAGTTTGTCATGGAAAGATTCGAGTTTCGAGATGTCGTAAAATGCGGAGAAATCCATCGTGAGTGTTTCTACTCTAGGAAGAAGAAGAAAAAGAAAAGAAAGAAAAAAAGCCCCATTTATTTTCGTAAATGGAATGTACACGTTACGAACCAGGCCATAAAATTTTTCCATAAACGCGTTTATCCGCTTAGCGGAATAAAAATTTCGCGTATTGCACGCACCTCGAGAAAATAACGATTTAAAAAACATCTATTTACGCGCAAATCTAGCGTACGGATTTTCATAACGAGTCCGTGACTCGTAATCGAATAAGGAGAGCGAGAACGAGAGGGCGGGAAACAATATCGGTGTACGAAATTTGTTATTCAAATCCGCGACAGATTCAAATTAAGTTGAGACGCGTGTACAAAAGTCTGCGAGGCCTTGGCGACAATTTCGTAGCGCGATCATCTTACGTCTCTCCGGACTTCTTGTTGTCGGGAAGATAATTTATTCCCTCTGTTGTTGTGCAAGAGAAGAAAAAAAAAAAAAAAAAGAAAAAAATATCACATATTACGTACAGCGTAATTAGACGTTTCGCGATCGAAACGTTCGAGATTCGGTTCCACGTGCATGATTTATTTCGCATCTGTAACAATCCGAGGAATCTTTCGTGGAATAAGTCGTTATCGAACGCGCGATCTTCGTTGTTTTCGCGCAAATTGATCGTCGTATTTAGAGAAAAGAAAAAAAAAAAAAAAAAAAAGGAACGATTTAAATTTTAATCTATCCTCTCGAACCAAACAAATATTTATGAAAAATACTCTTCTCGACGAGTTTTTTTAATTCGCACAGATATCTCTCGCTTTTTGCATACTTTTTATCGAAAGATCTAAAAACGATGTAAAAAAAAAAAAAAAAAAATCCAGTTGACGGATCATTTTTGCAGGAGTCGGTATCGAGCATGGCCAACGCGAAAGCTACGTCGTCGCGCCGTGCTGAAGAACGGGGACTGCAACGTGCTCCAATCCCGTATCTCTCGACGTTCCCTGCGCTTCCTACGCGACATCTTCACGACCCTGGTGGACACCCAATGGCGATGGATGCTGCTCTGCTTCAGCCTGAGCTTCGTCCTCTCGTGGCTCGGCTTCGCCGTGATCTGGTGGCTGATCGCGTTCAGCCATGGCGACTTCGAGGAACGCCACCTGCCGCCCTACCAGATCGAGAACAACTGGACGCCCTGCGTGAACAACATATTCTCGTTCACGAGCTGCTTCCTGTTCAGCATCGAGACCCAGCACACGATCGGTTACGGGAGCCGAGGGACGACCGAGGAGTGCCCCGAGGCGATCTTCGTCATGTGCATCCAGAGCATCGTGGGCGTGATGATTCAGGCGTTCATGGTTGGCATAGTGTTCGCGAAGATGAGCAGGCCGAAACAGAGGACTCAAACGTTGCTGTTCTCGAGGAACGCGGTCATCTGTCAAAGGGACGGTGAGCTGTGCTTGATGTTCCGGGTGGGCGACATGAGGAAGAGTCACATAATCGGGGCGGCGATCAGGGCCCAGTTGATCAGGTCGAGGACGACCAAGGAGGGGGAGGTGTTGTCGCAGAATCAACAGGAGTTGGCGGTGGGCACGGACGGTCAGAACGGGAACCTGTTCTTCATATGGCCGACCACGATCGTTCACAAAATAAACGAGGACTCCCCGTTCTACAACATGTCAGCGGAGGACATGCTGACGGAGAGGTTCGAGATCGTGGCCATCCTCGAGGGGACGATCGAGTCGACGGGGCAAACGACCCAGGCGAGATCGAGCTACCTTCCCCAGGAGATCCTTTGGGGTCACAGGTTCGAGCCGATGGTCACTTACTCGAAGGAGAGGCAGGGATACGAGGTGGATTACTCGTTGTTCAACAGCACAACGCAGGTGGGCACACCCCTGTGCTCGGGCAGGGAGCTCGCCGAATTTTACAAGGCTCAGGAGGAGCTTCGTCACGGGAACGGTAAGCGAGACGGTATATCAAAATGTATATATATATATATATTATATTTCGCATATATTTAGAATAGAGAGTTTTAGTTTTGAACGCGTTCGATAGAAGATTAGAAGGCGACGCTGTTTGCATCCGATCTCCGATCAATCGATCGTGTTTCGCTGTAGGAAAGAGCACGAACAAACACATGTTGATCCGTCGCAAAAAACGTTCGTTCGTGGGCAATTTTTAGCAGAGCGGAGTGTAATTAAAAATTTGCATCGCTCGATAACACACAAACAAGCACTAACGACACGGCAAGGACGTCGAGCGCGTTTCGTTAATTGGGATGCACACGCGAATCAAACTAATCGATACCACACGCTGTGTCCTCTTTTCCACTCGCTTCGTCCCCTCCTCTCGCTCGCTCGAAAGCTTGCCGCTTCGCTTTTCTTCGCTTTTCGCCTCTCTCTCCCCTTCCCTTCCCCTCTCCCTTTCTCCTGTTTGCAACGCACGAGTTTCTCGGGAACGGGAAGTTTCACGGAAGTTTCATTTCCCTCCCTGTCTGACCTCTGTTTGGTGCTGGTGTGTAATCGTAGATGGAGGCCTGCGGAAAATTCCTAGCGAGCCGAAATCCGCGCCTGTGATATTGACCACCGACCACGCGGACGCCCCGGAGTTCCTTGCCTCTCAAGGACACTCTTCGCACGGATCGCCGAAACTTCGGATCGACATTCCATGGATCGACGATAACTCGGGGGCCTAGTCTGCGGAATCCCCTCGTTCGACCGATCCAACTGGAAAATACGTAGTCAGAGAGAGAGAGAGAGAGAGAGAGAGAGGGGAAAAACACGCGTAATCAACGGCCATCAAGATGATCCAACGAGACGATTCCAAGGCAAAGACCAAAGATTCTACGAAGGGGAATCGAACGAATCAATTCCGAGTTTAAACGGGAAGAGTTGAATGCCTCTTATCTCTGCCCAATTTTCCGTTCGATCGGAGATCTCGCGCTTCTGTGTCTCTGTTCTGTTTCGCGTTGTCTGTCTCGTGGCGTATCTCGCTCGCTATCGCGTTTCGCAAAAAAGAAAAAAAGGAAAAATGGATACGAGATGGAAATGGTTGTCGGAAACGGGTAAAAAAGGGGTATCAGAATTAAAGAGAGATACGTTTGCCGTATCGTAACCTCGGTTAACCTTCGTTAATTTGTTAATCTTGTTGAAATAATTGAAATGAGATTAGAGCCGAAGCATGCATTCCTCGCGTCTTATTATCGGAACGATAATTAACCGTCCAAATTTGTTCGCGATAGAGAAAAGAAAAAAGATACACACACACACACAAACACATATATATATATTGATTGGAAAGGAAGGGGGATCGAAGCTCGATATTCTCTAAGTAGAAGGCTGTTTTCCAGGTACGGTAATAATCGACGAGGATTTCCTAACGGAGTCCTGTCAAGAGAGCCAGTGCCATTGCGGTCATCGCGCGACGAATCACCACAATCATCATCACAACCATCATCATCCGAACCATCATCTCAACTACGTGGACAACTACGGCAGAAGCGAGACAAGCGTGGACGAGGCGATCGTCGGTCGAAACGCTTACAGAGACCCGACCTATCACGGGCCACCATTGGCCGCGATCCGAAACGACAATCCCCACTTCAAGATCCTCGACTTGGATCCGGACGGTATCCAGGTGATGGGCGAGATCGATCTTCAACACCTGCCCGACGCCGTGAACAAGGAGATCTTGAAGAACAGCCGAGAGATCATCTTCGAAGAGCCGGAAACGTCGAGGGAGGGGAGCCCGTTGCTGAAAAATTCGGCCGCGCGAAGAAACGCGGCGAAACACCTCCTCGACGAGGAGAGAAGATCTTTGAACAGCTCGAGGAGGAGCCTCTATCACAGGAATATACTGCGAGGATGCTCGGACGAGGAGAAGAGGTCGTTGGACGGATCAAGAAGGAACTTGCACGGATCCAGGAAGTATCTGTTGATACCCATCGAGAGCAAAGAGGGTGGCAACAACTTGTCGAAGCGGCAGACAGAGGGGAGAAAGACGATCTGGCCGAGGGGGCAGTCGAGGGAGATTCTCGGGGAGGCGGAAACGAGGAGAAGGGTGAACTCGAACGACGACAGATTGATGATCGAGATGGAGAAATCCTCGAAATCTCCCTCCCTCTCCGATCCTAATTTGTCTCCATGCTCGAAGAATGGACAATCGCCTGTTCCACCGTTACAGATCTCGTCTCCTGGGCCGAACGCGTCGCCCGAGTCCGGCTTCTACGAGGCGTCATCAGCGCGGTGGAATCCCAGCCCGGAATACGCGAGGAAGCACCTCCGACTCGGCAACTGCGAGTCGGCGAACGCGAGGAACAGAAGGAGCTACGAGAACGCGCAGCTCCAGGACGTGAACGAGGTTCTTGTGGTGTCGAGGCCCAACAGCGACAACAGCGACAACTCGTTGGACAGCGAGGCGTCGGCCAAGAATCCGGGGAACGACGGTGGCCCTCGTAGATACGGCGATACGAAGAAACAGCAGCCGATCTCTTACACCAGCGTGTGATCAGGGAATTTCTCCCGGAGCATCGATTCCAAGTGTGATCGAGTGCGTTGTCGAATCGAAAACTTTTAGGGTTTCGTTTTCCAAGATACGTGGAAGAGGTGATGGGCTTGCCTCCAACCCTCGAGCACCGGTTAATTGAAAAATTGGAAAGCTATTGGTTGTAGCAGCATACACTGCCCGGTTTTTCTTTGATTCTTCTCCAAGAAAGGAAGAGTTTATCACGAACGATTCCTCGAAATCGAGGGTTGGAGAAGTAGAGCAGGGAAAAGTGTGTGTTTCGTTCACAACGATACATTGCTCGTTTAAGACGCGTAGTAATTTTTCCAAACTATGCTGTAAGCGAATTTATATATATACGATATTCTGTACGAATAGTAAGTAAATTAAGTAGAGGATACGCACAATTATTTTCGCTATTTTACATCGATTGCGTAAATGACACGTTGAACCGCAGGTCGGTTACCGCGAAGCTTCCGTTAATAACGATGAGGATCGAAAAGGAAGAATCGATCGAATCGTTTCTATCTAATTTTTAGTGAAATTAATCCTTTAGAAGCGAATTGTAATTGACAATAATTTAAATGACAAGGCTTTCGAACAAGGCTTCGTTAGAATTACTATCTATTCTAATAATTATTCGGAATATTCGTAAAATTTGTACAAAATGACGACGAAAAAATTAAGTTTAAGCATTTAAAGTCGGCATAAAGTCGTTAGATTTAGGTATACACACACAAGTTCGCGTAAGAAAGAAAAAAGAATATATATATATATATTTTTGCAAATTTAAAAACGTACAAGATGTCTCTGACTGAAGTCATCGATAAATCGGCTATACGTCCATGCATCCTTGTAATAGATTAAATCGAATAAATAAACATTTATCAATTCCATTCTCCCGTTGAATCCCTCGTTGACGATCTACGATAAAATTAGAGAAGCCGAGAGAAACCAATTTCGAAAATTCTACGCGCCGTATGCACTCTGATTAGACGAAAAGTAGCCCGCCTGGTTACAAAGAAAGAGAGACAAGTGCCTTTACATTACTTTCTACCTCCGCGGAGGAAGAAGACAACGTCGAGCTTTCACCAACGTCGAATTATTTTAAATATAATAGCGTCGTTAATATTTATCGCTTCCATTCATTTATTATTAAACAATAGCGCGTCGTATACGTACGATATAGAAAGGTTTTCAATAAAAGACACACTGTCGATCGTGAAAATAGATCGTTTCGAAAGTTTCGCAGCTACGTCTGATTCGATCGTGATATTACGTAGATTTGGCGGAGAAAACTCGGCCTCGAGCGTTCTCCGGGGACATGGATACCTGCCATCGTGACTTCTAGCGTAAATTGTGAAAATTTGTTATTTGTGTGTATAATAAAGACACTTTCGAAATCTAAATGGAAAATGTAATTCCACTTTCCTCCCTCTAGAGACAAACGTTCTTGGATACGATTCTTTCGATATTTGTAAATATCGTTCATTATATGAATTTCGTTGATAAATTTTCACACAGTGTATATAACTTGAACTTTTCCTTTTCGCCTCTTTGATCTTCGTTGGAATACACATAATATACATTCGCGAAATTATATTCGTTTGAAGAAACGATTCTACGGGTTAACGGTTAAAAATATTTATCAAGTTACAAACGAGTGGAGCAATTAAATTTCAACTCGAGATTCCTCGTCGTACTAACTTTCGCGTTCGTTTTGGCCTTAAGATATGTATATATATATATATATATATATATATATATATATATATATATGCGCGCGCGTGTGTACTATTTTCTTATTTACAAAAATAGAATAGGATGAATTGTGAGTTTCGCATATGACGATCGAGTTCGATGTATCGAGAAACAAGCGAGCGATATTTAAACGATAACCTTCGTCGGCGATTCTACCACGCGAATATTCCCATTTCGCGTGATTTCGTCGGTCAAAACGCGTTTCGATGCTCCACTTTGAACATTATGCCAACGGTACGACGTAGCCCACCTCCGTAATCTGGCAATTCGTCGTGACTCAATTTAAATGCGGCCAATTATTGCGAAATGCTGAGTTGGCGAACGGAACTAACTGCATAAACGGCCGAAGACGAGAACGACGTTAACAGTGTGAAAGTATCGACATTATGCCGTACACGAAGGGTAAGTGAAGAAGATTGAAAACTCGTTGTGATATACTCCACTTTCCCGTTCACCCCCCTTTTCGTTCCACTCCTCCAATTTTCTCAATTCACCGCGAGAAACGGGCGCCGGATCCGATCTCGAGACGATTTCGAACTTCATCGCGAGTTGAAAAGAAAAAACGATAATTGACATTGAATGGAAATTGTGCATTTGGTATTAATATTTCTTTGTCGATCGTGTGCACGATCATTGTCATGTTTTTTCTTTCTTTTTTTTTTTTTTAATTTACACAATTTAGAAAAAGAAGTTTTCTTTCTCTTTTAACTTAAACACACGAAATTAAAAATTGAAATTCTTGTATCGCGCGAAAATATGCGTTATCGATGATGAAAGATATCTCTGTTCTCGTCGAATCGAGTTAATTAAAAGAAAAAAAAACCTGAAAAAAATCTAACGAATCCGTGTAACGCTTCATATCGCCGAATTTATCGAAAAACTGTACAGATCCCTTTGGAGAAGACGTTTCACTTCTCTACCCGGACAATAATGGCGACAAGTTTGCCAGATTCACAGACCTACCGATCGAGACACCGATAATCAAAGGCGTAGTGAACCAACTACGAAAATGGCCAGCAGACCTATTCTTCGCGTTCCTGGCAGCTTGTCTGATCATAGGGAGCGTGGTGTTCTTGATCTTCGTCACGGTGGCCATTTGCGTGCCCACCGTTGTCGGTAACAGGTGTCCACGAAAACGACTTTCGTATGCAAAACGAAATGTTCTCGTTGAACGTCCTCGTTCGAGTCAAAATTCTTCTAACCGTTCGATTAAACGTCTTTCTTTTAGACTCGAAGATATATCAATCCTAGAAGTTGGAGCATCGTCCAACGCGTATTTTATCAAACTGGATAACCAGAACTGGTCTACGACCGATTATTGTTACATCGAGACCGCGGCTAGAAAGCATCCAGAGTTCAATGTATCGAAATTTCAAAATTCCTTTCTATCCGTAGAGCGAGAGGTATATAATTCTCGAATTTATATACCGTAGATATATCTGATAAATTTGATGAGGGACGAGACGACTAATAATAAGGAAAGCTCGAATCGTTCGAGCATCGATAGAACGAAGCTGGAATCCAGATCGAACGACTCGAATAATTATCCCCGTTCCCCGACACTGAGTGCAGAGGATAGGCTTAGGCAACGATTGGTAGTTGGAAACGGAAACATAAGGAACATCAACGTGTCGATCGAGAAATTCTTCAAAGGGTGAGTCGAAAAATACCTGTTACGATTTCATTCTCCCGAACATTTTATTTTCTTCCCAGTTCGAAGCTTGCGAAAGTTGCGAAAAAATTGGGCGACGAAGTTCTGGAGATCGCTGCCAAGGCGCAATTGCTTTGGAGCGTTCCTGGCGTTGCGCTTAAACCGAATATGTTCTGCAGTTTAGACTACGTGAAAAGCTTCCTTTGCAAGTGAGAGGGAAATTCGAAATAACTAATCGCGACGATTGTTCGCCATATTCTCAATTTCCCGTTTTTTTTTTTTTTTCTCCGTTTTTTTCTCCTAGTAGCAACAAAGAAGAATGTTTGCCGGACAAACTAGCAACCATCGAGCCAGAAAACGATATACAATTGACCGGGGTACCGTGTCAAGCTTTCATGGGATTCGTTGTCCAAGAAATATCGAAAAATCATCACAACGGAAAAAATACGTTGAGAGAAGCTGTGGAAAAATATTGTCCAAGGTAGATTTCCAACGATTTTGAGGATCGATTAAAAATGCGATTAAAAGGAAATATTGGCTAATCGCATAATTAAAAAATAATATATATATATATATAATATCTCTCTATCTAGGTTATATTACTGTCCCGAAATTCGGATTCTCAACTCGAGACCAAAGTGTCCGACGGATGCTTTGAACTGTCCTACAGTTTATTCGAGTATACTGATGCATCTCACGTGACGACTGATATATGTATTTTATTACGAAACTGTACACACGTAGCTGATAAAATATAATTTTAAACGAAACGTTCTCGTCCACTCGTTTTCTTTTTTTTTTTTTCCTTTTCTTTTCTTTTCTTCTTCTCGCCTTTTCTTTTCTCTCAATCGTCGTCTTGATCGATCGAAAAGTTCATTTGAACGTTCTTTGCTCGTACAAGCGAAGGACGCCCAGCCACATCCAAATTTCTCCGACTAAAATTGGTAAAATTGAAAAAAATTCGTTCATCAATAATATCAACATATAACGTATACATACTTGAGTTAAGAGAAAGTTGAGGGGCAAAATGAAGAGAGAGATTATATAGATATTTCGATGATTGGTGAAAACGTACGTATTAGCAGAATCGTTCCTAACGTGTAAGACAAGGCTGTTACGAATGGGAAATGAGAGAAAAATAGCCAAATCGCGACAATGGCACCGCTGATGCTGCAAACCAGATCGGCCAGATAAAGCACTATAGATGGGATGCTCCAGCGTGGATTTTTCTGCAATAATTAACGATTGGATACAGATTTTTACCCGATTGGATTTCGTTATGTCTCGTATTTTGTCGTACCGAGATCAAAGAGTAAGCGAGCATGCCGATCGCCAGGAAGGAAACGATCGCGTAGGGCGTGGAATAACCTAAGCTCAACGTGACCACGGCCTTATGGGCGTAACCCTCGGTGATTTCGCCGCTTTCCAAGATACTGTACTCCGTTCGACCGTAACGAACGCTGTGATAACTCAAAAGCAACATACATACGGATAACAATAGAGCTTGAAAGATTTTCAATATCTCACTTTCGGAGCCCTTCGCGATATCCTCTTTCGCCTTCGCCTTCCCCGTCGAGAGTTCCTCTTGTTCCGTGATCTTGAATTTTCTCGTTGCAAATTCATCGCGATCGTTCGTCTGGAAAACGACGAGCGACGATCCGATCGATTTAAACCGAGCGATCAGAACAATCTCGGACGAGGGGGATTACTTTTCCCGCGGGATGAGGAAGGAGGGGAGGGGAGGGGAGGGACTTACTTCCTCGCTCGTCGCCGATTCAATTTTATCGGGATACATGTTAACGGTGCGATAATTTTCGTTCGTTTTTTTCCGTTCCGATCTGGAGATGGAAAGAGACTACAGGCTAGACTCCTTGAAGTGAAACGCGCAATGTCCACAACGTTATTCAAATTGTTCATAGAGGAAAGATTATTGAATGGAAATTATAAGGTGTAAACTGTGTATAACCTTGGAAGGAGGAAAATTTTCGGCGGATATATTTTCGGGCGGGGAAAATTTGCCCGGGGAAATTAACTCGCGGCTATGAGAATTCAACGAGGGCCGATTGGAGCATGGCACGTCGTCGCAAACGTTCCGTATTTTCCAGTCTGAAAACGGTGCTCGCAAACAAAAATTCGGTGAGTATGCGAACGCGCGCACACACACACACACACACACACACACACACGTGTCCTCGCCCCGCGTGTTCAACGCCGTTAACGTTCGTCACCGTTACTCGAATGAGATAATATATGCTTATATGTATATATATATACACGTATGTATATATATATATATATATATATATATGAATGATATCGAATCGTAAGGGAGCTTTCTCGAAACAATTACGAATTGTCGAAATTAAGACGTATCACGTGGTCTAAGCTTGCATGTACGTTTGGCGAGGAAATACGAGGCTTGATCATCGTCATCATCGTTCTCTTGTTGGTTAAATTCGAGGTAAAAATTTCGAGGGGGATAAACTATGAAATTTCGATGTAGGCGAAAGATAAACGAACCTAGCGGAGTATCCTTAGTTAGTAATTTAAGAATTTTATATATAAACGAGAGGGAGGCGATATTGGGAAATTGGATGATTGACTTGATGATTTTTCAGCAAATTGGACAACTGGCGTGCACACTATGCGACCATTACATCATGGGAAACTCGATCTACGTGATCATACTCGGCCTCATTGGGACCGTTAGTCGATCGTAATATTCCTTAATTGTTTCTGCATAATAGAACACCAGAGTTCGCGAATCCGTTTCATCTGTCAAACGATGAAGATGAGGATTCGAGAATTTGTCAAATTATTAATATCGCGATTCATCGAGAGAATTTTCGATCTCTCCTCAATCTTTGTTATATAAGTATAATAATATGGAGAGGGGAAATTTCTATTTGATAAAAATTTGTTTAATTCGATAGATGATTACAGCGTTCGATATCGTCAGAATAATTAATTGCAAGCTACCGATCAGATCACCCTCGCAAACGAGAAACAACGACACCGGTACGTTAATAATAGTTTCGGATTAGAGAGAGAGAGAGAGAGAGAGAGAGAGAGAGAGAGAGAGAGAGAGAGAGAGAGAGAGAGAGAGAGAGAACTAAAAAAAAAAGAAAAGAAATAATCGAATAAATTAATTCTTCTCCCCTTTAGTAGTCCCTTTGGACGTGGAGAGGGATCTAAAATTAATGACTTCGATTCTGGGAATAGAGCACTACACTTTAATCATGCTTGGTGCAATTACAGTGAGCGAATGATTCGAAGACGATTATCTTCGAGTTACGAACGTATTTTCGAATGTAATTATGATTTTGCAGGAATATCCGATGTTGCATACACCCTGGCTTTTGATGCAATTATGCGTGATTATCGTGGAACTCATCGTATTCTGCGTGAAAATGTTTTTGGATGGACTTCATCTAAAACGCGATGAAATTTTACTGGCTGTTCTGACCGTGCATAATTGGCTTCAAGTATTTTGTTTGTTTCACAGACAAGCTCGACAATCTCGTTGAACGTACAACGAAAGAAAAGAATGGAAATTAATTCTAGGGAAAAAAATATTCAGTTTAGTTGAAATTATTGTAAAATTTTGTAATACGTATAATAAAAAAAAAAAATCATACACGACGTACTTGAAATTGCAGTTTAATTGGAATATTATTTGGCAATTTCGTTTGTTTATTAATACAAGTTATATATATATATATGTATATAACTTGAAAAACACGTGGATATAATCTATCGATATAACCAAAAACTCGATTATGTATAAATAATTTAATGAAATTCAATTAAAATGCCATTAAAATTACAAAAAAATGTTAGCTATACTACTTGTACAGAGGGGAAAAACGAGAGCGATCGATATAACGAAAATTTTCTTAAGATACAGGCGAATACAAAAAATTTAAACGAAGATATAGTTGAGTATTACACTTCGTGTTAATGTTAATATTGCATTATGAAATATTGTCGTATTAAATTTAGGTAGAAGTACTGTATCTGGCATTGATGTGTTTCGTAATACATTGTTTAAGTTGCATTACTTTGGAAACCGGAGGTCGTTCTTCTTATGGAAATCCTGTGACCAAATCGGCGGCATTTAATGCTATTTTTCGGCGAACTTACAGTAAAAATATTTTAAATGATATACCGTTCGAAAATAAGAAGAATCATTAAAGAGTTTCGCCAATCTCTTTTCCTCCTATCTTCTTCATATTCTTAAATTATTAATTGTCAATTCATTCAGAAATACGAAATTTAAATATTTCAAATATAAATTTTTTTAAATTCGAATGTTCGGAATTTAAATTTTCTTAAACTCGAAATTTCAGATCTCATAAAATAAATTTTTTTTTTTCTTTTGACAGATCTGAAGATTATAATTCTTATAACGAACGTGATCACAGGACTGATAACTACGTTAATGATGATACTCGCTGATAAATACAACATTCCTTATCTATATTTACCATGGTTGGTGAATACTATGAAAGGGATGACTCTGTGCGAAGGACCGGCGCTTTTTAATATAGCTAATACACTCCTCTCTAACATTACTCTTCCTATTATAATCTTCGTACTCACGACATTTTTCCTATACGGTATAAAAATCCCATATGTTTATGTATTATCGTTATGCGAATTACAAATTATTGCAAATTTTTTTTATTAATTTTCGATATAACCGGATTTCAGTTGAAGAATTTTACATTTGGAGTAACATGTTTTTTAAGTTCCAGCATTGCTGGAAAAACTATCATAACGAGAAACATTCTATCATGGAAAAGACTAAGAAGAGATTATACGACATGCAACAAAACAAAAAATTGCTTTCTCAAGATAACATTGAAAACGAAGTAGATATTGGGTACAAAAAATTAAAATTTAAACAAAAACCTATCGAATTCTACAATGTCAATGATCGAATTTCCACCGATGTACGTTTAAGATCCGTGAAGAGTAGTACGTTCGACAACGGTAATTTTATTCGAAATCAATCGTTGGATATAACTGGATAATTAATTTCGGAAGAGAGAACTACAGCTATATAACTATTAAATCAATATTAACTTATATATACATTAGATTAAATTTTATTATATTTATTTTTCTCGTTTCTCATATGATCTCGATACTTTACAAATTCTTATTACGCATATTATGTACGAACAATAAAATTTTATATTTTATATTTAATGATATGATGAATTCCATATCTTATAATAATTATATAGTGAGAAATCACATTTGAATAAAAAATAAAACTGTACTACGAACAACGGACAGTGGCGTCTTAATTTTCTAGTGTGGAATATTCCTCGATATTTTCTATATTTTTATATCACTTGTTATCTATATCAAAAAAAGATTACGTAACTGATATATTTCGTGTACTTACCGATTCGTATCCAATAATCTCAATAATTTTCTTCCAAAATTTGCAGCACGATACAACACATCACTTCACACATGACGCACCACCAAAACTGCGCGAAATATTGGAAGATGCGCATTAATTTGAAAAATTTTCATTGCGCAGATTGCGAATATCGATGTACTTCAGTCGATTACGATTCTTTGTATACTATACACATAACTTTTTTTTATTTCTTTTAATCATAAATTATGCATTCTTGATTCAAAATTTAAAATTAAATATCTTTATAATAATCAACACGAAAGAAAATATAAATTTTAATTTTAAGATTTAAAATTTAATCATACCTTGATCGATATATCGAATTAGTTTTATCTCGATAATACGTTGTTTAGAAATAAATAAATTAATATATAATATTTTTATTTAAAATATAAAAAAAATAAAAAATTTTAAATATTATATCTAAAAATATAATTGAAGTTTATATCTATCTTAAAGATTCGTTAAAAATCAAAGTATTATGTTAATAAAATCAACGATTCCCGCCTAAAGTGAGAAATGGCGGCAAAATAAGCGCACACATGCGTAGTAGAAAGTTCCGTTCACATTAATGCAGGTTAAGTCGGTGCTCATGTTGTGCTTGACGCTCGTACAAGTAAGCGTGCCGGTAATAAACCGTTGTTTGGTATAACGGTCGTTCCGTTAAATCTCCTTGCGATCCTGTACATAAATTTATTTGTAAACTATTAAAGTAAAGCTTGTGATTTTCAAAACGTCGCGTACAATCTACGAAGAACGATAAAAGTGTGTTCAACGTTAAAAAATCAGACGTCCAGTGATTCGAACGATTATCGAGGTATGCGTATTTTCTTTGTGTTCTACGTATATTATCGATATTTCTAATTTTTTCATTATACACACGAACGTATATATATATGAATAGTAGTGTTAAGTAATTAAATATTTGCACGTTCGTAAATTAAGATATTGTTGAATTGTTTTACCGAACAAAATAGTACGTAACACGTAGTTTATTTTTATACGTACATTCTTAGTACAATGAGCTCATGCTTATACTACTTTTGTTGTTTACGACATTAAATAATAATCTGTTGAATTTATGAACAGATGTACATATGTGTAGGTTGTAATATATAGCATGTCTCCCGCGTTACATATACACTTGTAATGTCTGGTCACGTGTTCCATATTTAAATGATACACGTACACGAAAATTGATACGTGTGTGCATCTATTCATCAAGATCCATATCTTTGCAAACACCATTAACGAAACATAACCTTTCACATAACAAAACAAAAGTTTTTTTTTTTTTCCAGTTTTAAAATATCGTGTTATTAATGATGAAATTGAATGAAAAGACAAAAGAATTTTTTTATTTATACATAGCTTATTCTTTTTATTGCGTTTATGATACATTAATATTCATTTCAATATAACAAATAACAAGGGTCAGGTAAAAAATATGACAATCAAGAAAATATTATCAGAAAATGCGTTTCGTTTTAAATAAACTAAACCGGAGAAAAGTTTTGCAAGCGTATTCGTTTCTTTTTTTTTTTTTTTTTTTTTTTTCATTTTATTCATCATTTTATCAATGAACTAGACAAAACTTAGTCTCCGGGTATATAATAGATGCTTCCATAATCAAAGCATCTTTATTTTTTCTTAAATCTTAATGGACGAATTGTAATTGTAATTCACAATCCTTTGTATATGATACATTTTGTTGGCATAATTCCTTTTTTTTTTTTTTTTTGCTGTAACAAGTCGTAGCAAAAGCTAAATTCTTCTTGCAAACACGCATATCGTTGCTTGTATTGGCTCGAACAAGTTTACTGCTATGCTATGCATATTACAAACATGCTTATCTTTCTAATTATAAGGCGATCGAATTATACTATATGCATCTATGTTATATTACAATTTGTGTCGAAATTTTCAAGCAGAGGTCAACAAATATTGTCTCAACTTCTACAACTCATAAAAATATTCTTATACCAAATCAATTGTTACGCAAATTCAAATATATCTATTGCAACTGTGTAAAAAGATCATATAAGAAGTATATTAAAATTATGTCTAAAAAAGATAGATTAGAATCAGTAAAGGTTTTCTTTACTTGTACATTAATTGACTAATCTGACTGCAAATCAAAACTGAGATAAACGTGTACTCTGTTCTACTTATCATTGAATAATAGTTCTTCAATCCAAAAAGCTTACTTTCCTCTTGTACATTATCTTATATCCATGCACTTGCAAATAATTTATTTTATCGTAAAGGTCTATATGAAAAGGGGGATTTTTGAATTATTCCATCGGGACATAAATCTGTGCAAAACTTTAAAGTTTTGAAAACTTAAAGATATATTATTTTAAAACTTATATATCCCTCTTCTACATATAGTTCTTCACCCAACTATGTATGTTTTTTTTTTTTTTTTTTTTTTTTCAAAGATTAGAGATTGTTAGATAAATTGTATAAAACAGAAGGTTAGCCCAAAAATTAGGCTCCTTCCATAGCTTGCCATGCTTTAGACAGATTCAACATAGGTTCTATAAATTTGACAAACACTATGCAATACACATTATCTGTTAATAAAACAAATTGCCTTCGAGGTGGTCATTTTCAATCATGATATCATTTCTGGAAAAAATACTCTCAAAATTTGTCTCAATGTCGTACCCTATTTTCAAGTAATTAATCCTTCAAATGTTAAACTTTCAGCCTAAACTTTCTCATTTTAGAAACTGTGAATAATTTCATTCAAATTGATTGTTTTACACAATGAAAATTCCACAGCTTACAAAACAATTCATGGTATTGAGCTGCCCATCAAGTTGATTCACTTTCTAATTAGAACAAAACAGTCTACACAATCGTCCCCGGTGACCTGTTTCCCATTATGGACGAACGCAATCTCGCTCCACAGATTTGGAACATGTTTGAAAAGGCGACGACATCGAAACGCTCTTTCATAACTGTTGGAAACGACCTTAGACCTCGAAGGCCTCCCACTGCTACGCTATCATAGCGGCTATGGGGCTGAAACGCATTATTTTGCTGAGCAAGATCCACGCTACCGAGGCGAGGGCGCAAAGCGTAACACCACCCCATCCAAAATCCATGCTCCAGGAGCTGGTGAATCGTCTGGCCTTGAGAACATTACGAGAAACCGGTCCACCAATTACACCATCCTCAGGGCCATCCAGTATTCGAGCTCCGCGATCCTGAGCTCTCTTGAAGTGAATAATCGTCAGGGTAAACAATGCGAACGTGGCTAAAATAATTTTTTCATATTAGAAGAAAATTTTTTTCCAGTAAAAATAATTGAATTTATTTATTTTTATTTTAATAATAAAACTCCGTAACGACTTTGAGTCAATGGAAGAAGAAAAACAAAAGAGTTAATTGGAAGAAAAAGATATGAGAGAAAAATGCGGTGTAGCCTGGAGTGTTTGGGTGACGTCTTATCAGAAGCGAGAGGTGTTTGCCTTTTATCGTACTCGACGACAACTACTGGTGCCAAGAAAGAAACTCTTTTGTTGAATGAGAAAACACTTTTGTTATTCATTGAAAAGTTATTGAAGTCTTGATAAAAAATAAGCTTATTTCATAGCACAATTCAGTATACAAAGTTCAACGAAAATGTAAATTGGACACTTGTGATTATTGGTTTGTACTTTCATTCTTCACGCTTACTTTTGAAAACCAATTTCTTTCTTTTGCGTGAATTTATCATCGATGAATAAACACGAGAAATTTACGTGAACCAAACTTGAAACTTTTAACAATGTATTTCACTCTTAGAACAGCTTATTTTGTGGTCGACTTCTTAAGTATGCAGAAATCTTTGTGGTTACCGGGTTTCACGCAACTAAAATGTTTTAAATCGATAAAATCTATTCGATTAATGGGATTAACATTATAATGACGTTTCGAAAAGAATTTTAAAGAAACTCACCTGCTAAGAGATACATCACACCGGTAACAAGGACCGCTGATATTTGGTGTCTGCAAAGTCCAAAAAATCCAATGAGAACCGCCGTGCCCAAAATGATCAAACAAACTAGAGAACAGGAGATACTCAAGTTCTGCATTCCTGCGAAACAACATGCATTTCTATTGTTGTTGGAATTGTTTAGGAAATTTGCTTATAAAACATTTCATTGAAATATAACAAATGCTCGAATACTATTTAATAGAGGGAAAATTTTTAATAAAATTTTAAAAGAATAATCGATTTGAGTGAAGCAAACGAATTCAAAATTAAACCTACTGCGAAATTTCAATGAGTAATCGATAAACTAATTTTGTTTGAGCTATTCTTTGTCTATGTGGAGAAACATTGAAAATTATACTGTATTGATTTAATTTTCAGTCGCCATAAATAGAAATCAATCTAGCAATAGTGATCGTGTCAATCATCGTGGAAATAAAACGAAGAAGAAAAGAAAAAAGGTGTACTCACGATTTTGCCAGGCGGCACGAATCTCTTCGTGTGCTTCGTCGGGCGTCAAGTAGTTAATGCACCTCTCTTGCGGAAAATCTACCTGACCTAGTAGTCGTATTTCCTCTTCTGAAACGTGAGCAGTAAAAAAAAAAAAAGAAATGACGTGGTTTTCACGCTGTTTCTTGCACGACATGGAACGAAATTATGAACGGGTAGGTTTCCACTTCTCTCGTTCCTTTGCACCCCGATTTTTAATTAAACGATCCTTAAAAGTTTCCCTTCACGTGTTAAAAATATGATGAAAGAGCGTAAAAACATTCAATCCAGTTTATTGAAAAAGTATCAAAGAGGAGCAAATTTTTACCGAATTCTTATTCGAGTAATATATTTTTTATATATAATTTTGGATTCATTATAAATTCTAACGAATGTTTAATTATAAATTGACAAGATATTTCTTTTTATATGTTTTGATTTTTAATTGGAAAGCTTCATATTTTTTTAGCACGACAGCAACGAAATGTATAAAGAAATATATAAATATGAAAGTGAAATCGATCAGTTAGAAAATGAAAATGAAAATAGAGTATGGGTTGGTTTTAATTCGAAAAGAAACAATAAAATGTATTTCCGTGCATGGAGGATTGTATACACGGATTTATTATGTGACCGATTAACTCGAAATACTTAATACTTGAAATGAGTAGTCAAATTAAATCTCGAGCCAAGAGCGCCGAATAGTTGGAGCGTGAGATTCGATATCAGATTCCGAATACTATCGGCTCGTTGGAGAGGATGAACCTCCGAAGCATGGATTTCCGTGAAATGTCAGGAAGACGAGGGTTAGAAGGCCGTAGAAACTTGGAGAATTGAGTAATAATAAATTCTGAAGCAGAAATAGCTCGATTCAAGTTCATCAGATCTGGGTTGTTCTATCTGCCCTCGTATCTCACTTTTCATTCAACAAATGAACAATGATATTTTAAGATAAATGTAGGTTAAGTAAAAAAAAAAGTAATTTCATTAATGAAATTTTCAACATCTTCGAAATTACATATTTAACAAAGAATTTCAGATATTTATTGTCTCTAAAGAATGTACAAATTATTTGCATGGATATAGAAACATCAAATATCACGAGATAATTTCAACATTTGCGAATCAAGAATTTTAGATTGATTTTCACAAAGAACATTAGTACATAGAGAAATATTAGTACATAAAGAACATGCACCGTATGATTTAAACAGTAACGTTTCGTGCTTGGCGTGACCAGAAACCATCAAAGAAAGTTCTCCAAAAAGGAAAAGAAAAAAGGAGGAACTAAACGAAGAAATTGAGTACTTTTGCTAAGGTCAAGTTTATTCGATGATAAAAATTCATCTTATTTATAAAGAGCGCTATAACTTTTTTTATCCTTCTAAATTCATTACTATTTCTTTCTCTATTTAATTTTCATATTTTCCCATAGCAGAAACTTCCAGTGTAAAAAGCTAAAGAAAATACTTAAATACTTAGCAACGAGTTGAATAGGTACTTCGGCTTGAAGAAAAGCAGATAGTAATCATAGCCTTTTCATTTTTCTCTTGTTCCCAATAGGGCAAGAAAATTAAACTTCAGAGCATACAATCAACAGTGAAAAATCATCCAATAAGTAAAAAAAAAAGATAATCGTTGAAAACGTAGAAATATTGAAATTTCAACTCTGGCGTTGGTCTTTTTTTTCAATTAAACTTTTTGGACGAGAATACAAAGATTCTTGACAAGTAAGTTCGTGATAAAACGTCGAGAAATATGAAAGAATGACTTCGTTATATCACGTTGCAATTTTCAATATTACTGAATCGTTATGAAAAGAAAAAAGAAAAGAAAGGAAATAAGAAAATTTTCCATGCATTTTCTTGTTTCAAGAGATCGTATTTTGATACATAACAATAATTACGTTGCTCGTAAAAGAATGCAAAAAAAAAAATTAATAATAAAATTATTATTTTATTTATAAATTGCATTAATAAGGAAAAAATTTATAATTTTTTTTTCTCAAACATAGAGAAACATAGATAAACATATGGTCAAATGATGATCTTAAAGTAAATCGCATCTATTCATGACATCTTTTGTATCCTTCTTTCTAATATTTTCTGATTGATAAGATTATTATTAAATTGGACGATCTTATCGTATTTTATAGCGATAACTTTTTGTGATAATAACTGCACTTCTTGATGCTAAAATGCAAAACAAATCGATAGCAATGATTATCGATTTGAATATTTATCATATACAATTGTTTTCTAATAATAATGTATCTTCATATTTCGATTCATTTTCTGCACTGTGTGAAATTTGTTCTTGTTTTTTTTTTCTTTTTTTTTTTTTTTTTTTTTTTTATGTGATACACAATTCTCTCAACCAAATGTTCAAAACATCTAATCTAAAACATATTGTATTTTCTATGATGTTTTGTTTAGTCTTTTATATTTTGATTGATTTTTTGTTCAATCTTTTTTTTTTCGAAAAAACGATCCAATTTTTTCTATTTAACATTTTCTTTGAATTTTATGAAATTATTATAATATTACTTACTATTTGTTTTTATAAAAACGAAGAAAATAAGTGTATATGACGGGTTTCAGTAGAAAGTATCGATTATTCGGAATCTATTCATACATTTTCATGTATACAAATTTTCTTGTATCTTCTTTGTTATTATTATTCAAATTACCATTTTTGTAGTTTATTTTTTTATTATTTAACTATTGTTTTCTTTTTAATGGTGTTCAAATATTATTTCATATTATTCAAATTCTTTTCTTAATATCTTTTCTTTGCTTTCTTATTTTTTTTTTGTTTTTTGTTCTAAAAAGATTCTCGTTATTAAAATTTCCTTTCTCAGGAATATTCATATTTTAAATTTAGTTTGATTCTCATTGAAGAAGATAAAATGTTGCAACTCTCTGTTGCAACACATTCAAGTGTTATTATTTAATGCTTTAATTTAATTTAATTTAAAAATCTCATTCGTGGAAGCTATTGATATATAATATCAACATTAAGACTGATTATCTGATAATTTTTGTCCTTAATATAGCATTTATTTTGTAAATAAATTATCTGTGATTAGTTAAATTTACAAAACTCAATATTGTTTAATTAAAAAAAAATTAAGAAGCAAAAAGAAATCTTTGTTTAATATGTTAATTTGCGTTTCGTTTGAATGAAGTTTTTAGCACAGTGAAAGTGATTGGGACAAAGTTTTCAACGAAGAAACATCCAAGATGTTCATGGTCACGGCATGCCTAGTCAGACAGTACAATATTTCAGATCGTAATCGACTGGTCGATAGCTTGGTCAGAGTCAAGGTGGTATCCATGTATAGAACACCGGTTCATACGGAACCGCATCATTGTAGATACGTCGAGGTGATTACGTGAGGTGTGTGCACTGTGTATCATTGAAAATTTACACTGCAAAATCGATTTTTCACGTTCAAACAAATAGCTTCAAGAACTATTCATCGAATAGTAATATTTTCTGACATATTTTACTGTTTTAAGGTTGAAAAAACGTTTAATTTATAAAGAAAAAATTGGTGCGATTTTTATGAATAAAATTCACGAGTGAAGCTTTTTTAAAAACTAATAACGAATTAAAAAATCTCATCGATGGTGTATCGACATAAGATTCAAAAGATCCATGCAAGTTTTAAATTCTAAACGTATTTTCTAAACGTAAGAATATCTAACAAAGTTTAATTTAAAATTTATTAAATTGTATACTTACCAGTAAGCGAGACACACATGATCCAAATACCACCGTACATTGGTACGAGAAAGGTAGGATGATGGTTTCTGTGGCCGGATGTTGGTTCTACCATTGCTACTTGTCCATCCAAATACCACGTGAGTGTAACATTCGCATGAGTTAGAGCCTCCTTATCCCAGCCAACTTCTTCCCAGTGATCCGACATTATGGCACCACACAATAACCCGGTCGCTAGAACAAAGATGAAACACAATTCTCTATTAAGGTATTGACGTTCCTTTCTGTTGGAATGTTCTCATTATTTTAAATCTTCATAAGTTGGTAGTCAATGTGCATAAATGGAATGTAGAAAACAGTCATTTGAAGCATTTATTAAAAGTTCTTAAAAGTTATCTACTTTTAAAAATGAATTGTCTCGATATTTGTAAAACTTATATGATTTCAAAAATATTCACGTGTAATACATCATATTTTTTCAGATGTTTACTTTATAAAGAAATGTACAATAATTTTGTACATGAATAATATCTGAAACGTCTGATGATATGTACTGAATTATATTATTTTAGCTATTATTGCATCTCATAAACTTTACTGCTAGAAATGAATTTCTTTTTCCTAAGGATAAATATACAATGATTCTAAGATTCTACAACGTTTGCCAATATTGACAGCAAAGAATGCTAAAAGTTTAACGAGAAACCTTAAGAAGAGGCATCGTTTTCGCGCCATAGATAGATTTGTATGCCATAGAAAATTTTATTACATAAGAAATCTAGTGGCTGCCATTGGCAAGGGTTCTTGAATATAATAGGATATAGAAGCACTTCTCTCTGAGTGACCATATCTCTCAGGTGAAAAAAATGTACGGTGCAATGAATTCAACCGGTGGTTGTTGACCTCTCTACCAGAAAGAAATCTTTCAGGAAAGCAATAAGAGATATCAATAAAATAAAGAACACTTAAAAGAGTGAAAATGAATAAAATGTTTATCGAATGAATAAAGTGTTTATCACATGGTATCGTTATGGTAGTGATATCCAATAACAATATATATATATTCTGTTTTCAGATAATTTCATTAAATTATATTATTTTTTGCATTCAAATAGCCACGATAGAATGATAAAAATAAAGGCTAAGAATAAATGTCATCAAATGTGAAATACAGATATATATTAAATGCGATGACGCTGCAAAATGCGACGTTTCGTTCTGGACCAAGAATAAAAGTATCATTATCCACGTGTTTCTTCATTTTACAAGGATTTAATATAAACTTTAAATACGCAATTAATCGATGCATCATTAAAAACATACGCCGGTATCAATTAACGTGATGAAACGATAGATCTATGTATTTATTGGAAGTTTTTTTATCGGTCACACTACTTTTTTCACATAATTCAATTATACCACACAAATTGGAAATACGATGGGAACATGGTGATATTTAGATCATCCTTCATAATATCCTAGTGACACGATTCTTCGGATCAGCTGATGGTTTTAACGAATGAGTCTATACACAGGATTGGAAGAAGCACATTCTATATATCATTCATTCGTGCGTCTACGAAGCCAATAACGGAAATAAACCACCTTATCCGATTTATTCATTACGTAAGATGGATTTTGATTATTGCATAGCCGGTCTAGACCTTAGATCCGTCTAAACGGAGACACGAGACGTCGAGCAAGTGGGAGGATCATCGAACGCAATGAATTGTGTCGATTACCTGCGAAAGTGAGGGCTAGCGTCGCAACGAGAAAAACAAGACGTGGACCAGGGGCCCTGGGTACACGAGTAGGCTCCATCCATGCAGGTGGTGCCCAGGGCGACCGCTGGCAGCCCACTGAAAGCTGCACAACTGTACCGACAGTTGCCAGTTACGCACTGACCAATCAACACCCCCGGAGCTCGTGGTGTTTTCGGCGACTCTCCACTACTATAAGGGGGCAAACGATCAGCACGCCCTCTCCGTTCTGCGTCGAAGCGCACGAAAATCGACCGACGTACCACCCAACTAACCACCCCACCCGGATGCTGCAGACAACCCACTCCGATCATTTTCTCTCTTCTTTCTCACTCTTTCTCAGACAGATGAGACATCATTTCTTTTCGTTATTCTTCTTCTTCTTTTTCATTCTTTAATTCGATCCATTCCTTCCTAAATTATTCTCTTGATAGTTTTCTTTATTCTGCATTTTATTATTAACGATGATAACAGTTCTTTTCCCGCATTAGCGTTTTTAACGTTGTTTCTTTGGATTACGAAGAACTGTTTCTTTACCCTGTCGTCATTAAAAGAATTTTTCTGGTATATGATCATTTGGAAGGCATTTTACAAATTTTAATTTCGTCGAAGCATTAAACTTTCAATGAAACTTGGTATAACAAGCATGATAGTTTTCTTTTCTAGAATTCTTATGCAATATAAAAATTTGAGCTATTATCAGTATGAATGGTAAAAGCTTTAAAGTAAAAATATTATGATAATAAATTATAAAACATAATAAGTCTTCAAAAACTGTCTATCATTAATTTACATCAGCGTGTGCGAATTCTATTATTTTTGTGAGAGTTTTTGATTGAATTGTGAAAAAAGCGCTTTGTTTGTTAGTCATTTATAATAGAAAACTATGATTGTTAACAGGCTACTTACAATTGTGCTAATGTTAATAATATTAGTGATATAATACTCGACATTTAAATGTCATTCTCTTATCCGAAACGTGTTCGAGTTGCTTAACCGCACAATCGTAAGTTACTTTTAGTCAAGTTGAATTCCTGCAAAATCTTAAAGATTTTCCATATTTATTTAGTCAATGTTGACATTAGGAAGAGAAGAATGCATTATTTTGACTTTAAATATGATCTATGTAGAAAACATCGACACGTATCACGCGTAGGTGGTATAATATTCTGTACACGTTTTAATCGCATCATGATATTATCGATACTCTGTGGGCGTATAATTAAAGATTTTTTTTTTTTAACGAAAGATTGAAATTTTTTTAGCAATGATCGAAAAATCTAAGAAATTAAAATACTATACACTATTAATCAAGCAGTTTTTAGTTTTTATAAAATGTTGTAGATAGAAATTTAATAAAAAAATTAATTTTTCAAGTATTCTTATATTGTTTCAAAAGTAAATATATGCACTTTATGTTAAAGATGGCCGATGTCGCCGAAAGTGCAGCCTTTACCGATCCAGCTACGGCAATCTCTCATGGAAAACGACATTTGTTAGTGAGAGATTACACCATGGCTGTAACCGCATTGGCACAAGCTTGTCAATTACTTGCTGAAAAACATGGAGATACTGCGGATGAACTTGGTGAGCCTTATTTATTATACGGTCGGGCTCTTCTTGGTCTAGCAAGAGAAGAAGCTGGGGTATTGGGTGGCGGAGTACCAGGTACAGAAGAAACTGAAGAGGATGATGAAGAAGACGAGGAAGAAGCTGAGGATGAAAAATTAAGCAACATAGATGAAAAAGAAGACGAGGAGAGTGAAGATCATACGGATAATGGTACGGTGAGCGATGAAAAAGAGAAAACTGCTATTGAGGACAAAGCTGAAGATTCGAAAACTGACCAAGAATCTAAAAAACCAGAAGCTGAAAAAAAAGAAGAGAAAATAGAATCAAATAATGAAAAGCAAGAAGTTGAAAAATCAGAACTTGATAAGACAGAAGATAGTAAAATAACGAAACAAGCGATAGAAAAGCCAGAAAAGGAAGATGAGAAACCTGCAGCTGGTTCTAGTAAGGATATAAGTCACGCTAATGGACCATCTTGTTCATCTGATCATAATGGAGATGTAAAGAAAAATGGAGAAAATGATGGTGAGGATATAGGAAATGAAGATGAAGAGGATGAAGTCAACAATCTACAGGTTTGTAAACAAAATTATTTATCTATATATAAATTATCTACATATCTATAAATCTTTTTTATTTTTTTATTATTATTCATTATACATAATATTTAAATTAAGATTGCATTAATCAAATTTTATTTAAAATTTTTTCTTATACAAATTTTCATTGAACATTGAAAATTATAAAATTTAATAAATGTTTATTGTTTAAATTAAAGGTCGCTTGGGAAGTATTAGAGCTTGCGAAATTGGTGTTGCTAAAACGTGGTCAGACAGGTTGGAAATTATTAGCCGATGCTTATCGACTCTTAGGAGAGGTGGCTATGGAGGGAGGAAACTTTCAAGGTGCTCTGAATGATCTGCATCGGTGTTTGGACCTTTTACAACAGATTGAGCCTCGGGAGCCAAGGGCAATAGCCGAGATACATTATCAGCTTGCATTAGCTCATTCTTTGGGCAACGAATTCGACGCTAGCATCGAAGAGTTTAATAAAGCCACAGAATTATTGGAAACGCGTATAAAAGAATTGGAAGAAATAAAAGAACCTCCTAAAACGGATGATTCTTTCTATACTGTAGAAGGAGAGATCCAAGAATTAAAAGAACTGTTGCCAGAAATCCAAGAGAAGATTTCAGATATGAAGGACTTCAAGCAAGAAGCCTGCAAACTTGTCATAGAGGGTATCAAAAGCAAAGTAGCTGGTGGTTGTTCAAATGGTGCTGGACCAAGTGGTAACAATGATTCTGCACCTAAAATTCAAAAACCTGCTAGTGATATATCTCATTTGGTGCGTAAGAAACGGAAAGCCGACGAACCAGAGACAGAAGTTGCGTCGCCATGTAAAAAACCGACACCAGAGAAAGCTGTTTGAATAAATTTAGTGTATCTGAAATGTTCTTGGTACCTTGTTGGTTTGACATGGTGAAAATTTGAAGGAAAAATCTGTATCAAAGATAGAACTTTCAGTGTTGGACCAAAATAAGATAAAAAATCAGTGATCCCAGCAGAAAGATTCTATATATCAGGGAAAATGTTTTAATAGAAATAGACAGAATATTTTGATTTTATCTCTTTTATTCAATGATTACAGTCAAAAATTATTGAATACATATTTTATTTCTTTTTTTTTTTTTTTTGTTCTGTAATTCGTGTATTTATTCTTTATCTAATAAGAAATTGGCAATAAACAAATTGCTGATTACTATCCAAATTATATTCATTTTTAAACTTATTTTCTAAGACATATTATGGCATTAAGAAATAAGGCTGTTTATGTATAAGTCCGACTAATAAACGTTAAATGATGATTTTTTCTAAACGTGTTATAGATATAAATGTCACATTTTAAATAAAATCTATACTATATTTTTCAAATTATATCATAAAAACATTGTATAACAATCAGACTATTTTATATACTTAATATCTACGATCACATTTTTGGACGGATTACATTAATTCAATGCATGTAAATACTTTATATAGCTATTCTCCTAAAAGTTCTTCGATATCGTCCTCTTTATCAGAATTTTCTTCTCGTTGAATTTTCATTTTATAACCAAGTGCTTCTAATACACTGACATTGAAATAATAAGCCAAATTTATGCCAGGTATTAAACGCTTTAATTCTTCTATACTAGCACGTGCTTTATCTGTATCACCAATATCAATATAATGTTGAGTAATAGTTGCAAATAAATCGCCACGACGAATTGATTGTTCCAAGTCTGGTCCTTGAGAATCGAGTAATTGATGCACTTGTTGCATTGCTGCAGCAGTTTCGCCTCTATCAAACAACCTGTATAATAATAATTAATAATACTTCATTAATCATAATTTTAATTTCTTCTGCTATATATAAAATAAAGTAATATTTTACTTTTTAATATCTAAATAACGTCTGACCACCGCTATCCTATTGTTCACTAAATCTATCGCTCTTTTATGAATATCGAGATCTCTTGGAGTTACTACTTTTGCCAAACATCTACTTGCTTGATTCAGAGCATCGAGAGCTTTTTCATAATTTTGGAACTCGTCAATTTCTACTTGTGCACAAGCAACGTAAAAATTGGCCAATAAATCCATTGCTTTCCCCTTAGAATAAAAATTAATAATATTTTTTAATACTTCTGGTTGATTTTGCCAATCTAATGATTGCAAATAATTTCCAGCCATGATATAGATCTCTCTTTGTCTAGAAACTTGAGCAAAGAAACAAATCTTTTCGGTATCACCAGATTTTAATAAGGCTTTCATAGCCCTCAATTTGTTACCAGCTTGAGTAAATTTTTTTGTTGCCAAATGATAATTTCCCTGCTCGAACGCTATTTCACCTATTCTTTCTAATATAGATATTCGTATCTTTTCATGATCTACGTCATTATCAACTTTATCCAAAGTCATTTTTTCAGCTAAATCTTCACTTAACAAAATATTGTATTTCTGTATTAATTCCAAAGCTTCCAAATATTTTTTTCCAGTTGCAAATAGATCTACTGCTTTTTCAATCTGCTCATTTTGAACGAAATAATCAGCACATTTTATTATTAAAGCAGGATCAGAATCCGCATTGACATCCATAATAATTAATTGTAAAGCACTATATTGTTTTGTTTTAAAAGCAATATCTAGCGCTTTATGTAATAAACCAGCTTTATGATACAACAAAACCGCTTTATCTGACTGATCGTTTTCTTCATAATATTTCGCAACATCTATCTGTGATTGTCTTGAAGCTAATACAGCTAAAGGCCATAATTCCTCGAACATATCATGTTCTTTGCACAATCGAATTGCATTTGTGTAAGCTTTAGCAATAGTATAAAAATGAATAGCTTGAGGTATATTATTTTTTGACTCGTAATGTGCCGCTAAATGATATGCAGATGCAGCATGATTTGTTCGTGATACTAATTCACTAACTTCATCTTCTCTATCAAAATAACAAAGCAATCTGGTCATTGCAAGAGTATTTTTAGCTTGTTCGTACAATTTCAATGCTCCCTCCATATCGCCAGTTGATTCTATATATTGTGCATGCCAATTTTTAATTTCCGAATCGTCGGAATTATTAAGATATGCCAAAAGTTCTCTAGGTCTCACGAATAACATTCTTGGCACTTCAAATCGATGACAATCTGCTTTGGTATACATTTCTATAGCTTCTGCTATTTTACCTTCTTGTTCAAGAGCTTTAGCATAACTATAATAACTTGTTTTTTCACAAATTTTATTTTCATTTTTTGCCAACTCTATAGCTTCTTTAAACTTATTACGTGCTTCAAGAAGTTTGCCCAATAAATCTAATCGTTTTGCTTCGCGGAAAAGACGTTCAGCATCATTATATAATCCTAATTCAACTGCTAATATTCCTACTTTGGCTTCCAGATTTAAACTGTTATCATTAATAGCTTCTCTAAGAGCTCTTGCTGCTCGCGCTTGTTTCATATGGCCCAAACATAAAAGAGCCATGTTTAACTGCTTTGTTTTCACACACATTCTCGCTAAGCTTTTCCAGATACCTTCATTTTTAATAGATTTAATCGACTTAAAAGCTTCTTCCATATTAGCAATACTGATATGAAAGCTGAAATCTAGAACAGCTTTCTTCGTAACAGAATCGCATATACCCAATTCCTCAAAATCCCTCATAAGTAATTTTGTTACTTTACTAGTTCTCTTTATTGTTTTTTCAGAATTTAAAATAATGATGTGTGGAGAATGAACACCTAAAACTCTACAATTTTCATCCTTAATTGGCTTTATATCCTGTACAACAATCCCATGATCTGACGTAGCAAACATTGATACCAAAACTACAGTAGTTTTTAAAATGTCATAATCATTTTCATTATTTTGTTTTGAATATTTGGAATCTCTTGTCTCCAATCTTTGTGCTCGACATACTAATAACCTGGGATCTTCTATGTCCCAATAATGAGCAGTAACTAATCTTCCTTTGCATTTTATAGATAAATCAGTATCATCTTCATCCATATCTTTTGATTCTGCAAAATCAAATTCGTGTATCTGATCACTTTCTATATCCCAAACATATAAGATTGAACTTGGCATTAAATTTGTCATTGCAACAGTTATAGATACGCAACGACAATCAGCGTTACATCTTGCTTCAATAATTTCAGCAAAATCAGTAATTGCCTCATAAGTTGCCATTGCTCTAGTATGTAACTTTGCCTCGCGTTTGCTTAAATCCCAAATTTTTAAAATTCCATTTAAAGATGCAACTGTTAAATATTGCCCAGTCAAATCCATAGTAATTGGTTCACCTTCTTCTGGTAATGTAGGTAGCATTTGAATAAGAGTGCCTTCCATTGATCGTAATTGTATGACTACAGGAGTAAGAATGATTAAAGTATGATCATAAATTAATAATTTTTCAGTATCACAATTAAAATTTGCAATTAAAGTAGTATTAAAAGATGTATCAATATGAATTCTATAGATCACAATTTGTCTACCAGAAGCAACAGCAATATACTCTTTATTAATAGCGACAAATTGCACTTGAATATCAGTTTTTAAAGTATAATTCATTTCATCAAATTCTATTAGAATTTGAGTAGAACTGAGTTGACTAGCACAAACACTATCATTATATGCAGCACACATTGCTTGTTGATATAGTATAAAAACATTAGTAATACAATTCACTGCAAGAAGTGGATTTCTTAGGAAAGAAGCACCCCATGTAAGTTGTTTTACTGTGCCATGAATGCTACAAGATTCTGGTACATGTGGCCAACCATTTTCATCATAATCTGTTTCAATTTTACGTTTCCAAAAGTAAATTGTTCCTAAATTAGTTCCAACAGCTAAGGTACCTATATAATATTATAACTAACAATTAAATAATAAATATATTTCTAAATATATTGTATTATAAATAAATTGCTACCATTATTTTTACAAAAAGATATGCTTGTGCAAATTTCCTGTGGTGTGGCAATGCTTCCAATAGATGAATCTGGTGGAGTTAATACATAACTATCGCCACTATGAAGATCCCAACAACGAACGCCTAATTCTCCTGTAAGAATTGCTAAAGTATTTCCTCCTGCCCAACACATTGCTGGACCAGATCGTAATATATCATATCTACTGCTAAGTTTTACCTACATAAAAAATAGTTTTACAAAATTTATATCATATTATAATGAAATATTAAGAAAAAAAATTTAGTTACTTTTGTCAATTCAGTCAATCGGCCAGTAATAGGATCTGTCTGAAAATGTCCTATATTTAAACCTTCTGTCATAACAATTAGAGAATCTCTTGTTTGATGATGCAATATTAATTGTATTGCAGCACCATTCGTATTCAGAATCTCTGTACATTGTCCTTGGTTATCAACAAAAAATATTACACCACTAGTAGTTCCAATATAAAAAGCATGATTATCTTTTTGTGTTACAACTGTTGTTGGTGCCGCTGTTCTGGGACGCCAAGAACTAAATATATCTAATGCTCTTTCATCTCCTCCAACTGCAGCTTTTGCTAAACCACTAAAAATCATAAAAAATTTATAATTAATTCTATCAATAGAAATATAAAATTAATTTTTATTACTTTATATCCGTTATTGATTTTGGTGGAATAGTCTTAAATATTATTTGTACAAAAGAATCTTTCAATTCATGATGAAACATCATTAACAATTGACCTCTTGAATCAATTTTCCAACCAACTATAGATCCAGCTGAATCTGCAGATACCAATCTTCCTCCATGTTGACTCCATTGCAAAATTATAATAGGATCACGATGTGGTGTAACTACTAAGTTAAATTCAGTGCTACCAGTATCACCTGGCCATACCTAAAAGATAATTTGTAAAAATAAATTTTTATTTCTATCATTTTAAAGCATTCTTATAAGATTCAAAAGATTGCTGACCCGTAATTCTCCATTTTCCCACCCTGCTGCAAGCCATCGTCTTTCTGGATGCCATCCAAGAGCAGTTACTTGAGCTACTGAATGTCTAGGTGATTCTACATCTTGAGTAAGTTCTCCTTGATCATCATAAATTGTTACAAAACCACCCTTATCTTGAGAATATGCAGCTACAGCCAACAAAGGATAATTAACATGCCAAATTGCATGAGTACTTATTGAAGCTGTTTCTGGATTTTGTACTCGCGTATCGAAATAAAGTGACATTATTTCTTGATTTTACTTTTATTACCAATATTAAAATCATTAATATTAGATTTTTCTATTCATAAAAAGAATTTTTTAATATATTTTTGCAATTACATACCAATTATTTTTTAAATTTATTTAGATAAAAAATATTTGTTATATAAAGAATATAATATCATTAAGGAATTTATTATACATATAAATATTATAAATTTTAATTAAAAAAGAAATTCTATCACTTGACAGCTTAGAAAAGTTTTAGTTGACAATATATTGTCATAGCAATATGAACATCTAACACCATCTTGTGTTCAAACATCATAAATAAATATCTAGCACCATCTATTGTTAATTACTAGAAATACTTAAATATCAGAATCGTTTGAAATATGCTTGTAATACATATTTTTATATCTTTTATTAAGAAGAAACATAATGTACAATTGGTATAATTGTAATGTACTATAAACTACGCGATTCACTATTCTATAAACTCGAGTTAAATTTCTTCATATTTAATATTTGATCTTCAAGAATAGCTATTTTCTAAAATTTTTAATTTATGTTAATTCCATACTCTTATAGTGTTATTTTATTTTAAATAAAATTTATGATACAATACCATGAGATATTCCTGAGTTTTATTTTCAGAAATTGTTTCTGTTTCTGTTAACAATGTTTTGTACTGTTTTTCTAATGTAGAAACAATATTATCCATTTCATTTTGTTTTTTTATATTCAGAGATGTACATAATTCATTCTTTTGTTTTTGCAGTTGTAAATGTAATGTTTTTATTTCCATATCTTTGTTCTATAATATTATAGATAAAATAGAATTAATTTATAATATTTTAATATCTTGTTTAATTTATACCTTAATTATATATGATAATTTTTTTTCATAATCATTCTCAAGTTTCTCTTTTGATTTTTCGAGTTTTGAAATAGCTTTCTTTAAAGCAAAAACTTGAGACATTAAATCTTGATTTTTTTTTTGAGTTTCATAATCCATTTCAGTTCTCATTTTGTTTAATTCTTCCTTCATCATTGTATATTGCTCAATTACAATTGCCTGTAATTTATCTTCCTGAGAAGAATACAATATATATTTAACAAGATGTTTAAATCAATTATATTAAAATATTTTATTATTTATAGAAAAAATACATCTTTAATCTTCATTTCCAATTTCATTTCTAAATCATGTATTTTCTTAGACAATAATTCAATTTCTTCTTTTCTTTGTGTATCTTTTTCTGATAATTCTATGTCTTTTTTTTCAAGTAAATCTTTTAATTGTAATTCTTTGTGTTTCTCTTTTGTAAATGAATCAAACTGCTCACATATTGTCATTATTTTATCTATCCATTGTTCTTCCATTTCTGTACTTTGCTCATTCTTTAAAATATATTTTATGATTTTCATTTTATATAAACAAAGTTTCTACTTCTTACCTTACCATGGTTGATTTGTTCCAATTTTTTAGCTATTACAGCTACACTATGATCTAATGCTTCATTTTTTAATCGAGCTTCGTGTAACTGTTGTTTTAATTCAGTAAATTGTTCCATTACTGTTAAATGATATTCTCGAATAGCATCTTTATAACTTTGATCCACAGAATTTTTCAACTTTTGCATCTCTTTCAGCCTTTAACAATTTAGAAATATTTAAAATTTACTGTTTTATTATTATTATATTTAATTGCATACTAACTTAGCTTTTAAATTAATAACATCAGTAGTTAATTGACTGAGACTTGAAGATAAATAATCATTCGTGTTTCTGTTACGATTTTCTGGATATTCTGACAATTCTCTCCTTAAATATTCATTTTGAGTCTGTAATTCTGCAATAACGGTACTCAGTGCATCAATATGCCGCTCAAAAATTTTTAGTCGACATTTTTTTTTACTATACTTTGATTATGAACTTGAATAGTCGGTGAAAGATTCATAGCGTGTAAACATTTTTGATTCATATTTATATCCATCATACGATGTTTTAATAATGTTTTATTTCGCTGATGCGTTGACTTTAAACAACTATGATGAGATGTCATGGTATAATCTGATAAATTACTTACAGATGAACTAATGCAAACCTGTATTACACATTGATTATTCTTTAATTACAATAAATTTCATAAAGTCTAATATAGGTACCATATGATACGACTTAGGTAATGGTAAAAGGAATCCATTAGGTGGAGGTCTACTAAATATTCCTCCAATATGTCCCATCTTCAATTGCCTAAATAATTCTGTAAGATATTCGTTTCTTAGGCGACGTTGCGAAGTAACAGAATTTAATTTATTAAGCCAAATTTTGCATAATTCTGCACTTTCAATAGATGTTAATGCTAAGACAAAAGGTCTAACACGTGCTAATGTTTCTTTGAAACATTCGTCTAATTTCATAGTTTCTTTTTCATTATACTCACTAATTTTTGGCATGTTCTTTTGTATTTGCTATATTATTTTATTTGCTTAGCCAAAGATATTATTTGAAATTAAGAAAAGTCATTTTTTTAACAGATTTTTGCCTTTTAATTGCTCGCCGTTTTTGTTTTTGATTTGGGTACAAATACACAGTAGCCATGGATTATTGAAAAAGGTGAAAAATAAATATAAAATATTTTTTTCTGCTTCGTATCGAAATTATTTTAGAAGTAATTCAAATCGTACAAAACAAAATCACATGTTGTATAGTTATTACGTACATACATATAAGTATTTATTCGAATTCATTATTATTAATTAATTTTAGTTCTAATTATATTTCATCTATGTTCAATCTAATATTATGCTTCATAGATATATTAGATCGATATATGCTCCAAAACAAGACTTATTTAGAACTTTAATAATAAAAAAGATTCCATGAAATATATTAAGTATTGCATAAAATCTTTTTATAGCTGATCAATGTAATTCTTGAAAAATTTTCAGAAATATTTCTAAATCGAGTACAAAAAATATTTGCACATAAGAAACGCAGATAATTAGAAGCATATGTGGTAAGCACAATAACCAAAAAATATGGTTACAATGCTTAATTACATTACAATAATCCTTTCATAGCCAAATATCACAGAACAGCTCACAAAATGACAAAGCTCAGTGACAAAATCATTGTCACAAGTTCATTCCTCCCTAAGCCAAGTATTAAAATAACCATTCCTTCTCTTATAAAATTATATTCTGTACATTATATTCTGTGATATCGTACGGATATCACTTTTTAATATCTATTTTTACTTCGCTACATCTACTTATAAGATAAAATTTTACAATTTACTAAATATTTTCGTACTTTGTTCATCAGCCTATCGTTTCATACTCGTCACCTGTATTCAAGTTGGTCATTGAGATCTAAAGCAGAAATTCTGCAAAATACTTATTTCAAATACTAAACTCGACTATTTAACTTAATTTGATTTTCTGTAGTTTGTTTTAATTCCATAAGTTTCCCTTTCATGGGCTGAATATTTGTACCTATCCATTCATCAATCATTGATGGAAAGAAAATAGTTTCCATTTGAAATCTTAAATATCCTTCTAAGGAAGATAATTCTAATAGTAATCTGTAAAAGATATTTTTGATTTTATATAATTGTTATCTATATTAATGTAAAAATAAATCAACTTACTCTGTAAAAGCGGGTACTAAATTTTCTAATTGCATAGGATTTGTATAATTATTTGCGACTTGCCATGGATTCATCCACGTAGATATTCTGTAAAGAAAATGATTTTAAACAGTAAATACAATATCAGAAGTGAAATATCAGAATCATTTTTCTTTATTTATAACTTACTGTTCACTAGAAACAATATTATGAAATTTAGTTCTAAAATTTAAAAACCATTCTACTCCTACTGCAACTGGCCATCCAGGAAAAAGTAAGTTACTAGGTATTGGTGCAGGTCTAGGTTGTGGTGTTATATGCAAAGGATGATCCATATATCCTAAACATTTTGCCACTTGATTATGAATTTGTTCAGAATAACCATGAAGCCAAACTTTCAAGCATAACGCCAATGATGGTATTGCGGTAGGTAATAATTCACATAATGTTGCATAATGATCATATCTAAAACAGAAAATTTTTTAAAATAAAATAAAATTATTTCTTTAATCATAAATTTAGAAGAAAGATACCTTGACCATCCTGTAAAGACTGTTCCTCGAAATTCACGAACTTTATTTACATGTATACTCAATTCTTCTAACCATTTCTCATGATTACTTATATGATGTCTTATGATTGGTACATGTTGAGAAGATCCAGTAGCACCTTTAAATGCAGTAGCTGCCCAAATATGAGGAAAAACTGCAGTATATTTATCCCATAAATCTAACAGAAATATTTCTATGTAATTTTATAATGATAAAATATTTACATTTATCAGTAAGAATCTTACCATGAGGTAGAGCAAAATTATCTCTAGGATTATAGTGCCAGATCATAGGTTCCACATATTTTCCAATATAATGATCTGAAAGTTGTAGGAAATATTTTTATGAAACAATATGTGACATGGAATAATATGAATAAATTATCGAGATACCGTTCAAAACCTGTAAATCTATTGATCTTAACATATCATCCCATATAATAATCTTTAAATAGGGATATGTTTCTTGTACATATTGTGCAATAGCCAAAACATGTTCCAGGTACAGAGATGGTTTCCCATATTTGCTAGAGGCAGCACGTTTTATACAAACTGAGCAAAGACCTAAATGCCAGACTTCATCTGCACCTATGTGCAAATATTGTATGTCTGGATGAAAACTAACTATTTGTCGAATCAAGGACTTTACCAAAGACAATGTTCTTGGATTAGATGGACAAATTGAGCTTGGAAAGTGCTCCACTTCTCTTAAGGACCTCCATTCATCATGTTTTAAAACAAACTGTAATCATTTTAATATTAATTTCTAATTTTTTATAAATTATAATATTGTTATAATATTATACTGTGTAGTATAAAATACCTCCATATGACCAAATGTTTGTACTAAAGGAACAACAGCTAAACCACAATCTCCTGCAATTTGTAGGATATGTCTGGCTTCTTGAACTGTATATCCACTGATTAAACTGCTCAATCCATTGCTTCCTATATGAGAAAGTTCTCGATTGTATGGGAATGTGTCTTCCCATTCTAGCAGAAGTCCAGTGGCACCCCATGTCCTTAATAATGGAAATAACTGCAATATTAATTAAATTTTTATTATTATCTAATTTTTTATGAAAAAAATCAAATAAAAATATGTTCAATAAAAAATCACATAAAACAATTATATACATAATATACATATATATATATATATATATACACACACACATACACATATATACAAACACTAAAATTGTAAGGTGCACATAGCAATATTTTAGGATGCAAATGTTTATCATAAATGAAAAAATATTGATCGTATGAAAAAACCAATATCGATAACAATTGACATGCTATGAGGAAGTGTCATAGCAATTGTCATTTAATGACACTGTTATTAGAAAGAGATACAGAATGTAAACAATACGATTGTTTATTCTAGTAACAGACCTTTTCAAAATAACAGACTCGCGGTGGGGCACCCTTGAGATCTAAGTGAACTAGCCTACAAAAGAAAGAATAAAGTTCTGTGATGCGACACTTACTCAATTGAAAGTTTTCTGAAAATTTATGTGAACCGATCGGCCGTTTACCTGTGAGAGCCAAACGTCAAGGCGTCCATCTTTCCTCCATTACTACAACGTTAATTGAAGAGACTATAATATTAGATTTTAATTAACATTTTGACTTAAGGAGATTTTAACAAATATTTTTTGATTCTCTGTTATTCTCTGAATTCTTTTATTTTTTTCTTGCGCATATTTTTACACATTTTTTTTAATTTTACATGCGCAGGTCAAAATTTAAATTTGAATTTTAATTATTTCCATGATATAAATAAAATTTGTTAAAAAAATCTTTTTTAACTTTAATTCAATAAATGATTTATGATAAAAGATAAATCTTGCAATTCGTATAACATAAATATATATTATTTCGCAATCATGATAGAATTGCATGATAGATGATAAATTTATCTGCATGTTCAATATTTGATATAGGCGATAGCGAAATTTTAATCGAAATATGTAAAGAAGCGGATTAATTAAAAATAATTTCTCGACGAAATATAACTTTATTTTTGTATACATTTACTTCAGCCTTATACAAAATGTTACAACTGCACATGTAATATGAACTTTCAAACATATGGTACTATTGGTCGTGATAGATAAGAATAGACGTCCAGTGCAGTTATTATAATGCATATAATGATGAAATTTTATGACGTCTATTTTTTGTTTTTTCTTATTTGATAAATTGATAAATTTCTTCCGAACTTTGTTAAATAAAATTAAGCTTTTTGTTGCCTTTATATGTAATTACACATTGAAATCTTCTAGTGATCTTGACAATTCAACAGAAGATTATATATTCTTATTACGTACATATAAATGAATCATTTTTGATTAAAATATTAATCAATTGACACAATACAAAATATATATTTAACTCATTCTCTCTTACACATTATTGTATTTTCAAAGATTGTTCTAATTTATTTTTGGAACATTACGAAAAATTTCGTTAATAAACACAATAATAAAAACCCATCACAAAATAGAGAATTACAGCACAAATTACGAACTACAAGTGTACACAAACACTTGGCACTTTTTGCAGAGATTGCCATAAAGAAAATTAACATAATATTATTAAAAGCTTTACAATCCTTTCTAATTTTTTCATTTGAAATTTTTTAAGTTCTAAAGTTTTCTTCACTTTATTATTTAAAAAAAAAAAAAAAAAAATGGGCAACCAGAAAAAGAAATTTGTCAAACAGTGTTTTTTTATTATACACAGTCGCGCGAAATAATTCGCCTTGTATACGGATAATATTATTATCCCTCTTTTTGTTATATGTTATTTCGTTTGTACAAAATTGAATCACCAAAGGATGATTGACACGACGAATCATGTGAATAAAATGTTTTTTTTTTTTTTTTTACTAAAGATCGAACTTATTAATTAAAGTACTTTTGAATCGTGTGATCCATCCTTGGTGTCTCATGTATACAAGTGTCAGGGCAGGAATATAATAACAGTCAGCGATATACAAAAATGCGATCGGTCATTTAAAAAAATTGAGCTAATCTTAAAATTACACTTATATTACTTTAGGACATGAATAGAGAAATCGATCACCATATGTGCCAGCCTAGATTTCGTCAAACGCAATAAACACAACGGTGAAAACAAAAAATGAAAAATAAGAGAACGAAGACAATTCTTTTACATTTTCACTTTTCGATAATTAAAAGTATCATTTAACATCATGACAAATATCTATGCTAACAGAGCGACATCCGGTCGATCTTTACTATTCTTTTAAACAGTGATTAGTTTCTAATTTATTCTTGTTTTTAATCATACGACCAAAGCATAATAATATAGTCATTTATTAAATTCTCTTCTCTAATTTATCGGAAAGTCTCTGTCCATATAACCGGTTAATAACGATATTATTTCAAACGAAAGTTTGAAATTCCATTTTTGAGGTCTTCATTTCTTTAGTCTTATTTCCTCTTGCATAAATTATGCATAGCTTACCGACAAGCGAATTCGCATGAGTCGGATGAAATATATGAAACAGTTTCCAGAAGGGAAGCTGTTTACAAAGTTCTCTTTTTTAAAATACTAAAGAAAACTTAAATCTATCACCCATGATTCATCGTGATAAATAAATTAATTACACAATCTAACGTTTTACACCTTGGTATTTCGACCATACTCCAAAATTTGTTTATGATAAAAAAGAAGATACCTGAAAAGGAAAGGTTTTTTCACTGGATCCTTGGTAATGATACTGATGGCATTGTGATCAATGCCATAAACTCACCCTTCGCTAGTCAAGACGTCTTTTAATCTTGCTCTTGTAATTAAATGATCATCACATTTAAACCATTGATCTCTTTGCTGCCGTATAAAAGCAGTATAGTGTCCAGTCTCCAAAGAACCTTCGTGATTTATTACCGCAAATAGAGAATATCTATTGTCGCTAAATGCCATGTCTTCTCCATTCTTTGGTAGTCCATCTATCATTGCACTGTTATTATTACCATTTCGTCTATGAGACATAAATGGAGTCATGTCTAATTGTTCTGGAAACGATATGAACGTAGAAATCTTCTTATCCTGTATACTAGAGTGCTCAAATCGTTTTAAGTGAAAGCTGGCCACAATAGGTAGTTGCTTCATTGTCAATTGCTTAGTGCTTTCTTGATACGTCTGACAATTACTACATTTTATTTTTGCGCTAGATCCCAAATGCTCTGCACGCGTGAACCTTTCCAAACAATCTAATAACGAGGTAGGAGGACCAGAACTATCGGAACCTGATGCACTAGCTGCTGGACCCAAATCCAAAGATATATCCCAAAATGGATCTATCGTCGTAGATACTCCGCTAAAAAATTATTACATCAATACCTTTTATAATACAAACCATAGTATATTATATTATGCATTTTGATCATACTTGCATGCTTGACAAACCACATCACTTTGAAGTCCACCAGTAAAGATTTGATCAATGATACAATTACAGTGATGTGGATTATCTTTTATTAAGATTGGTGCTGCTTCACAATGCCTATGCAGAACATCGAGTGTAGCAATAAAGAATTCATGAGCATCCTGTTGTTCGTAACCTGCTAAATGTCTAGCATGTGTCCAGATCAAATGGAGAAGCTTGTGAAGCGTCAGTGGTGCTTTGCTACCAGAATAAAATTCCTGAAAAAGATGAGACACTTCACAGACCAGGCAGCGTGTTGGCTGTGGGCAGTGATGACGATCAGCAAGAAAATAATCTCTTAATAATGGCGTGTGTATGAGTGCCTGTACAATGCAGTTCATGAAACATGTACTACCAAGATTTATAAGTCCTCTTAAACCTATAAATGTAATGTATAGATTAACATATGTTAAATTTTTATTCATAATATAAGTTATATTTCACATATATTTTTGTATATCTTACCTATGGTAGAATTTTCGACCACACGTCTTCTGCGCGGATGTTTTCTCAATAATTCTGCCTCTATTTGTGTTGGTTCCCATGCTCTGTAAAATTCTCCAAAACTCAATGATTTTGCAGACTCACTCCATTGTGCTTTAGCAACTCCTAATAGCTCTCTATCATATACATAATCTCCACATTGGAAGCACAAAATATTTCCATAACAAAGATCAACAGCTATAATATAAAATATATATTATAAAAATATATATTTTTTAAATATATTACTTGGTTGAATTTATACAACATACAATTTATTAATAATTACCTAAAAAATGTTTTTTTGTCTTTGCATGTTCTTGTATATGACCTTTTACATAGCAGCCAAAGAATATACAATGAAGACAAGAATGTAGGCGATCTTTATATGTCTTACATGTATGACATAAACAACTAACAGCCTAAAAATATAAAAATCATGTATTTATTGCATCATATAAAAAAGATAAAAAATTGTATAAAACAAAAATGTTCAAACAGATTAGATAAAAGAATTGTTCAAGAAAGTTATCATGTACGTTATTCTATATAAAAAATAATAAAAAATTATCATAATTAAATTATACATAGCCAGATGCAAATATTTACTGATCCAACGGTACTAGAATCATAAATCTATAATACCGTTACTTTACATGAGTTATAAATCTGGCAAAACTTTATACCGACAGAGTAATTGTATACGGCGGCCATTTTTAAATCCATTTTCACAGATAAATCAATCGTTCATGAAAATAACAATATTCAGATAAATCATCATCAATAAATCATCAAAAATATCATTTACATTTGTTATTATCGAAATTTATGCAACTTCTTTCACTTAATTTTTCTAATATATCATTTTTTCAAAAATTATTTTACAAAAACAATGTTTTTCAATCGAGCTACTTCGCATCATAGAAATATCTCAAAAAATGATATGAATGTTTGAAGAAGAAGAATGGAAAAATATGATTTTGTTTAAACATTGATTAATGAAATAAGCATTAAATTTTATAATATTTTAAAAATACTACTGTTATATTAAACAAAATATAAAAAAAAAATTATATACATAAATACAATAATAAAATATTAAATTCGTTGTTAACATATCATATCTGTGCACAAAATTAAATACGCGAAAAAATAAAAGTCATTGCTTTTAAAATAAGGTAAACAATACATATATGCGCATTTACAGATATAGTTGTCATTCTGGCTAGAATTTGCATAGCCTATGACTTAAGATCGCGAGTACTACGAACGACAAAGAAAGAGAATGATTTCGTGATTTAAGAAATTGCAAAAGTTTTTGGCAATTTCTTATTTTTTCATATCGCTTATTTTATTATTAATTAAACGAATACAATACGTAAACTAAGATTATATAATAGAAAATGAAAAATAAATAAAATAGTATGATATAGAAAGCAGAAGTGAAAATGAAAGAAAGAGAGAGACAAAGACAGAACCTTGACCACGAATCACGTAAGAAAAAGATAGTCACACCTTTCTTACGCGTGCTTCGGTCGATGTGCTGGTCACAAAATAGGAGTGTATCACTTTGTACGGCTGGATACCCTTGGCTGCTTTGAAATTATTCAAGTGTATGCAGCCATGGTCGCTCATCTCAGGTTGGCGTGAGCGACGCTGCCGTGTCTCCTTCTCTTCACCCTGATAGTAACCGTGCACAAACTTTGATGCTCGCCGGTCTTCTTCAAAGCTAACCACCGGGACGATGACCACGTCGAACAAAGATCTAACCACGACGCAGACAATAGATCGCCGACGACGAGCACGACTACGTGGAGCAATTGCTTGACGGCGGCAGCAGCAGCGACGACGACGATGAAGACGACGGAGGCTACTCTGTGCGGGGCGTAGCACGCTGGCCTTGGTAGGAGCGCGCGTGTCGTTGACATGGAAAACCGCGTGAGCCTTGGAAAAAAAGAGCGCAAGGGTTGCCCGTGCAGTATCGTAGTCAGTCGATCGCTGTCACACCAATCTGTCCCCGATGGTTAAGGACAGACAGTTGAGGGGAAGAGAGGAAAGGCAAGAGAATTAAGATAAACGCGTGCAATCGATTAAAGAAATAAATTTGATATTTCTTTTCGTAGCAAAAATGAATAAATCACTAATGTTTAAACGCTTTAAGTTTTTCTGGACGAAATACACCACCTTAATTCTTACGTTTCCGTACCCACGTTTTTGACACACGGGTACTCACAGACACCAACCGGTCACTGCAAGCGCCGCCGGTACAAGCCAGCCCCTCTTTACCCCCACCATCAATTGTAGAACGTTCTCAGGGACGACATTTTTAGGGTGCTAAAAGCTTTTTGATTTTTATTTCATTTTTCATTTTTAAATGAAATTATAGAAAATAAAATATGTTATAGATGTTTGATAATTATTAAATTGAAAAAATATATCAATGAAGTTTAACGAGATTTCATAATATTACTTAACTTTATAAAGTGTTTTATGATTGGTGGATTATATATGATTTCGAGAATCGAAATCTAGAATAATCGGATATCGAAACAACAGATTTCTACCAATAAAGTTATTTACTTTTACATAATAACTCGCGATTGGTTGTCAAAATTTATCTTTTTAAATTTTGCGATTTAAAATCATCCATCGTTTTAAACGATCATTTTCGTTATGTGCTTCATAAAGTAAAAGATTGATTTGGAGAAGATTTTACTTAAGAAATAGTATAAAAAAAGACAAAATGCAAGTAAGTCAATATAATACATTTATTATTATATCATTATATTGTGTTAATAAATATATATGCAAATAATTTAAAATAATATTAATAATAGTAAAATAGAATTCTATTTTTCACCATTCTTGATAAAAAAAGATTTTAGAAATCTAATAGTTTATAAAAAATGTTATCTTATTTTGATATATTTTTTTATAATTTGATATTTATATGTAAAATATTAAAAACTATTCTAAATTTCCTGTTTTTATGGAACTGTAGAATTGCATACGTTCCTGAAATCCCCGCTTTCCTAACTCCTCTTACCCCAAAGTAACAGCTGCGCACAGTATAAGTACATACATCCCTTTGAAATCACATTCCCGGTAGCTTGCAAAAGCAAGACCACAAACTGATAATTCCTTCGTTGCGTGACACATTCAGATTTAATGCTATTTTACAGCTTTATTGTCTATCAATAATGCTATACCAATGAGATTAAATTTTAATCAAATTCTAGTTTTCTAACCTCAAACATGATCAATAATTTATAATCTCTTACGATTATTTTTTTTTTTTCAAAAAATATATATTTTTTTTTTATTAAAAATATTTTATAGATTTTTTATAAAAGATTTTTTGTAAAAAAAATAATTATTATAAATATATTATTAAATTAATATTTTAATTATTTTTAAAGAAGATATATAATTAAATTATTATAAAAAAGAAATAATTTAATATTCAATATTGTTTTTTTTTATTTTAAAAATTTTCGTTAATTCGATTTCGCATCTACTTTTATCGATTGTACCAAATTAGATAAAAACTGGATACTCAGCGTCATCTATCTTAATATTTAGAAAACATCTAGTGTTCGCTCGAGAAAACAGAATTAAAGTTTAAAATTATTTCATATTTTTAACGAAATATATATATTTCATTTCTATATCGGATAAAAATTAAATTAGTAGATTATTAAAAAAATATTAAAGAATATCACATGTAATATAATAACTTATGATTTATATGTTGAAAAATTTATGCATTATAATTTCATTAATAATTTTTTATTTTTAATATAAATAGTTTTTTAATAATTTTATGCAATGCTTGATCTTGAATTAATTTATTAATTAATTAAATTATTTAATCAAAACTCAACTTCTATTAAAAATAAAACTTATAAACGAAATTATTAAAAGAAAAATTAATAAACATAATGAGATGTTTATTAATGATGTTACATAATATACAGTTAAGAATCTTTTAGAATGACAATTGAATAAAGAATGCAAAAATAAGATCTACCTCTTTATTAAGACATAATTTACATAACACTAAACATACACAATAATTACACTCTTCTAATTAAACACAAATTAAAATAACTCATTATCGGTACGAGCAGCAGTACACTTTTTATATACTACATATTGTACAGAGTGTTCCATAAAAAATAATTAATTTCATGTAAAAAATTAAATTCATTTCTCCGTATATATTTTTCGAGATTTTGTGACTTGAGTTAACTATTGTCCTCATTCACAAAAATAGCATTTTCTGTTATAAATTACACGCATTCTATGCATTTTTTCAAAAACAAAAATTTCCTATTTTGTTTTCAATTATTTTGTTTTCAAGAATTAATATTTGTATTATTTATTAAAGAACACTCTATTTAATTAACTACTACAAAAAATATATTAATTTTCTTAGTATATGGTTCGATTCCGTTTCGTTTCATAAAGATCAATAATCTAAACATTATTGAATGAGTGAATAAAATTGTGCCAATCATATCATCTAATGTGAAATTCAAATTTATAGATTCAAATGTGATTTAATGGAGTAAACAGGAAATAATTTTACAATTATATAAAGTGTTCCAACCTGAAAGTTAGCTGTAATCGGATTCAACTGGGCGAGACTCTCAACGAAACCAAACGAAATCTCAACCAACTTCTCATAATAGAAAGCATACTTACAAATCTACTGTTACGATAGAATACTTTGCCGAGTACTGTCGACACTCGTTTTTGTTGTCAAAAAGCACCACAAAGGCTGCTCTTGACTAGAATATTAAAAGATTGGTCGACTATTAAAACCTTACAATTATTAACAGTTATTTTATAATAGTTCGCAATATTTTAATTTTTTTAGATATCAATTATTTAAAAACAAAATCATGATAAGTGCATAGCCCAAATATATTTTACAAACTTACATTTTCAAACAAACAATATTTGTTTGAATTCCTCGATCGTTTGTTAAATATACAATCATTTTTAAGTTTTCAATATTCGTCTCAGTCACTTAAAATTGTCTAATTCAGTTTAACGATTTAATTACACATATGAAGGGAATGTATAATCGACACGATAATGTATGATAATTTAATTTTAATTAAATTTTCGACTGGTCTTCTTGAATTTTTCAATTAGCACTTAATTAACCGACGAAAGAATAAAAATTTCTTAAATAATATTGAATATCGAACTTGGTCTATAAATCTAAAGATATTCTTTTCATAGTATAATAACATCATTTGTTGTAAGCGCAAATGAATACTGAAACTCATTTTGAAGGCTACACACTCGTTTTTTTTTTTTACGTTCAATTTATAATTCATTCTAAAGATATATTCAAATATTTTTTTCTATTATCTTTCAACCTCTCTTTTACAAAATCAAATTTAGAAAACATAAATATTAATAGTATCGATATCAAAATTTTCCAAATAATCTCAGATCTTTTTTTTCTTTTTCTCTTTGTTTCAGAAAGAATAATATTATATAATGATCAAAAATACTGAGATTCTTTTTCTCATTCTCCAGTTTTGTTCTGACTGAATCAATTGAAAAATAAATATGATCCAAACAAAGGAGCTAAAAGTAACAAGAGCAACAGGTGGTCCCCAATGATTCGCAGAAGCGATTAATTTCAGGTGCAATGAATGTTCTCGGCACAGTTTTGTAATCTTCCGAGCCTCTCCCTGGCGTTCGTTGACTCGTGGTTCAGGGCTAGGTCCTGGCTTCGTTTGTGGCGCGTAATAATGTGCGTGCGGCTTACTTTGCTGCAAAACTGGGACGCTGCGTGCTGAAAGAAGAGACAATTGTGGGAAGAGAGGTTGAAAGCGAGATTACCACGATGCTCTGTTGTTGAACATCTTTACATAGTAGTTTCTTCTTTTCGAACAATCATTGGACTTGGAATTGATGAAACTTTCTGATAGGTTGCATGTTTTCTTTTTCAATTAATAAATGCGCATGAAAATATGGATTCTAATCACGTACTGTGCTATATGAAAGATTCATTTCGCACTGGCACTGTACGTGTTTAATAACCTGCCTTTGAACGTGGTAGCTCTACGCTACTGAACAAAAGTTTGAGAGCCATCCTCTTGGTGACATTATATTATGAAAATTCAAGAAATTTTGGTTTTAAAATTTTATAGAGTTTATAAGTAGAATAATGTTTAAGTATTATACATAATATTAATATTAAATATAAGTATACATCGTACATACTTTTATATTATTAATTTTATATTTAAAATATAACAATGAAGATGATGGTTCGAAACTCGTGATCAGTACAGTAGTATTTACACGATTCGACAATCTATTTTATTAATATTTTGACTTATATTATAAAGATATGCACGGTATTTCTATACAAAAAATCGACGTGAATTTCCAAAGATGTTAAGACCGAAGGCATTAAAGGGATAAATAATTGCAAGCAATAAATGATGGAAAATTGTGTTTACCAATGGTTACAGATAAATCATGTTTTTCAACGTAGTATACAACTTCAATTCATCGTCGCAAATAAGGCCATATGTTTATTAAAGCTACTCGTACGTGTTACATGTGTAATGTACACACTGATTATACATCAGACATATATATATGTATATATGTATATGTATATAATATATATTATATACATGTAATATATACGTATTCACAGTTCGAGACTAAGGTACTATAAATTCATTATTCTTTGTCCTTCTTTTTTTTTTTTCCTATTCAGTTAACTGAAAAAAGAAAACGAACAAAACGATAGATACATATTTTGCATTTACATGAGACCGTACAAGATTTATCGTACGTAATTTTTGTTCGACATAAAACGATATGTCATAGTTTAAATAACATATATATATATATATATATATATAATTAGTAATAATTATTATCTCAAGTTAATAGAGTGATAACAAATGACTATTTCGCCAGAAATGAATCCTCTGTGATCCATATGTGTCATCTAAAAAAAAAACTAATACATGACACATGATAAAATAATATGAAAACTTGTATTCTCATATTGGCTGAAGTAATTAAAGGATTAAAATAATTAAAATCTCTCTTCTTAACAATAAGTTTATACGCATATTCTAATTACTTCAAGCAATATAGACTATCAATATGTTTATTTCAAAAATCAGAAACTATTCTCCATTATTTCAATAGGAATTTATAAGTAACGCGTGCCGTATTAAAAATCACAATGGCTTTGAGACAAATGAAAAGTCAAGGAATGGAATGTTGCCGGTATCGCGTTACAGAGGATCAATTTCTCCAGGTAATAAAATCAATGTCATTCATTATCGTTGCCTTCTATTTGTTCCCGAGTTGTCGTTTCTATCTTGTCGAACTTTGATTTCATGAAATTTATGCTCGTTAACATTTCGTTTTTTTTTTTTTTCAAGCCATTTTGACAATGAGCAGAATTTTCATCGATAATGATTTTCATCATGTTCTTAATAAATATTTTATCTTCCTTTCAATCTCATATATGTATCCTAGAAACACAATGTGAATTTCTTTTAATTTTTCTTTAAACTCATGCAATCGGACTGGAAACGTCTTAACTTGATTGACAGATTTAATACTCTTCATTGATGATATTAATTTGAGGTTAATTAAATATGAATGCCATGGAATTACGGCCAAAGTTTAGTCTGTATAAAAATATATTACCCGATATGACTTAACGTTCAGCAATTCAATTAAGTGACCTGATTAAACTGACCTGAACAAAAAATGAATATTTATGAAATTATCGATATATAATATATTTACAATTTAAAAATATTTTCATTCCGAAGTATGACTTTTCTAACTAATATTTTCTTTTTTCTCTGTATAAGAAACATTACTAAAGTTTTTTGTAAAGTTTTATTTGTTTTTGAAAAATCTAAGAAAATATTTTTTTTTCCTTTCTTTTTTATCATCAATAATATTGTTATTGTACAATATATGAAAGTAAGAATATTAAGCCATTGTTGAGATTGGAAAGAAAAATAGACACATTACTGTCCGCAATAAAGACCATGTAGAAATACTTGTTCGTAATAGTAGCGATGAACTGCAGGAGATCAATTTTGCTCTCGGTCCATTTCGATGAAAATCTTGAACACAGCAATTGCGATTGTGAAAATGACATTGAACAAAGATGCTTCTGATTATATTGATTGATTCTCGAGAAATTGATTACTTTACTATTTTACTTCAAATTATTCGATCTTGATCGAATTACTCTTTGATTGGCAGGATTCTTCATCTTTGTTCGAACAACACAGATCTACAAACTTTATATATAATAACATAAATGTGAATTAAAATTTTTATTGCAATCAAAATTAATTAACCATTCAAGACCATTTCTTATATCATGAAAATTATATTAATAAAAGTTTAATAATTTTCTTGGAATAGTGGTAGTATCATTTGAAATCGATATATTTCTAAAAAATAATATTTATAGAATTAAACAGAAATATACGAAAAATTAAAATTAATAATTAGTGATCTCAAATGATCAAGTAATTTTATTTTCGGTTTTTTTTTTCAGCATGATTTCAGATCACTTACAATCAGTACTTTAAATGTTCAAGGCCACCAAAAATACTGGATGATTCATCGTACGTATTATCTGTAATTTTGTATTTCGAAAAAGATAAAAATGTCTTTAATATATCCGAGCATATCTGAAGAAAAGAGAACAGGGGAACAAGAGAGAAAGAAAAACTACTGCACGACGAAAGCCAACAGAATGGTTAATCCGGTAGTAACGGCGAGACTAATCCTGTTTGCAGCTGAAGTGGGAATCTCCGGCTGTTCCGGCGCGGTTCCGTCCTCCAAATATTGGTAACTTTTAACTCCGGTTTGCGATTTGACTACCCGATAATTTGGTATGCTAACGTTGACCCGATTCTCCAATATATTTTGCAAAGAATTGGTAACGCAATAAAAGTTACCATCCTCGTCAAACGCAAACGTATCTGGCCATTGCAACCTTTCATGATCTCTCGAGATCACTCTCTGGCCAGTAGTGAACGAGGTGGACTGTTTGGTATCCCACATAGCTATAGCATCATCAGCCAACAGCCCAAAGTATAACACTCCCTTGGCTGACATCATCATTCCATCAGTTTGAGAATTTTTTCTTCCTAGTTCTTTAACGTAACTGTCCACATTGCTTGCATTGTTTTTCAGGACTGACGTTGGTATAGAGTAAAGATGGAAGGAGGATAATGGCGAGTAATATATTTGTCTGTCGTTACTACTTGCAGGAGACAAAGCAATTCCATCGACAGGTACGACTATATTAATGGGAGTTTTGGAAATCATGAATTTAATTGCTTCTTGTTGATCTTTCATAGAATCGTGTCTAACTTTCCACGAAGTGTTGTTTCTCAAGGAATAAACAATTATACCAGGATCGTTACGATCACTGTCCGTGATGTATGCCATACCACCATCCTCGTGATTCAAGACAATATCATTTAAGTAAGCTGTACCATGATGAGCTACGTTCGTAGGAAATTCGTAAGTTCGTAAAATCTCACCATTTTTCTCGAGATCTAGGATTACTAATTTCGGTGGACAAGTGGTCTTTACTTCTAAAGGAAGAGATGAGATCTTGCCAGAATCGAGTACCCACATACGTCCTATGGGGTCGATCTCCATACTTTGGACCATCTGAAATGCACTACAATCTCCAATTTTCTGCATCTCCCAACTGGGGAAAGCTTCCAGTTTAGGAGCAGTAATATTCATTCGTTTAGCAGAAGTGACTCCGAGAGTTACAGGTACTCCATTCTTCCATCTTGGTATTGTCAAGTACATTTTACCCTTCCAAAATTTAATACCGGCTATGAAATTATTGGCTGGAATGTAATCATCGTGGCTGATTGCATATTCTTTATTCTCTTCCGATGGCCACATTACGTCGATCGTGTTCCATTCAAAGATTACCCGGAATGGTTCGTGACACTTTGCCACTGAGACAAGAGCGAGTAAGAGTACAACAATCTTCATTTTTTACACTGTATTTAGCCACTGTATATGCTTCCTTATCACGATATATCTCACTTTTCTTAGCCTGATCACGTGGCAGGAAGAGACGAAGACTTAACAACGATCCAGTTGAAAACTGATATCCGGAATAAGAGTGTTCGTAGCCAGGGAGGTAAATGTCGCCAGGGAGAGGAAGAAAGTCTATTCTCGAGTCGACCGGCGTAACGAATATTTCGCACGTGCCAACTGCGTTGGCTGGTCTGTTTTTGTGGTCAAGTAACTGATCAACACTGTTCACTAACCATCCATTTACCTCGCGGTGATCTCAACAGGCCTATTACACGGAGACGATCGCGGTTTGACTGACGAAGACGCGGAGCGTCGCTTAGAGAGGCGTCGTCTCCCCACCAGACGACGTGTATTAACACACTACGATTATGTGTGCAAGTGAACACGCTATACGTGTGATCGTATGTGGATGCATTTGGATATTGTATGTGCAACAGGAACAAGGTATCCCCACTATTTAATTTCCAAGCGAAACGTAGGTCTATTATTTAACCGATGATGCATGCAATACATCATGGAAATATAAATTAACATTGTTATTTGAAACTACATTTATTATTGTTGATGAACGATACTCACTTCGTTTAATTGAGTTGATTTTACTAACTTTCTATTAATCAAAACGATTAGTTATAAATTATTCTTGTATTCACTTCTTGTATTTTATAAAATTTTTTTTTTACGCTATTTTTTTTTTTTTTTATTCTGGAATATAGATGTTGAATTATATTCTTGTTAAAAAAAAAAACGATAATTATTGATATCAAAAATTTATGAAATTTAAAAGTATGTTTAAAAGTGTATTGTAATAGTATTCCATGGCTAAACTTTTTTTTTCTTCTTATGAATCTCTTGAAAATATTATCACATTCATAATTTGTTTTTTTTATTTCATTATTTCCATTATGTATTATTTATCGTAAAAAAAATGACTAAATTAGCGGTGATTTTCAATCAATTTTTAGCTGGTGATTAGATTAATATCTTTCTTAGAATTTTATTTTTTTTTTCCGCGTATGTTCATTGTTAAGTTAAACGAAAGACGGTTGACTGAAATGGTACTGAGACCGGTGTTGTAAGGCCGGATCCGTTTGAAAGGGAAACGTTGAAAAGGGTGAGCTTAGAAAAGACTGTTGTGCTACGTTTTATATTGCCTAAGATGATCCCGAAAAATCGATTCAACAGTCGCTTCTTCGTACCTCTCCCTTGGACAATTACGTTATTCAGAATTTCGTTGAATTCGTTTTCTTTCTTGATAAAGAAACTTGATCGAAAGGCAACGCTATCGTAGAACATTCATTATAAGGAAATGTTTATGCGTGGAGATTAGTAATAGGAGAAATTTGCACTTCAATTACAATGAACGTATTTTAAAAACCATATTATCTATTACTTTAGAAAAAGTGTCAATCAAGAATAATTTCAATCATAATGTTTATATTACGTGAATATCGTCATTCCAAACAATTATTTGCTGATCAATTTTCTTATTTCTTATAACCACGCTGCAGTGAAAAACAATGTTCTCATCTAATTGTTTTTTATTTTATTGTTCATGTTATTGTATTTTATTCTCATTTAATTGTTTTTCAATTTAAAATTTCTAACAAAAATTTTTCTTTTTTTTAAAAATCTATAAGAATTCTATTAAAAATTGATTATTTTCATTTAATTTTAGGATTTCCTATTATTTTTTATCCAACTGATTTCGTTATGTTTGCTTGAATAAATAAATTTGAATACATATAATTACATGAATGCAATTACAATGATTGTAAAAAATATTGAAATATTGGTATAATTCTTGATGTAATTCTTTAAAATGCTTGATCCTTTAATGATTGACATTTAAGTATTACATCCGAATTTACGAATTAACCAATTAATTTTTTACGAATAGAACCAACAGATGTTGTCATATTTTTAAAAACGAAATATAATATTCTGGTAGTTAACTAGATATTTATAAAAATTTTCGCAGAAAGATAAAAAGACAAAAATTGTTTGTCATTGCCAATATACGATTTATAATTAAATAAGTCTTGAAAACTATGTAATAAAACTACCTGTAATAATGATCCATAGAAGAGATGAACATTGATTGGTAAACGGATGAGCATAATTGTTGACTCATGATCGTGTGACATGTAACGTAATGTTATAACAGTAATGAAGAACGTGTATATTGGTAGTACACCTATAATAGTGTTGACCATTTTCACATCGTGATCATCAAAGATACTTCCAGACGTCCATAGAATCATTCTTATTCATTTGTTTTGATCCATTATAGAATTTTAAGATGCTCACCACGTTTCTCCAATTATATAATATAGTACATATAGTATATACATATATTCCGTTCTTTCCGATTCATCAAAGTGATCATTAGAGGAATGCTATCAATCAATCCTTGTCCATGAAAAATATTTCACAATCATAGAATTGTATTATTGTATCGATTCGAAGATCGTAAATCAAATATCTTTTATGAGTTATTAATAAACTACTATATACAATAAATACAATGTACAATAAATATTATGTAATTTCCGCAATGCTATCATACTTAGTGATCTGCAATTTATTTCATTGTCCATCGCTGCCAAAATTATCTGTAATTATTTGATGAACATTTTAGTGAATCATTAATTGAATTTTTGAAAATTTTTTGAAATATTTCCTCTAAATATTTAAAATTAAAAATATTTTTCTAAGTATTATGTCATTACATTTGTTTTTTTATTTCATGTTTCATCTCAAATTAACGTAGTCCCATGTACCTGTTAGTATCTTTTGTTAGTGATATTTTCATTTCGTTAAGTATTCTAATTTTAATTAAATTATTTAATTAAATTAAATTTATATTTAATTAAATTAATTTACTCAAATTATAATTAAATTAATCGTAACCTTCTTTACGTTAAATTACAATATAGAAATGATGGTCAAAAAGATAAAAATAATCATAACTAATCAAATGTATTTCAATTGTTAGTATATTACATTAACATGCAAAGAACTAGACTAACAAAAAGGTTAGAATTACAGATTTATGCTAATTGATTGCTTATTAATATTATTGAAACGATTTAGTCACAGTTGGCTAGCAGATACTAAGCCATTTCTAGCGCTTAGAAGTATTCAACGGACGTGCAAGAATGTTACTTTAATTGACATTGGTCCCACTTCGAATATTATGATCGAATTTCTATTTGTTTGCTAGTTAACAATGCCGATACGTTTGTATTTTATCTATTATCTAACGGTTTTCTCAATAAGTAGAATGAAACATTGCATTATGAATTTAAACTCGATTAAATGTTCTCCTTATTTTTTTTTAGATTGAAATTTTTCCATTTTACTGATTCAGCGAATGATTAACACATTGCGAAATAATAATTGTTCACCGAGATACCTAAAGAATGCGAATAAGAAGTAGAAACTTGCTAAGAAATCATCGTTATTTTCCTTCCAACGTATTTCCCAACGTCTGTCTTCTTTTTAGAGTAAATATTGTATCTCGGTAGCCTTCACGACATAAAAACCACAAGTCTTTTGTAAATTCTGCAAGCATCTAAATTTTAAAGGATGTATTCGTGAATTTGACGCGTGAACCTTTCACTACAACAATCATTATATAACATCTAGTTATAACAATTATCAGTGAATTTTCGTATGAAGTATTGATTTATGTAAATATGATATAAATCATCGAATTAATAATTTAATTGATACTGCTGGTTGATCATTTGCTTACAATAACATTTTAAATAATTTATTTATTTTTGAAATTGATAATTAATCTTTCAAACAAGAGAGATTAAAATCTAATATATTATCTTATTAATTTTTTTTTTTTTGCAAGTAATAAGAATTTTCTGGAAAATCAAAATTGATATTGATGGTGAAACTGATTAATAAACTTGATTATTGTATAATTGTAAAGCTATTGCAAATTGACACGAATAAATATACATACCTACATCACAGCGAATGTTCGTAGGCTTGAAAATCAACGGCCTTGTCGTGCTTTTATGTCGACGTAGTTTCACATCCTCTGTGAAACATCAGTTGCATTCGTTACTGAAAATTCATGTCATGGCCCATTTTTTTCCTTCATTTTCATTGACGTTATCTGGCCAAATTCGTTTTGATTTTCCATTAAATTATATTGTCACAATATAACAATTCGTAATTCGTTAATTTCTTTTATTCATTGCTGATTTCCTCTTTACTCATCTCTTTGATAATTCCAGACACGAAGTATTCACGGTCACAATCAACCTTCGTCGAAGGAGCTTTCACTTCGAATCGCATCAATAGAACAATGTCTTTCCTTGAACATAAGAAGAAAATATAATAAAAAATCAAATACGTTTAATCAAGTTTACTAAAAAAACACGCTTATGTAACGTGCTCGAAATAAACTTATATCAAAGTGCAACACTGTGAATTGCATAAATAGTATAGATGACTAATGTAGAGTCGTACTTATGAACAGAAGATGAATTGCTCGATAGAGATAAATTTTGCTGCGCATGACATTGACAAGAAATTTGTCGAATTCATCCATTGGTAATCCGTTGCTAGAATCGACATTCTATCATTTATTTGGACATTTCTTTCCCATTGTCACCTTCGTCCGTTCCTCGCCAAAAGACGATTCTTTTCCATCTAAACTTCTAACTTTTGAACAAAACTAAAAGTTCAATGATCTCAAAACAAGACAATTCATCCTTGATAGCATTAGATTGCACTCATAAATTTTAACAAAGTGTCCCTATTAAAACTTACCAACTTGTTCCTTGGAAACAAAGAAACAAGAAAATTTCCATTTTATAATTTTTTTACACTTTTATATTCATAACAAACATTCTTGCCCCTAAATGAAAAGTATAAATGAACTTGTATTATATATATACAATAATAGCTTTAACAATTATCTTAAATACAATTTAAATATATCAGAAATGAATATTAATATATGTACAAGATAATATAAACCTTTATCAGTGTACTTTCGTTTATATTAAAGCTGAAAGACGATGAATAATATTTCATGAATTATCCAAATGTTGGACCTTATTCTGTCACAACTAACATGCAAGCCCATAAACGGGTGAAATGGGAAGTGGTCCGGGAAATAAGTCAGGCTGATTTAACGAGCATAAATGTGCGAGCTAGCATATCGGCAAAGGCCGCGCCCCGCGCATCCGCTTCCCAATGGCCTACTAAAATCCACGCTCACTCTCTTTGTGTGTCGGCGATGAAAATAACCCCATCAACGTGAGGAAGAGAAGCTAGGTTTACGGATTAGAAACATGAAAAGGAAGGCAAGCTAAAAGAACGATAGTGTTGCTATCAATAAGACCAAGGAAAAGAAATTTATTCGATTGAAATCGGTTCGATCATAGAATCATCTTTTTTATCATTCCCAATCTTTCTCTAATGGATATTGTACGAACTACAGGCATTATATTTTACCAATAGAAATGGCAATTGAAGAATGAACGTTGGTTACGATTGTTTTTTTAATATATTTAATATATTTCATAAATTTTAATCAAAAATATGTTAATAATTTTCATTTATCCTATAATATTCATTTATCCTAACCTAAAAAAATTTATGATTAATTTCTTACATCAAAAATTAAAATTAATTGTACGAGTAAAATGATTATATCTCTTCATTTTGTTCATTATGTAATTGAATTAAAAGTTCCCTCTTTGATACAAACTTTCCTTTTCAGACACACTGGATTACCTTTGATTTTAAGCACTCAAAACCGTGAAATCGTTGATCATTGATTAAAGCATCGATTTGTATTGAACTGAGACTAACATGCAAGAATTGTGCTTCCGGCATTTTCAAACCACTGAGCTTTTCATATGTTTCCCAAGTGTCGAGCAAAAGCTAAAAAAGCTAGCAGACTTGTTCGAATTCGTGTCAACTTTATTTTTTATCATGATTGCGTAATTTTATTAGTCTGAAAAGCATGGTAAGATAGAGCAACAACCACGAAAACAAAGAGTGACTTCTAGATAGTGGTTGTCAGAAAATTTTAAATAATAATGAAAGTGATGTTAAGCGACTTATGAAAAATATGAGATGTGTCATTGGTTAAAAGGACATTTTTTTGTAAAAAAGAAAGGTTTTTTTTTGTGAATTAAATTTTCAAATATGTGCTTCATATCATTTTTATATATATATATTTTTTTAAGTAATTTTTATTAAATGTTCTTCTATTCTAATTTTTATAATGTTAGGAAATAATAAAAATATTTATAATAATACAATTTTTGATTCATATGATCAGCAGAGGAATTTCTCTGATTCTAATTCAAGTTGTGATGTCACACATCATGAAAATTGAAGCGAAAGCGTCGCAATAATACTGTTAGTGCGAATGCGACGAGAAATTTATACAATATTGATGAACACGGCATCATTTGATACAAAATTTTATTTGATTGTCAATTATACTTGTCAATCATCAGTTTCATGAACTATAAAGGATTTATCCAAACGAGACTAGAAGAAAAGAAAAAAGTAAAAGTAGGACAGATGACGCCTTCGGGTAGAATTGTTTTCATTTACGATTCAACTCATTTCACACTCAATTAACGATTACGACTATTAACTCTTTCTATGGAAGTTTTTCATAACCGGGTATGTTCTTCTTTAATGAATTTATATGTTAATTATATATTATATATAATTATATATTAAATCTTTTTTAATGAATAATTTCTAATTTTCTTTCTAGTATCTTATAAAAACTAAAATTATATTTGAAATTTTTTACAAGCTATATAGACATGAGCCCAGTAATACTTTTTTATGCTTAAAAAAAGTTAACTATTGAAACGTTTACATTTTTCTCGTCATGTAACAAAAATACTGGTCGAGAGACTGTCTAACTAGCTGGTGATAATATGATAAACAGACACGTTAGCAAAGTTGAGCCTGTTAACTCCGATTGGATCATTACTGCTTCGAAGCCCAAAAGGAAAAGAGGTTTCGATGCTTCCAGAGATTTTCACGCTCCATCAGGGAACGCAGACTGTTTAATCAAATTGAACGATGTTTCGTGGGAGATTGTGTAACGCACAGGAAATATTCAGTGAATTCTAATTTTGAGTCAGCTGGATAAACGCCCAGTAAATAAAATAAAAAATCTTCATCGCTCATTAATTTCATTTCTTTTAAATTGATATTTTATTCTTAAATATAACTATAAAATGTGAAAATTTCGACAAATAGGATAAATTTTTAACTGCTGGAATAAAATATTTGAAACATATTACTAAAGATGAATTTTTATTGAACAATAAATTCGATTTAAAAAACTAAAAAAAAGCAAGATAAACTTGAAATCATGTATATGTTAACGAAATTAATTTTACTAAGGAACTTTATTAATAGAAGATTAGAAAACTTCAATTATTCGTAAAAGATATAGAATCTAGAACATATTTTCTCGAGATCAGTAGGTCACCTATTCTAGACAGCATGATGTCGGCCAGATGAAATCGTAGATCGCCGGTTACCATAACGACCAACGGTTCTCCCTTTATTTTTCTACCTACCCCTAACATTGCATAGTATTTCAACTAGATCCCCTAGTCCTTCTATTCTGTATGATTACAAGCTATGCTTCACCATTCAGAACCCCCAATGTTCTATTTTTTTTTTTGCAGAATTTTCTATCCTGCCGCTTGCTTCTGACAATTCACCAATAGATTTCATTTCGATTAAATGACGAGAGAAATGTGAGTACCAATTCACAAATCGATATAATAATATTTCAATTTATATTCACGACCGATTAAATTTGCAAAATTAAATAATTCATTTTTAAACTTCGATAAAAAGGATAAAAAGAAAAATAGGATAAAAAATAGTTTTTATATACATTAAATTTTGAAAAGAAAAAATCGTCAGCAGTTAAAAAGCAAAAATGAAAAGAAATCGTTTCATAGCCTTGGCTTAATACATTTTAAAGAAGGTCACATTATCGTGATATAAATTTTTGCTGCAACAATCATCATTGCTGTATAAGGAAATAGCATGATGCTTTTACGTAATCAGCAAACAGACAAACGTGAATGTTACTTGGCAAAATAACATATGTAAGTCTATTTGCAGAAACATTTTTCTAAGATTAAGAATACTATATTCACGTAGAAAAACGATTTGAAGATCGAGGTAGCCAAGACCTTGAAGACAAAAGTCGACTAGATTGTTTGAAAGAAACTATCTGTCTTACATGTAATGAATCTCGTCATACTTAAACGATGCTTCACATTTCTTGCGCAACTTCCTTCATTTTAATCATAAAATCGTATTGAATAAATTCTAATAATTCTTTCTTTCTTCCAATTGATTTGTTTTTATTTGTAAAATGGACAATGATTTAAAAACTGTTTTTATGATCTAGTGGAAAATTATAGGTTTGTAGAGAATCCAGTGAATCGATAAGAAACTTTCATTTTTTTTATCATAGACTACATCAATGCATCTTGAAAATATATCTGTTAAAACAACAAGTTATTAAAATTAATTACAAAATAATGGAAAGTGTGTAACGACTTCGTTTCAGTATGAAAAAAAACAATAATTATTTATTTATCATACTGTACTTATGAATAGAAATTTCTCCACGAAGAAAATTTATTATTTTACTAAATATTCCTTGTCAAAGAGCACGAACAAACATATGCCATAATAGATTTTCATTTTACTACAAGAAAATTGCTGCAATGAGTCATCTTTTAATCAAAGTTAAAAAATCAATCTAATCTAATTTAATCTATTAATAACGATATAAAGGAATATTGTGCGATCTATACAATCTCTTGTGATTTTAAACTCTGATTTAAACATTCAACATAACTTTTACCAATAAAATAATTTCCAAGTAAAAATTACATATAATTCAACCGATAATATAGCTTTAATTCAATCGCTATTCAAAAACATAGAATGTTATTAAGTATCAATCGGTGCCGCTACTTAATACTTTAATTTAAGATTTATTAAGATCATGCTATATCATGCTATATATAAAGGTTCATATATACTATACTGTACTGTATATATACTGTATATTTTATGTTTATAAAAAATGAAATTCAATTATTAAAACAATACGTTATATTTATCAGAAAAAAATTAACGTTTTATTATATTATATCATTAATCAAAAATGAATAAGAAACATTTTAATATTATTATATATATGTGATAAGTTAAGAGAAATAATTATTACAAAATATTTTCAATAATAATCATATAAAACATATTGTACGCTATACAAAAGAATAAATTTATAAATAAATTCAATTTCCCTAACATTGAAAACTTAATTTGTTAAACATTATTAACCATATTAAATTGAACTCATAATTATTCATTTTTTTATTTATTATAACTTTTTAAAAAGTATTTATTCCAATTTGCAATAATAATCTGGTAATAATCAAAGTTTCTTTTTTAGTTTTTAAAGTTTTTAGTTATTTAAAGATATTTGAATAAAATATCCATGATTTAATATTTAAAAATTTAAATATTTTTAGCAAATTTATGTTTAAATGATATACATGGTAAATAATGAATAAATATATGAATTATAAATGAATGTGCTTAAATAATTAAGACTTGCAAAATCTTAGAAACAAAAAATCATTAGTAAAATAATTTACCGATTCAGATTGTCAAAATATATAGCATATAAAATAGTCTATTAAAAGAAATAAATAACAACGTAAAAAATATTTAAGAAAAAAAGAATATATTATTTGTGACAAAATTTATGATACATAATATGTAATAATATATAAATATTAAAATCTTTTATACATTCAAAAAAAAGGAAAAAACATTAAACAGAATAAAGCTTCATCTTAAATTAAAATTATCATTTACACAAATATTTTATATTTCTCTTGCATGTGAGAAGATATTTACAAGATAAAAAAATTTTGATCCTTAATAATGATGTAAATATATAATCAGATAATATAAACAATTTGTATAAAGAACATCTTCTTAAAGAATTATTTTTTCTAATGATTTTCTACAAGAGAAAAAACATAAATATTATTCTTAATTATATTTTTATTCACTAAACATAATATATTTTTGTTATATTATTATAATCATATATTGGTTTATAAGACAAAATAATATAAGTTGGTTTATCGAATGGAAAGTTTCACAATTGATTTATGAAAATGAAATGCGTAAAAAAAAGATATAGAGAATTTATTTTTATGATATAACGTTGGTTATTCTGTACCTAACCTAATGCTATACATAGTACGATATCTTGCAACCAAGAAATTAGGTTAGGACTGAAAAATTGTTATTGCGTTTCAGAATTTATTTGTAATTGTTATACATAATACACATTTACATTTTACATAATAGATAATATTATATCAACCAAATATTAAAATGTTACGAATTGGTTTGAAAACTATACGCACTGCTATAGGAAGCAGAGCTTTTGCAAATGCACCGGCTCAAGAACAAGCAATTTCAACAACTTTCAAAGTTCAAGATCCAAAAGACTTTAATAATCGTGTTAAAAATTCTAAAGTGCCAGTGATCGTTGATTTTTTCGCAACGTATGTATATACTTTAATTATCAAATGATCACTTTAAATGCATTATGAATAATTTATCTTCTAGATGGTGCAATCCTTGTCGCATGCTTACTCCTCGCATAGAATCTGTAATTGCGGAAAAACAAGGAAAAGTTTTATTGGCAAAAGTTGATATTGATGAGAATAGTGATCTTGCATTGGATTATGAGGTTATTTTTTATTTTTAATTAAAATTATTATTTACTTTAAATTTTTTATTTTAAAACAATAATATAAAAAAAAGTCAATTTTTTATAGGTTGGATCTGTTCCAGTCCTAATTGCAATGAAAGATGGAAAGGTTTTAGATAGAATTGTTGGTCTTCAGGATGTAGATAAACTTAAACAATTTGTAGATAAGTATTCAGAATAATGTAATCTATTTTAATTGTAATTTTTTTATGAAATGACTTGTAGTTATTGGGGTATTTGTATAATATTATATAGTAAAAAATGTACAATGCAATATATAAGTTTTTAATTATAACATATATCTCTTATTTTTATAGACTTCATATACATAGGAAATTGTTAAATAAATTATTTTTCATGTAATAATCAGATAAATTTAATTATTTAAATATTTACAAAAATTTAATACATTTATTTCATTAATAAAAAAACGATATCGAATAATATATAAAAAAAATGTTCAATTTCAATAAAAATTATCAAATAGTTGATGATTTTTAAATACAACTTTGAACTAATTATGTTTCAGTAGGCAAAGCTTGTAGAAGTCTTCTTGCTCTTTGATAAACAACAGATTCCACCTCATTTTTGTTTTCTTCATTTTCTTCTACTTTCCTTATAACATCCATACCTTTTTTTAAAAGTTGTTCTCTAGCCATACCTTTACATCCTTCAAAATATTCTAAAACTGTTGGGAAAATGTCATTTGGTATAGAAATTTCATCTAACAAATTCTCAATTAACCAAATTTGTCTTAATTTTTCAAATTTCCATTCAGTTCTTGCATATTTCCACTGTAAATAAAGATAAAAGAAATATATAATATTTTATTAAAAATATTAATTATAATTATCTTAAAAATAACATCATTGAAAAATATAAATACTTTTGAAACATAATTAAGTCCTTTTTTCATTGCTTCTGTTTTACTGGCCATTCTTTTTTCATTCTCTTTTTTCTCAGCTTTTTCTCTTTTCATCTGTCTCTTAGAAGATTGTTTTGGAGTTTTTACATTACATTTATGAAGTTCTTCTATGTTATTTATATCATTTATTACATGTATACTATGAACAAAAATACTTTTAATTTAATATTAAAAACAATTAAAATAATAATGTAAATGTGAAATCATTTACTTTGCTTTCTTCTTTGGTGGTATTATCTTATTATTTGTTTCTTCTTCATCTTGATTCTCTTTCATTTTAATAGAATTATCCTTTTCTGTTTCAATTACTTTTGTTTCTTTAATTAGTTCATTATTAATATTATTAATAGTATTTGATCTTTTTCTTTTTCCCTTTTGTTTTTTATGTTTTACTGTCTGATTATTCATTTCTTCCTTTTGGTTAGTATCATATTCTGAGATATCAATATTATTTGTTTCAGTTGTAATTTCTGTAAATAATGAAATAAAAATTAATGAATTTTAAAAAAAAATTTTGAATTAAATTTTTTATCATAATCATACATGTAAAATTATAAAACTATGAACTTTTAAATAAGATTTATTAATTATTTACTTTCTGATTTATTTATTTTCTTCGTTCGTTTTTGTAATTTTGAACTCTTAACCTCAAATTTTGATGTACCATCGATCCCCATGATATTATATAAATCAATAATATGTTTTATTTGTGAATATAATTCTAAACTTATGATACTGCAACATTTAGTGTATTTATATATTAATATCTTTCTTTAATATTGACTAAAGATTAAATAATATATAGAATATAAGAAAATAACTACGTTCGAACTTAGTATCGTTGTTCAAAAATAATCTTATTCGTACAAAGTATTGCGCAGCATAGAATAATATAAGAATTATAAAATTAAAAAAATAATAAAAGAATTATAAAAATTTCAATATTTGAAATTTTTTTTTACAAACATAAATTTAATAAAAAAAAATAGTAATAAATATAATATTTATATGACAGTTGATAGAAATAATATTTAAACCTTCTTTCTAGAAATTAAAATTGAACAATTTTTAATGTTTATAGAAAATGATGCGCATAAAGTGGATTGAAAATATGTTAGAACTCAAGAGTAAAAGAACATTATTAGAAAAAAGGTATATTTCTAATTACATAATGCGTTTTTTTTTCATATTCATTCTCAAATTATTGTAGAAGGTTAGAAAAAATTAGAAAATAAAAATATTTTTTTATCTCATTCTTTATCTTTTTCTTATTTCATTTACTTAAATATTTATTATATTATAATTAACTTACATTTATTTTGAAATTTTTATAGAAAAATTGCTATATTTTAGATATGTTTTTCCTCAAATGTGTTCTACCTTAAGATATAGTATCTCTTCAAAGAAAAATGACACAATTAAAAATAAAAATGATGTTGATGATGATGATATTGAAAGAGCAAAGCCTATAAAATATTCAACATCTAAAGCATCAAAATTTCTTTCTGGAGATATATCAAAAAATTTTCCACCATATCAAGATACAGTTATAGTAACATGTCTTGCTATCTTTTTATTATATTTTTGTGTTTTGAGAGAAGAAAATGATATTGATGATGCTATGGTAAAGAATATACCACCAGAAATTTTAGAACAAGTATATGGAAAACAAAAGGAATAAAGGAATGTTAAATAAATTTCTAAAATTGTAGATTATTTATATTTCATAAATATAAAATGTATTTTCCTGATTAATAAAATAGAATAGAAAATTCATTCATTATAATGGATATAGTAATTCACCCCATATTATGTTATTTATTATCTTATTCCATTCTATAGGTGGATGATAAATAATTGTATCTGGTATACATTTATTCCATGTATAATTCCATGATGCAACTACCAATGTCATTATTAATACTATTGGTCCTTCAGTTCTATGCGAATGTATTTTAATATTAACAGTACCTGAAATAAATAATATATAAATCATCAATAATCATATAATATATAAATAATTCAATAATAAATTAATAGTAAATTTACTTACTGCATGTACTATAAGAGTGGAATAACCATTTAAAGAAAGCATATACAGGCATAACTTGAAGATAAAATTTCATTCTTGTTAATAAACCTCCAAAGCTAATTAATACTAATCTCAACTATAAAATAAATTTATTAATTATTGAATTGTAAATATAATAAAAATTAAAATAATTATTGTATACCATTGTAAAAACTACATAATAAACCCAAGTTGTTGGCATCAGAAACAATAAAATAGTAAATAATAAAGTTCCTACAAAAAGTTGATCAGGTTGATATTGACAAGAATCAATTCTTTTTCTTAATGGATTCTTCTTTTTACCCAAAAATAATCGAAACAAAGCAGTAATACCTTTTAATTGAATATTGAAAAGTCTAAATAAAAAATTAAGTTTTATTATACAAATTATATTTTTGCAATATTTATAATTATTTTACAGTACCTTGCTGCATATACATAGATACAATATGCATGAAAACTGACAAGTGCTAAAAGATCAGCTGCTATTGCTATTTGAAACGTAATACCAAGTCTTCCAAATAGTACTAATACTTCAAATGTAAAATCCATTACAGGTTTCATAAATATTAAAAATGTCCACCACATATGTATGTGATATAAAAAAAATTTTCCAAGCATATTGTTTAAAGCATGATTTAATTTTAAACCAGCTGGTACACCCATTAACCAATTAATTAAATCTTTCAAGAAAGTTACTACTTTCTGTAAAATATTTGTATATTAAAATATTACATTTGTCACCAATTTAATATTATTAGTACAAGTATTATTTTTAGTGTATATTTCTAATTTACCTCTGCATTATTCAAAAGTATCTGAGAAGGAGAAGTATATTCAAAATAATATAACAATAATTGTAATATAGAGATTCCCAACAACATATCTATTATCAGTGCAAAAACATAGTTACCAGTTTTCAATGTAAACTTTTTGTTTTTTATTACAGTTATCAACATCCATTTTGCATTTTCTAACCATCCATTAACATGTAAACCAAGAAAAGAATATCTTAAAATTGGTAATAATTTGTTGGTTATTTTATTAAGAAAAAGAATTGGATAAAAATATAAGAACATATGATACACAAGTATTATTTCTTTTATATAAGTACATTTTCCTTTCTTCTGTATTTCTTTTTCAACTTGTTTGTCTTGTATAATTTTCATTAACTCATAAAAGTGATCTCCATATATTGCCCTTTGAGTAAATAATTCTGTTTCTTTAAAAGCTAATTGATTATATATTATAATAACTACATGATAATGTAAAATAGAAATTTTTTTATTGTTTAGAATAATACTTCTTAAAATGTAATCGTAAATATTGTCTTTAGAAGATATAGGATTCAAACATATATTAAGCCAATCTAAATATTTTTTATCCATATGTTCTTGTTTGTCTTCTGTACTAGAATAATATCCAATTATATTGGCATATTTCATTGTTTCAAAATTATTTATTTTACATATTCCAATAACATAAAATTTTTTAACTTTCGTACTATCATCATATACTACTTTACCAAATATATATCCAGCTTTTTCTTTGTAAAGTGTGTTTGGTAAAAATATTAATAGACTTTTCATCATAGTATTTAACTTTCTCACTAATTATAAGTTATATATTGTTCAATGAAATAAAAAAAGAAATATTTTTCATGAATTTATATTAACACATATCAAAAATTATATGTAATTTTTTAAATTTTTATCTATATTTTATCTATATATTTTCAGTTGATTTTTTTTCATAATAGTTAAAATTAATGCTTCAAATAAATATTGAAAGATATAAAATATTACTTCTATTTCTTTTCTTTCAACTATATAACTATATCGATATTATTCTTTCAAATCATGTATTGATGATATGTTGACAAGCAGTCAGCTGTTTCCGGTTTGCAAATATACAGGTGACTCGATAGAAATCTGTGAAAATCCCGGCTAATTAATTTTAATTAAATAAGCGATAGTGGACAGACAACATCGAAGTAAATAACGAGTGTGTGACGAAGCTTTAATGTACGGTATTTTTCTCTCTTTAATTTTATTTTCGTTTAACGGATAATGTTGAAGGAAGAACTTGAATCAAGCACGAGAAATGGTGATAACTCGCACACGACTATACCGGACTCAGGAAGTAACGACGTGGCCAAAGAGTCGTATCAGAAGATCGCGATAGAAGAAAGATTGGCAAGCAAAATGTTTTCATACGCTAGAAAAATCATTCGGTTTTTCCTTGCAATTATTTTTACGACTCTAGCTGCTCTACATAGTTCGTAAGTTTTAGGTTATAATAACTTTTAAATATAAAATTTATTAATATTGAATTATACGATACGATATTATTTTTTCATTATAATATGATTTTTTAACACTATAACAGATGTTCCATAATTTAAAAATACAGTTTTATAAATAAAAATAAATTATATTTGTTAAACAATAAGATATTGTATGCATCATTATTGCATGTATTTTATTATACAACCATAATTTTGTTGCAGTTCTCCCAAAGTATCAAAGCCTCCATTAGCTAAACCATTTTTTAATCAAAGCTCAGTTGTCTTAGATTTTTATAAGGGACATTTAGGAGCTATGATAGAAAGAGTTACAGAAGCAGATTTCAGTTTTGTTATGTATTATGCTCCATGGGATGCTGAAAGTCAAACTATACGACAAGAATTTGAAATAGTTGCTCAATATTATCATTCACAGGTATTAAATATAATTAAATCTATAATTATTTGTTAGAATATTTTATATTAGATAGTGAAATTATCCTGTAAGTTAATATATCTTTATTAATTTGTAGATTTTTTTTGCTGCCATTAATTGTTGGCATCCAAGCTCAGAATGTAGAGCTCAATATAATAAAATACAAAGTTATCCAGTATTAATGCTTTATCCTTCAAGAGATTCTGGTATAGAATATAGAGGTATACGTACATGGCCATATATGATAAAATTTCTTAATACAATCATGAATCCCATTGTTAGAATAACAGATAAAGAACAATTAATGAATTTACGTGTTAATTATGATGTAAGTATAAATTAATAATTTATATTTTGAATTGCAGAAAAAATTTTTATTTATATAGAATAGAATTATTTGTTATGATTGCAGGTTGTAGTAGTAGGATATTTTAATTTTACTCGATTAGATAAAACTCCAGGTTATAAAGAATTTTATAAAGCTGCTCTACGAACATTAGAAGAGGATCCTAATAGAGAACTGGTTTTTGCCATTGTTACTAATGCATTATCTAGTGAAATAGATTATAACATTTATAAATTTCCATCTGCAAATCTATTCATGTGGAGTGATTCTTTAGTAAGTAAATGAGAAAAATTTTTATATTTGTATAATGGTAAATATATTGGATACATAAAGCAAAAACATTTGCATATATAGCACAATTAAATGAGTTTGAGAATTCAAATGTGTAGAGGTATCCAGAAGATTCTGAATGGACTTCCGAAAACATATTAAATTGGATTAGCAGTTCTATTCATCAACCAGTTCTGTGGCTGCAACCTCCTGGAGTAAAAGCATTAACATTAGCACCATATTTGAGAGAAGGACCTGTACTTTTTCTCTTCACACCTCGTAATCCTTTGCATCCTGAAAATTATAATTACAATCTGGTGCGTAAAATTTCAAAGCCAATTGTGGAATTTGAAAGATATGAAATAAGAATTACATTGATTCTCTAGATCAGAGAAATTGGATTGCAGTATTATAATTGTGCAGATAATGTCTTAGCTAAAGAAATAATTGAGCGTCTTAGTTTTAAACGACGTGTTGCTATTGCAAAACATTTGGAGCGAAATAAACAATGTGCAAAATTTTTGAAAGAAATGAAAAATCAAACAAATGAATCCACCAACAATATTTCAATTCAAAAATGGATTAATGATAGTTGCTGTGTTAATGTTGTAATGAATAAATGTTTTTTATGTAAAAAGAATATATTAGATAATGCAGAAATGGAAACATCTATTTGTAAACTCAATTCTAAAAAATTTGATCATGTTTGCAAAAGTTCAGATATTTTTAAACTTTTAGTTATGCAAAATTTACAACAGAAACGTGAAATTTGTTGTAATCAAAATCATATGACAGTAAAATATGAAGAAAGATTTAAAAGCAAAAGGTAGTTTTATTAAAATTTTTATTGAAATTATTTTTTGATTAATATTGATTAATATTTGATTATCATTTATTTTTGTAGTCAAAAGTACAAAATATCAGCATTTATTACAAAGGAAGAGGACATACAGTCTGCAGATGCAATAAAACAAGCACGCTTAAAATTCAATTGTAAAAAATGGATAACTGGAAACAAATATCATCAACCTATATTTCCGCGAGATAAACTTGAACATCCGAATATAAATTTAACGAAATCAGTATGTAAAATTAACAAAACATTAACACTAATAGCAATTGATAGTTTACATTATTTTTATTTCGCGGAAGCTCTTGGCATAGATCTTTTAAAAAAGAAAGATAAAACTGCTATTGTTATATTAGATGTTGCTGTAAGTATTTGAATATATTTTTATATTATTAGATATATTATTAATTCTTAAATATATTAATTCAAAATTTTTTCTTTTAGCATGAAAGTCAATATGTTATGCAAGAGGATTTTAGTAGATATACACTTATACAATTTATAAATAATTATACCCAAGGTTTTTTACAACGTACATTACGTTCTAATAATTCGAGACGTTTTGTCCAAAAGTTTAAATCCAAAGTTAATTGTAAAACAAAAGATGTACAAAATGTATGCATACCAGAATTAACAACTGAAACTTTTCTTAATACTATTTTAGATTCAACAAAGGTAAATTGGAAAGAAAGAGACAAATTTATTATAAAGTTAAAGAATAATATTGTAAAAAAAAAATTTAATGATTTTTCAGGATGTAGTTGTAATGTACCATTCTCCTTATTGTGCATTTTGTAGTGCAATATTTTATGTATATTTGACAGTAGCTCATTATTTGCACAAAATGGATCATCTTTTATTTGTAAGGGTAGACGGTGATAACAATGATTTACCATGGGAATATAACATGAATCGATTCCCGTCTATTCTTTTCTTTCCTGCTAAAAGGTAATTATAATTGTTGTAATATTCGTGATTGTATTCCATAACAGTTTTCTTATCTTGTTCATTTTAGAAAAGAGGATAGTACGGTATATCCGTTTTCTCTGCCAATTACTATTCCGAATCTTATAAATTTTATCTTAGCGAATTTGGACGGAGATTCGCATATTGAAGCGCTTATAAATATTTGTCAATCTGGAGCCGCTGGTGTGATTCCAGATGCATGTATCGCTCGAACTCGTTGGCTGTGTTTAGATATTATTCAACAACTACTTCGAGATTATCGAAAATTAATAAGACATATTAGTCTACTAGGAAGAATAAGTGCTAGAAATAAAAAAAAAATTATTTTATTAAAATTGGCACACATAAAAGATATACATTTAATATTAAGTTCTACTATTGATCTCAAAGAGGAGCAACATAAAGTAAAACTAATCAGAAAAAAATATAGAAAATATTATAAAAATATTAGATCATTTGAATTAGATAGCAAAATAAATAGTAATAATAGTCAAGTAGAAAATCTTTTTCAAGAACAAAATGTTTTTGAAAAAAATATTAAAAACGAATTGTGATATCGATTTACAGATAGATATATTACAATGAATATTATTTTATTTAAATTCTTTTATGACATTGTACTAAATGTACAATACATACCTCAGAAATTATTTTATTTCACAAATGTAAAATATATTCAGTTGAATTATATATATCATATACAAATAAGCATTATAATTTATAAAGAAATACTCTATAGCATATACTTACAAAAAATAACACAAAAATATTTAAATGACTTTAATACAAGACATTCCCTATCAAATGATGCAAAAAATTATAACATCAAATACAATTTTTATCATATTCTTGTAAAAAATGTACATTCATAATTTTTTATTTAAATTTTTATAACAATTTTGCAAGAAAAAAATATTTATACATGCTATTCAAGTAAAGATAGTAAGTCATTGATAAGACTATTTTTTTCAATGCATCATGGTTCTGTAGAGGGAGTGTACATATATTAGAATTACTCATCTTTAATTAATATTCATGATATTTAATACTGCAACTGAGAAATAAAAGTAGTACTACTGGAAGTATATATATATATATATGTATAGTAAGAAATGATATATGCTGCAAATTTTATTTTTAAAATTTATTTTTTAAATTATAAGATTTAGAAATAATTAAGTTTTAGCTCTCTAAAGTATATGTTTGTGAAAGAGAAAGAGAGAGATAATTTAATTCTTCATCTGATATATATGTGATTTGCTCATACATTTAGCAAAAATGTGTGTTGTACATTCGTGTAAATATTGTTATATGCAATAATAATAAAAATATATGTTGATATATATATATAAAGATATAAATTAATTAAAAAAAAAAAATAGAAAAATTACGATTGTTTTTTAAAACATCGTAATCCTTTAGAAAATTTCATTATATTTTTACATTATATTTATCAAAATGTATATTTATCAATTCGTAACATAAAACTTAGAATCTATTGATTGCCGTATCACAACCTTATATGTACGAAGATCGGATTAGAGATGTGATAAAATAGCGTGGGCCGAAAGTGGTCGATGGATCGCGTAATCTTGCGTTAGTCATTCTCCCCGTTTGCCTGATTTATTTATGGGTTGGGCTACTTATTCGATGTAATGAAATTCCCAGTAAAATGACACGTGATAAGAAACTCGTTTCTTCTATCGATTTAATTACTGATCTTTGATCAATGACAGTGTATGACATTGAAAGAATTGTCAATTATTTCCACCATGTGACATAAATAAAGTAATCTAACTTGATTTATAAATTTTTTACTAATGATATATTTTTTTTTAAAATTAATTTTTGAATTCTTTATATAAAAAAAAAACAAAAGAAGATAAATACATAAATATTTATTAATCATTTTTAGGCTTGATTATAATTAGCATTAATTATATTATATATTATATATTTTTGTATTCAAAATTTACAACCGTATAATACAATAAAAAAACAAAAAAAAATATTTGTTGCATAAAAAAGATAAAAACATAATCTAAAAATTGAAACGAATGTCAATTATTAAGATAAAAGAAGTTAAAATAATGCCAAAAAAATAATAGAATTAATGAATTATATAATATAAACAATAATAATTATATATATATACATATATACTTATTTTTAATATATTAATTATATATTTCTAAATATAGAATATATTTTAAAAAATTTAAATTATAAACTGCTATATAAAAATCAGGTGGTCCAAATGAGAAAAGACAGGAGATGGCGTAGCATTTGATTGTGAACCTGATGATCCCACTGAAATTCTTCGCTAATCTTGAAGATAGAAGTGATTGTCAACGCCTCCTAGTGAGCAGGATTGTAAAAAGGAAATTGAAGAAACATTCATTTCTTTATAGTCTCCACTCTATATACAAGTATAACTGTATGACCGTGTGTACTGTGCCGCTGACAATGAGCCGCGGCGGTGACTGTGATAAGTGATCGCGTACCCTTCCTCGTCGCTAAACGCGTAGTGGCAGTGGAGAAAGATAGTACGTTGACCAAGAAAAGAGTCTACCTCTTGATGACTCGCGCTTTACGCAAGGCGCAACGTAGCCGGAGCTCACAATTATGTTCGATGTACCGCCCAAGTTCTACGAGCTGTGTCGCCTTTGTTTATCGTCGGACGGTGTCAAATTGTCCATATTCGAAGAGGAAGGCGCTCAGCGAAATTTCGCCGATAAGATATTAACGTGCCTCTCGATTACGGTGAGTCTCGTCAGGAGTTTTCACCGGGTCCTCGTGCCGAGACGAAGATAAATCAGACGCGACCATCTGTGGTTCTCTGAATGTGAATGTGTCTCCCTCTCTTTTACACGCAATCCTATCTCTCTTTCTTCGTCTCGCTTTCGTTTGTCTCTGTCTATATCATCTTCTATCTCTATTTCTCTTACTATCTCAAGGGTGCGTGTGTGTGTGCGCGTGCCACGGGAGAAAGTTTGGCAAGAGATGTGTCCGCGAGATAAGCCGACTCACGGGGGATTTAAAATGGCAGTGATAAGCTGTACTCCTCGCTTGTACAGACTTCACGGAGAGGGGAGCAGCTCCTTATTTAGACGGCCTGTTATCAGGTTTCACACGCGGATTCCACGAGTCGCTGTCACACTTGACTATATCCTATATATTTCTCTTTTCTTTTCATAATTTATTATTTGTTCTCATAGACGGCATACTCTTTTCTTTGGAAGAAAACTCTGCTTCCGTCCAACCTAGTTAAAAAAATCATTCGTTTTTAATATTATTTATCCTAAATTTTTATTTTAAGAGATTAGAATAAATTTTGTATTTCTTATTTACATTATAAAAAACTCTATTTTTATTTCAATAGTAGAAATCATATTTAAATAATTGATAAGAAAATATAATTTAACATATAGTAATAATTGCATTTTGTTATCAGTGTTATTACTATTTTGTTTAACAAATATCGATAATAATAATAAAGTTATTTCAATAAAATTAATATTATAAGTGTAAAAAATTATGTATTAAGTAATTAAAAATGCAATGATGTAATTACATTTTATTCAGGTAAAAGATGGGGATTCTTTACCACCAATCATTTGTCACCGGTGTGTGTATAAATTGGATGTACTGCACAACTTCCGTGAAGTGTCACACAAATCTGATGTCATACTCAAACAGTACCTGGATTATGCCAAGCAGTTATCATCACATGATGATCAGGTAATCATTAAATATTTTTTTCAAATGCAATGAAAAAAGATATATTAGAATTTGTTGACGTAGGTCATCATACAATATGAATCATATCATTTTCTGGTTAAAGAGCTAGAATTAATTTAACACAGTAACATCAATGAGCAGTCATTTCATTCTAAGTAATGATGCAATTGAAAATGTGCAACATGTGATTGTAGATAAGAATGTGCTTCAGTACATGTATATTCCATATATTCTAAACACATGTTTAATACATACAGGATGATATTTATTTGCTTCTCTGCCCTGATATATCAGTAATTATATAAGATACTTCAAGGTTTCTTTTAATGCAGCCAACTTTGACCTTATCAATTTGATAATGATTACAAAATAGAAAAAAAATGCGCATAACTAATTATTTTCTTATGAATACATTCTAAACAGGTACAAGGTACAAATATCAAAATATTATATATAATCTTTTATGATAAATGAACATTTATACAAACATCAATGAATGTTTACTTATTAGAATTAAGTAATAAAAATTAAATTTAAATCTAATTTTTTTTCTATTATGTTACTGATTTATACTTATTTTTAAAAATTTTATATTTTTCATTTTAACATTTAATGATTACAATGATTTGTTTTGTTTTAGAAGAAATCTTTCTCCACTGCCAAAGTAGCAGGATTAAGTCCGCTACAGTCATTTCTCCAATTGAACAAAACATTGTTCAATGAGGAGCCTAACTCTCCGGCCAGCATTAATCAAAACGTTATACCTCAGACTCAAACACATCATTTGGAGTTGTGCACCAATGACATGCCTGAACATGATAACATTAAGTGTGAACCAGAAGATGATACATGTTCAAATAGTTCTGATCCAGACAGATTAGAAATAGAAGATCGGGATGAGCAAGATACTGAGGGGGAAGAAAATGGTTATGATATGACCATTAATAAGAGAATGAAAGTAGAAACAAATTATGAGGAATCAAAAACAAGTACCCCCAATCGCAGTCCAGTGAATAGAATGGATACACCAGAAAGCAATTGTTCAGACACAAATATTGATCAGGAAACAACAAAATTATGGCAAGCATTAGCAAAGTAAATACAAAATTTTCTATATATTTCTTTTGCATTTAAAAATTTTTCATATATCATTGTTCTTCTTGTATTTATTTATACAATTTCAATCTTTAAACAGATTTTTATTGTTAATTTATATTATTTCTTTACAAAATTAATCAAATATAATTTTATTTGCTTAATGCATATAAAGCAAAATTTTAATTATTAAAGCAATTTGTAACAAATCAATTCTTTTAAAAATAAAAGTTATTTTAAAGGTAACAGTATATTTGATTAATTACAGACTCATATTGCTTTTTGTCTTTTTATTGTTATATGTATATTATTTGAATATAATTTTGTTTTCATTTTTCATGTAGCAATAGGAGTTTAGAGATTACCAGGACAAATGGTGACAAATTAAATAATGGATTCACTGGCGAGGCAACTAATTTGTTGCGTTCTTTAATCAACAACAGGCAAATTGGTATTACTGCAGTTGATTCTGACAGAATATCACCACAAATTAGGTTTTACAGAGATACTCAAGGGACAACAATTGAACGCACTATACCCGACTGTTCTCTACTCGGCAACCGTACTAATGTGTCGTGTATAGAAAATAAGGTTTGTATATTTTAAAATAATATTAAAATTGAAATCTTTATCAATATTTGATAAGATGAGGGCGTTTTAAAATATCATTAGGAATTTCTCTGAATTCCCCTTTAGGATTTTTTAAATGTACTTGAAATAAATCACAATTAAATATTAATAAAATATATAATGTTAATATAGAAACAGTAGTAAAAATTGATTCTTTTTTCGAAGTTGTATCTTCCAAACAAAATTCTGAGATTTATGGAAAAACGGAAAATCTGTACTCTCTTTTATGTTCATACTCCTTTGACCCTGATCTTCGTGCAAATAAAAGTTCTTCCATGGAAAGTCCTTGCAGTTTGTTCAAAGCAAATACCAGAAAAGAACTGCAGGTATAGAAAAGAAGACAGGTCAGGTGACCCTTAGGTGTCAAGGGATCCCTTTGGGACTATTCAAGTCCCATCTGCTTGCAGGTAAGAGAAACGTGGTAGGCCTTGTAGATAATAGATAACTGAGAAGTTCTTTGTGATAGCTATAAGCATTAAGTCCACCATGTCAACCCGCTGTTAACAGATGTTCAGATAAGTTAGGTTTCTATAGATTTTTAAACGCGTATTGTTCCGAATTCTCCAATTTCTTCTATAATAAGAAATAGAATTTTACTATTCTTTGTATTATTTTTTTATTCTTTTTGTTTTAATAATAGGTATTTACGAAGAATTAGCTCTTCAAGAAATTATCTGTTTTAAAAGAATTTCTAGCTATTAATATTTTTTCCGATTGAATAAAAATCACTGTTGAAATAATTATAAAACGAATTTAAATGTAACAATAATAATGATTTTTTAAATTATTTAGGGTACATCTGTGGACAGTAATCCATCTAGCCCTGCCAGTGTTGGTCGAAAGGAAACCAAGGGTCGTAGAAAACAAAGTTATCCTAGCAAAGCTCCCATGAGTCCAGATGTCGTTAATTATCAACATGAATCTAACGAAGAACAAGCACAAGATTTTACAACATGGTCAAATAAAATGAAGGGGAAGGTACGATCGGTGATACGAAACCTATGACGTCAAAATAAAACATTACGTTTGATTTTGCCATCATAGGTAGAGGACCAAAAACAACAATTTGATCAACATAGTGGTAACATAACGAAAAAGGTTGATATGTCTTGCACAAATTGCGGTACTATGACTACAACTATTTGGAGAAGAAATATGAAGGGGGAAATGGTTTGTAATGCTTGCGGACTTTATTACAAACTTCATGGAGTAAATCGTCCAGTTACCATGCGAAGGGATACGATACACACACGTAGACGTAGACCTAAAGGTGAAAAACCAACAAGGCATAGAAGTAAGTTTTATTTATATGTATTTCATAATTTATAAAACATTTAAATATTTTGATTTTTTGTTATTTTTACATCATAAAATTGAAATTTTTTTTTTTTTTTTAGAAAAAGGTGATTCAATTTTGGTACCACAATCGGAACAGATGGATGCAGAAAGTGCAGACATGTTAGCAGCCCTTCGGCGACAAATTCAGCCTCATTTAATGATGGCAGCCTTAACACCACCACGTATACCTGGTGCTCATCCACCAGCTCCTACCGCTCAACTTAATTATTCTCTTCCTTTACCTAGTTACATGATGCATGTAAGTAAAGAGTTTAACAATATTAATTGATTATTATTTTATTATTTATTATGAATTTGTGTAAATAATAACTTTTAATATTCATATATAATAGCATGTAAAAGCAGAAGGACGAGAACAATGTCATTTATCTACGGAGATAGAAGAAACAGAAGAAGGAGATGCAGAGAACGTCTCGGATGTACCATTAAACTTAGTTGCGACGTCATTATCCGAAGAAGCACACTGAAATCGTTTTGACCAGCTTTAGAACGACGTTGCTATAGGTATATATATACATATATATATATATACATAACAAAGAATCTCTAGACAGAATAGCCTGTCCGGTGATACACAGGGTGTAAAAGACGAGATTATTCTCCTTCTCTTTTCTGCCTCTGTCGTCCATGATCCTCTTTTTGGACTCTCCTTTTTTCTCTTTTTCTCTTTTCCACGGTCTTGAGAATTTTGAGATGGTAGAATATTGGGATGTGTATTTATCCCTTGAGCTACCAAGCCCGTGGTGCAGAGCGCACGAAGGAACGATGATATTAAATACGCAGTATTAATTACGTGGTTATTCAAAATATGTACATATATATACACGAATACGAAGAATATTTTTATACAAAATTTTCTACGCTTGCAGCTATAGAGAGCGACGGGCGATCGTTGTACATACACGCGCAAATTGTTCTTTCGGTGTCGCACGTATTTTACGCATTAAAAGGAATGGTGGTCGTTGTCTGTTTTCTTAGTGATGTAAGAAAGTCAATCACCAGTGAAAGTTTTTAGAACGGTGCTAGATTACTGTTCGGAAAGGCTTAGAAATAAAGAAGAAACAAAAAAAAAAAATGATTTGTCACTAAAAGATTAGTGAACAAAATTTAACCGTTTTGTTCCACGGGCTTTTAGCTGTCAGTGATGTTACAATTGCAAATAATTTTGTTTTGCGTAATAATTAAATTAAAAAACGTCCCAATCGAACTTAACTATTAAATAAACTCTATTTTTCATATTTTTTTTTTTTTAATAATGAATGGAAATTTATTGTTTGCTTAATTAAAACTGGAAAAAAGGAAAATATCAATGGAACAGAAAACGGTTGCATGATGTGACAAATGTTTATTAAAGAAAAATATCATATAGAAAAAGTTCATCATAAACGGAAAGTAGTATGTCCTTGGTAATTTGAGCTTTGTCAAATTACATTTTTACTAGTATAATTTTTAAACATCATACTCTAGTGGCCTTTCAACAATTTGTTCCCTTTCTCTTCCCTTTTTAGCTTTTATCGCAGTAAGAAGTGCAGATAATTTACTTACAGATACAATCTTAATTTAGATGATGTAGATACTTTTTTACGTGAGCACGAGACTGCCGGTATAAACACATTTAAATACTCTTTCTATCATTTATATATTTTGTTTTTCCTCCCTTTTTTCTCTATGTGTTGGAAAGCTATTTGATTGTTCATACAATCATTAATAATTTGTACTTAATAGGCAAAGCAGCACACCACCATATAAGCTAAGACCCCGAAAGCAATAAAAAACGCGATGGTACGTAGGATAGATTGTCGTCATACAATACTCGTTTGCGTGCTCTCTCGACGACAATTTAAACATACAAGAATTTCAGGAACTAATATTTAGATAACATTCATTTATATGCCGGAAGTTAAAAATAACAAATTTTATTGCTCCATAATTGCTGTAGATATATTCACATAATTTAATTTTTAAATTTCTTCCTCTTAACTCTATTCGCTTTATTTTATTCCTTTTTTTTATACTATTCAAAAAAAGAAAAGAAGAAAATTATAAATATTTTGGTATAGATAAACAAAAATTACTCATTTTTTTCTAAGGGTTATCACTGATCTCTTTTTTCCAGAATGTACAGATTAATCACACATTAATAAACAGGTATTAAGCAACCCTAAATACCACATAATACGATGGCCAGTGCATCTACTCATGTATCGTTATATCTAACATTATATACCTAAACAACTTTGCCAAAAATAGATTTAGTCTATGTAACATAGAGTATAGTTAAGGGCATGCGATAAAAATTAACATTTTATCTTTCTCTTTTACAACTTCATATACAGCATTTACATATTTCTTCTTTATTTTTCTTTCTCTTCTTACAGCTTTTCTTATCAGTGATACCTCTTGGCATACACTACTGCTTTATAGAACTTTTAAATTCACTTACAGTAATTAATGGAGCAACTTAGTTTTAGTCGTTATCAAAGGAGCCTTATAAACACACTCGTATAAATATATATACACACGTGCGCGTACAAGCGCGATACACACATTTTACACTTTCACTCATACACATATTGCATAAATACATTTTTTCTTACACTTATATACGAGTATAAACGATACCATCGATCAATGTTATTCCTTATTTTCAATATTGTAATAAAAAAAATATTTCTTTTACACATATTATAATTAAAACATTAATTTTATATTTACATTTTCATTCAATATTTTTATTTTATTTATATTATGAATAATAGAACGCATAACAAAAAAAAAGCAAACAATTAACCATTTTCAAACTATCGTAATCTGCTTTATTTTATAAATATGAATAGCATTGAAAAAATGGTATCTTTACATTGATAACATCATTTATTTGAGAAAGAGGCATAACCTATGAAGAAGTTTTACATAATTGCGATCCAAATAACAGATTGCTTAACTTTTTTCTCTCGTACGTCGAAACGATCCTTCCATTTAGTACGTATATTTGATATACTTCCTGTTTTCCAAACAGGTAACATATCTTTTAAATAAGTCTCGACAAATGACTATGTTTTATATTTAATTTACATGTATAACAAATTTGTAAATATCAAAATATTCAAAATTCAATTGTCTTTTTTTCCAGATATAATGCATAATTTTAACTTGTGACTATGTATAGTTAAAAAAATATTCTGTTTTAAGTAAAATATACTTATTTAAAAGATACGTGATACACATTTAGGCTTAACATCTTAACTAGGGAATGAAATCGAAAGTTAATCAGTTGATAAAGTACACAGAGCTTGATTTTTCTCAATCAAGCTATAGATTGCCAGTTTTTAAATTCTGTTGACAGAACACTGTAGAATACCATTTTTAAGTGTACCATACGTGAAGATAATGAACTTATTTATGAAATAACATTGATAAAAGAAAATGAAAGCAATGGACAGTTACTTCGTTAGGCATTTTTTTTTTCTCTCTCAGTTTATAAATATTTAGCTCGTGGTAGCTTGTTAAATAACAAAAAAGCATAACTATCCTTATATATTTTTTTTTAATTATTATTATTATTATTATTATTATTATTATTATAATTATTATAATAATAATTATTATTATTATTATTACCATCGTAGACGCGTAAGTAGAATTAGGTTTGAGCTCTCTACTAATTCTGAAACTAGAAGATATTTTTTATAATTATTAGAATCGAGAAATCGAGTATTGCTATTATATATATATATATATATATATAAATATATATAAATATTATTGATATCGATTTGATTTAAACGTTAACGATTAAAATTTTTTTTTAAATAAGATTTAGTTGCAAGACCGCCACTCGATAAAGTTCGTTTTTTTTAATAATAATGAACGAAAGAAAAAAAAGCTGAGGCTTCTTATAGATTTTTTTTTTTTTATGTATCAGTATTCTACGCGTTTGACTTTAGCTGTTAAGAGTTTTAACCACACTACTTAAAGGAATCCCCGATGGCGAGATTTGTCTCTTACTTAATTATTAAATTATTTAGTTATCTTCCCTTTCGAATCCCTCCCATGTCCCATTACCCTCCCCCCCCTCCTCCTCCTCCTCCCCTCTTCCCTCTCCCCTTCCCCCTTCGTCCCTGTTTTGTACGTCTATTTTTACACGAACAATCCTTCCCTGAATAATTATTTAAACTATATAATTTATTGTATTCACCGTTTTTTGCACCAACGTTTACGTAAGACATATTTTTTGGCAACGACTGGCTTAATTTATTGTTTCTTACATTGTACTTTATACGAGTTTCGCTCTTTTTTTCTTTTCTTTTTTTTTTTCTTTTCTTCTTTTTTTTTTTTTTTTTTTTTTTTTTGTAAAAAAAAAAAAGAGAAATAAAACAACACATACATACGTTAGTTAGTAATGATCAGGCACTGCGCGTATGGTCATTCCCTCCTTTTCTGCGAGATACACTCGGTTTTAATGCGGTACGAGATGCGGACGGTCAATGCTTTAGGTGCCTTCACCTGGAGATTTCGTTGAATACAGATGCTCACGTGCACGCGGGTATAGATTTACATTTATTGTAACGAAAATCGTTTTCACTTTCGATCCATCAGCTTTTCTCTTCAGCTTGCGAAACGTGCCTCTACGAATTATATTTCTTCGATTTTTAATCGCTTGTTAAAACGGGTACAAAAAGAAAAAAAAAAGAGAGAGAGAGAGAGAGAGTGTGTAAGTGGCGATTTTATAATTTAATTACCGGCGATGTAATCCCGGATATGTACAATGGAGTGGAGTTAAAGCTATGGGTCGAAAGTAGGCAAGGTCAGCGCGAGATGCTTCGTCAATCACGAGCAAATCTTCGTACGATAAGAAGAAGGCCGTTTTATTCTTTTCCTTTTCTTTTTTTTTTTTCCTTTTCTTTTTTTTTTTTTTTTTTTAGAGTTGTGACTACGAAGCATCTCGTGTCCACGATGAACAAATGTATACGAAAGTCTCGAGGATAAGAAACGAAAAAAAAAAAAAAAAAAACGAGACGAAGAATGCATAATTGTACATGAGAGAAGGGGTTTTCGCGGAATGATATGAAGAAAAAAAAAATAATAATAATAATAGAGGTGAATCGTCGATACCTCTACGATTTGAGTCGAGGAATAATTAATTATTAACTCGCAGCTTTGTTCCGTCCGTCTGCGCGACCGTGAATCTTTTGATTTCACCGGGTTCCTCGGTAGAAATCCTAAGTCACATAATACATAAATACACATACCCATTAAATGCGCGTTTATTACGCATTACACACATTATACACATATGACGTACATTTACATTGTACGTAACTTAATGCATAAGTGAAACGTACACACGATATATTAAACGGTGGAGAGACAAAAAAAAAACGATAACAGAGGCGTAAATCGTAAAACATTGTAAAAAGAATTTAAAAAAAAAAAAAAAAAAAAAAGAAAGAAAAAAAAAGAGAAAAAAACATGGTAAAAACTGGAAGCGCCAAGACCCCTTCCCCAGTTCTTACACTGAGTATTAAATCTGTACTAATCGACTGAGTATTATTTTTATATCGAGCGTAATAATATTAATAAACGGATATAAATTAAAAAAAAAACGTGAGACACGGATTGGTGAGTTAATCGTACGTGAAGCCGAGAAAGAATTATTGTAAAGGCAGTGGATGATGAGAGATGCGTTTTCTTTTTCTTTTCCTTTTTCTTTTTTTCAAATTCAAGTGAATGAAAATAAAAGAGAAAGAGATGTGGTATGGAACGAGAAAATATAGAGCGCGCGATTTATTAATTATTATTGTTCGAAGAATAGAAAGAAGGGAAAAGAAACGAGAAAGAGAAAGAGAAAACGCATGCGACTGATGATTATGAGTGCCCTGATTACAATATTTTGTATACAACCATATAATGCGAACCGAGCGAAGAAAGAAACAATTTCGAATGAAAGAAGCAACAAAGAGATAGAAAAAGAGAAATAATTAATGTCGAAATATTCTAATGCACGATCTGATGAACCAGCGTTATGTATTAAGAGCGTTGCGGAGCTCTGACAGGCCGGAAACTAACTTAAAACAAAAAACTCGTTAGCATATTTATGCACTGTATGTTATTAAATACGCGATGATATAGCAATAGAGCGATAACGAAACGATGACAAAAAAAAGATATAAAGAAGAAAATGAATTACTTTTGTATCCACAAATATTTACGATAATAAGTTAGTTCGGGCTAAGGCCAGCAGCTGTTGAGATTATTCATGGTTGTGTGTATCATTATAAGTATTTTGAATTGTTGAATAGTAATTAGTGTAAGCGGTGGCTTGAACGGGGCGACGTCCAGCGCCCACGAATGCATCATGAAGAGACGTCGCGTCGTCCAAGTTCGGTCTCAAATATTTCAGAATTATCGGATATTTCTTCTCTTCGTCATTTGAACATTTACCCTTCGTACAATCGACCTGCTAAATTCACTTTGCCTGTGTTTTAATATATACATATATATACATATATGTATACATACATACATACATACATACATACATATATATATATACACATGTATACATATACATAATATATATATATATATATTTTTTAATATTGTATTTGTAATGAGTCATATATCCCATATATGAAATTGTTGGGATCCTTTTTTAATTTATAATTTTAACGTGAAGCACATCGATAAGGGAAAAATTACCCATGACAGGTGTACCTAAATACTCCATTGATATTACGGGTGTAATTTTTCAAAGATATTTTGTATCTTTTTATGTATTATTTCTCCGATTCAAAAATTTCATCTATCATCTTTATTTTTTTTTTTTTTTTTTTTTTCTCTCTCAACGAGAATCTTTTAGAGAGAAATCTCTTTCTTTCTTTTTTTATATCATGTAATAATAAGATGCCTGTTAAACATTTCTAAACTATTTATTGAGTTTCTATGTGATTTGTTAAAAGTTCTTTTATAGACCACTTTTTTCTTTTACTTTTTGTCTTCTTTTAATTTCGAGACCATACTTTGTACACATGCACGTGATTCTGTCAACGATTCATCAATGAATCTTTAGGGAAAAAGGAAGATAGAAAAATAAAAAAAAAAAAAAAAACAGAGCGAGAATTGCGATTACTCGACGTCTCTTATTTTTGCGCCTACCGCCTAGCTAAGTCAAAAAAGTATTGTACGTACTGTGTTTGTTGTAAGCACGTTTGCTTTCTTTTTTTAATTCTTTTTTTACTCGATTTTCTAAATATATTAAAAATCAACGTTTGTTCTTAATTCTCTTCTTTTATTTTTTTTTTTGTCTCTTTTTATCACACATAAGATCGTCTGTTTTACGCAAACATGTCGATACAACAGACACAGAAGATCGCTGGGCAAAGGACCAAAATGTACAACTGCGTTTGCCCTTTCTTACGGTTGGTACGATTCGTTTTTATAAACGTATAAAACGAGATCGAAGCTGTAATTGTATCGAAGGATTTTTAAGCAATGTTGACAGATTTATTTTGGGGGGCATCTTATTGCAAGGGCATTGTTGTGATACCACAGATGCAGCTTCATTGAAACTTAAATAAAAAAGTAATGCGTTAATGATTTGTTACGATCAATGTTTACTACCATTGGATGCGTGTGTTTGATACTGTATATGAGGAATATAATTTTTTTATATAAAAATCTATTCGGGAATGAAACACTAAAACGAGTCGATATCTTTTTATTGAAATAATGTCATTTTACATTATTCTCCATTTTTCACATTTTAAAATGTGGAATAACATTGCATTAAAAATTTTTGTACTTTCTTTTGCTTTAGATAAAATGAACAATTTTAACTGTTTTTATCTTTTTTCTCTTTTTCTTTTCATACAAATTATCACGAGTTTAAATTTGAAATTATTCGGACATTGAACGACGTGAGTCATTTTATATCCGATATAATGAAATTATTTATAAAACGCATAAATATTTTTATAAAATATATGAACAAATTAGAATGAAATTCAGATATTTAATAAAAAAAATATTGTTAATATTAAATAATTTTTACTTTTTTTAGAAAGTGTTTGTATTTTTAATCTTTATTACTATTTATTTAAATTATGAAATCATAATCATTTATTTCAAAGATTATTACTAAATTAATGAAAATATATTTTATTTATTTTATTTATATATTATGAAAAAAAAGATTTTGTATAAAAAAAACTTGAAGTTGATGTACGTAGTAAGAAATTTTATTTACGTCATTTCCTACCATATTGCGCCTTGAATTCATTCTTCCGTTACTCGCCATCTTGTCTTTGATGTGCGCGGATGTCTAGTACTTGATCTGAAACTGATTTTTCATATTGAAGTGTTCTTTTTATTATTTCTGAAGATCAAAAGAAATTTAAGAAAATGAGTTACGGCAGACCACCGCCTCGTATTGATGGGATGGTTTCCTTGAAAGTGGATAATCTTACGTATAGAACGACGCCGGAGGATTTGAGACGCGTGTTCGAAAGATGTGGTGAGGTCGGCGACATTTACATCCCTAGAGATCGCTTTACTCGAGAAAGTCGTGGATTTGCATTCGTCAGGTATATTAAAAAATAAGTTTTTTTTTTTTTTTTTCATATTTATCCATCTTAGTTACATTCTGTTTATTAGAATATATGAATGTGACGTCATTGTGTCATATTTAGACAATGAAGTAGATAGTAACAAACATCACAATATATATTATCCAATTAATTACTTATTCGTCATAAGTCGAAGATAACATTTTTATTACTGTGAATCTTTATTTTAGATTCTATGATAAACGCGATGCGGAAGATGCATTAGATGCTATGGATGGAAGGCTGTTAGATGGTAGGGAACTTAGAGTTCAAATGGCACGATATGGACGACCAACTTCACCACACCGAAGTCGTGGCAGTCGTCGACGAGGAAGGTGATTACTATCAAAATACTTCTCATTACGTATATAATTTTTAAAATTTTAATTTTGAAATAACTTTATTAACGACATTATTTGTAGATCACGTAGCAGGAGCAGAGATCGAAGACGCTCACGTTCTAGATCACGTAGTAGATCAAGAAGTCGTGATAGAGATCGTAGGCGTTCATATAGTCGCAGTCGTAGTCGTTCGCGTTCTGACAGTAAAAGTTCACGTGGAAAGTCTCGTTCTCGTAGCAAGTCTCCAGATAGACAAAAAGATAGTCGTTCCAAATCAAGGTAAATTTTATATTTATAGATTAAATTTTTAGATATTAGGATTTGCGGTAGAATATAAATATTCATATAATTTTATCTTTACAGGGACTGAAGTTGAACCATATACAAGTACAACTACAAACAGATGCACGCGCCGCAAGTGCAGAATAATCGTTTCTTGAGAACAAAAAAGGTATTCTATTACCCTCTATATCTAGAGCAACACTGTCGCACGTTCACATTTTTTCTGTCACTTACATATTAATTATGACAACGCACTTCTTGGGTGAAAAAGATAAAACCCAAAAACTAATTTTAATGTAATGTATCTAGAATGTTAGTTTATTGGAATCGCGAAGATTTTCATTTGCAAGTTTTCATAATTATTCTTACTCTGTTAAGTGATATATTGTCTCAAGCAGTGCTTATTCCTGATCAGAAGAAAGTAAATGTGTTTTTCTGTTTTCGCGTGTATGGACGTTGTTATAGCGACCGAAACAGCTTGTTTTGATCAATGAATTAAAGTTTGTTATAATATAATGCTCTAGCACTTATATAAATGATATTTCTGAATTCTGCTCTTAAAGGTAAATTTGAATTTTGGATAAATAGAGCAGACAATATTCGAATTTACACTTTATAAATAAATAAAAAGAATTGTTATTAGTTTGATCATATTTTTATCTTATATTGAAATATAGTGTGCACAATTTTTAGTATATCTCGATATAAGTGGATTAAAAACAATAACATTTCATTATTTCCCTTCCACTTCTTGAGTCATTATGAATACTTTAAACCACATAATATAATTAAGTAATAATTAGAAACCAACTGTTTCGATAAAATATCAATTGTGAAATCGTTTTCTGTTATTTTGAAATTGTTTGAATCAAGCAAGGTGGATTAAATTATTCCTGGAAATACATGAGGGTGTTAATATGGTAATTAGCAGGTAATGTAAACTGTATGTGGTCGACTTGAGTCCGACTTCTGTATAAATTTTAAGCTAATATTTTTAAAAGAATTTTGAGTTCTTAGTTTTCTATTATTTATGATTACCTAACTCTCGATTGATAAATTAATATTACGACACAATTAATCTAAAAAAGAAAGAGAGAGAGAGAGAGAAACAAGAAAAATTAAAATCGCGATATATATATACATACATATATATATATATATATATAGATTGTAGACATAAGTTCTGCGTTTCTGTAATACAGTATACAGATTTATTTATGTAAGTTTGCCATTTATAATAAAGTGTAATAAAATGCAGAAGACGGAACTATTCACATAGTTTTAGACAGTGTTTAAATACTACACATATAGATGTAGATAATACTGTCAAAAAAATAATTTCAATTATGAAATTTTATATTATTTATATTTATCTATGAAAAAATTTAAATATCGTAATTTTGTATTTTCTATCTAGTACAACAAAAAACATAATGTCCCCAATCGAGATATAAATTTGATAACATAGTAATCAAACAGATATATTTTATATATTTTTCAAAATTTTTATTACTATAAACAATATTTTAATCATTTATTTCTAAATATTATTTCCTCGAATTTTGTATAAGACAACATTAATCGTAGATAACTAATCTTAGGTAAACTATTTTTTAAAACTAAATTTTAGTATTTAAAATTGACTTTATTGTTATTAATATTATAATTAATCGATCGTCAAACATCTTTCAACAAAAGATAAAAAGATATAAAAATCCTCACACACGGATGTAACACGTTTATTCCTTATAACTAAGTTGTAATTTTATGGTGCCACAGGCGGTGGAAAGGAGTGGCGTGGCGAGTGTAGCTGATGATGGGGTAGCTGAGAGTAAGCAGTAAGCCGAGTAGCAGGGCTGTAAGCAGTTTGCAGTAGCGAGCGGTTGGTGGTCTGGTGAAAGCAGGTTCGCGCGAGTCGATCAGGGCGAGAAAAAGAGAGAAAGTGTGTGAGCGAAAGCTGTCTCTCTCTCTATGGGGGGTCGGCGTGCAGAAATTGCAGAGGGTACGGTCTCGAGAATGCAGACAAATTTGCAGAGAGCACAACGAAAAGCCACACACAGTTGCTGGTCTTGACCACCGTCCGGTTTGCAGGTAGCACGTGAACATCACCAGACCTCGCGAGCGACGACTCGACATTTCAACTTTTATGTCTACCAATTGTTTCGCGTATTTCTTAAAAGAGATTTTTGGCAATGTTGGTTTATTCGAAACCAACTATATATTTTATTCCCAGCTATATAGGTTTGATTCGTAAGTTACGAGTTTCGCATCAAAGTGATTTAATTTTATAGTTACATTTTATAAATTTTTTAAAAGTAGTTTTTTTCAAAATAATTTAGTACATGTAATGAATTTTTAAAACAAATTTTATTTTGATTTTCACCTTTTTTCTTTCTTTTTTTATTTTTTTTGTTTTGTTGCAATTTTTTCTATACAATTTTCAATTAAAAACTTGTTAAATCCATTTGTTTAATATATTTACAAAAGAGTCTTGCATCGCATATCGTTCTCGGTAAGATCTATAAAATTAATTTTTATATGATCATCGCTTGAAACACTTGCCGCCACATTTCAAATAATTGAAAAAGGTGAGGGAGGGAAATGGGAAAATTCTTTTGCTTTTCCTGTGTTTTTTTTTCAGATTTTTCAGGCACTCGTCATTAAAATAGTAAGTATTTTAGAGGTAAGACAATGTCACAGTTAATAAAAGATTTTTTTTTTAAGGAAAGAATGGAATCTTTGTAGAGAAATGAAGAGTTCAATCAATAAAGAATTCTTGTTGAAGAAATAGAACTTTTTATTTCTTATTTATATAAATAGATTATTATTGTAAACCCTCTAAATATTTAAAAAAAGTCTTACTTTTTAAAATAATATAAATCTATAATCTTTAATAATTTTTTTAAATTATAATAATAATAACAACAAGAAATATTTTACACTTTTTTGACATCATTAAATAATTATTGACTAGATGTCAAATTTTTATTATTTATATTTTAAAAAAAAATATCCTTTAGCACTATGCTAAAAATATTTAGATGGCTTTATATGTAAAATTACACTTATATTAAAGAAAAAATTTTCAATGTTTTAAAAAATCTTAACATCATGCTAAAAATATTTAAATTTTATGCGTAAAATTATGCGAAATGTGTTATAACGCACATTTCATTTAAATAATCTTATGTTTCTAAATATTAAAGACATGCAATTTTATGATGTAAAAAAAAATCACAGGCTACTTGTCCTTATCCCTATTCTCTGTACTTTTTTTCAAAATATATGGCTTGCAATAGAGAGCACTTATGTATAATAAAAATGCTATGATATGTCCAGAAAAGTATACTTGTTTACAAAACTGTAAATTTTCTTTAAAATCTAATACTAAGAATTGTGTTCCTAAATATGCCATGCAAGTTGTTTTCTCATACCATCCTACTATATACCACAATTTTTTGGCCTAAAATGAAAAGTAACATAATGAATGTCATAAATGTTATTATATTATATATATATAATATAATATAAGAATAGATATTAAAAATAAAACTTACAATACTATTTTCTTTACTTTGTTGATAGAATTTTATAATTATATCTTCAGATAACAGAAAAAGAGGAATCTGACAGTTACAGAGAAAATAACCAGATGACCAACCATGCCAAATAGCAGAAAGTGTTAGAGTTGCAAAAGTTCGTAAACTTTTCAATGGAAATCGTTTATAAATGTAAACACCAAACCAGTATTGAACACAACCATTCCATGCTTTCATAGCTGTTCTTGTTGAGTTACATTTTTCTAATTTCCATACGTTCATATTATATACAACATCAAAATTTAATTCTTCATTTTTCACTTTTTCAGGCATTTTAGATCTGTAATATAATAGTAACTGATGTATTTTCGTTTCAAATTATAATATTATTATATTGAGAGAAAAAGCTATTCTTACAGCTCCTCTGTTGTTTTATAATCTTTAGGTCCTAGTCCTTGTATAGGTGTACATTTTATGGGATATGCACCTAGTCCAGCCATTTGACAACCACATTCCGCTAGACCCATTCCAATATACATTCTTAATCGAAAAACTATAAATGTGGGATACATATAAAAGTGTCTATAAAGGAAAGATCGTTCTGCATATTCCTCAGTTAAAATGTACTGAAATATAAAATGGAACCTAAATATTCATAATTCTATCTATATCTATTAAAGCAAAGGCTGATATTACTCTGACAGGATACAAGTAGTCCATTATAAAAAATAACACAATAAAACATGCAATTTGTTTAAGTTTATAAAATGTGAGAGGCCATGGATCTACAATTTTAGAGAATGGTCTGTGTAGATGATCCCAATATGTTCTATATCGATAATATGGTCCTATAGAGAAAAATGTACTGTTTAAAATAATATTAAAATTAAATTACTTTTAACAATTAAGTATTATAAAATTCATACCAGTCATAAGTCCCATATAGCCAAATCCATAATGAAAAACATCTAGGAATCCAATATTTTTCATTGCTTCAGAATTTATTCCTTGTATATCATCAGCTGGTGCATTAATAGAATCATTTATTTCAAATGCTAATCCAGATAATTTTAATGTTAATATCATAAGTATTAGATTGGTATGACTTGGTGCTATTGGTAAACCAATATAATCTCCTAATCGAGACAAAAAAAGTAAATAAAAAAATGAAAAATAAAAGCTGATCAAGTGGCATTTCCTGTAAATACAAAAAGAAAAAATTATGTTGCTATATTTTATTTTAAAAGTAATATATGAAAAATATATATATATATATATAGTCATGTAAAAATTTAAGTTCATATAAAAATTTCTTAAAATTAAATTAAACTTTACATTTTAAATTATTTAATTGAATAAATGAATAAATTTTTTTTTGATTTATTGCATTTTATTTCATAATATAATTAAATTATAAGTTTAATATTCTTAAAAACATGTATTAATATTCATTTTCGAGAATAACTAATTATTAGTTAATCATCAATAATTACTCAATTAATCAATAATCATTGAAATTTAATTGTCATATATGAGTTCTTTTTTTAAAATAGTTTATTAATTCTCTTGAGAATAAATGAATATTAATACATTTAAAATAATAACTTTTAATTTATTTATAACTTAAAAACAAAATTATATTATTAAATCAAATACAATAAATAGTATTAAATGTGATAAATTATCAATTGTTTTAAGGATATATAATTTGGTAACATGAAGATTGTTATATGATATCGACTAAAATAAAATAGAACATTTTTAAATTAGTAAACAAATATATAAAAAATTAAGTAATATATCATACTTTGGCGAAAGCTTGGTTATGATAATTGCATTAATTAGAGTAAGTATGAAAGGATAAAGTATATAATTTCCAGAACAAATTGCCATCACTACAATACCAATAATTGTGCCCATCCATTTTTTTACATGTGGATCTTCAATTTTTCGATAATAAAACCCGATAAATACACAAAATAATAACAGTGAAACGTAAACGATATCCGACCACATCTCGTAAGTTTTGCTGCCGAAACTCTACTGCGTTCTGTATCATATCCGTTCTTTAGTATGCATATATACTATACATTAATAAATTCGTGAACTTTGTATCGACTTAATTCCATCATTATTATTATTATTATAGAAGTTTATTACTATTAATAGTTTAGTAATAGTTATATTTGTATTTCTTTTTCTATAATTTATAATTTAAATTAATTATTCTATTCCACTTTTTTATTAATTAGTATTTTATTAGTTTTATTTAGTGATTATTTAACAAAAAAAATTGTAGGAGTAAAATAAAACATAAGTAAAATTCAGTTATTGTAATAATTGTATTTATATATAATTAAACAAGGATATTTTCATTAAACGCATATTGTAAATGCGTGAATCGATTTAATCAATTAGTATCAATATGAAAGTAGATTTTAAACTGTTCATCATTGTTAATGTAATAATTGCTGTGACATCAAATATTTTATAATTGATCAAAATGAAACGTTCTAGGATTTTTTGCCGAGTGCTTTTTGCCTAAGTTCCGTTTTTCTCTGTAGTGCAAGCTCCTTTTGTTTCTTCTCGGCTTCTCGTTTCCTAGCCGCCTCTTCTCGTTGTTGTTTAACTATAGCTAATCGTGCTAAATCCGCACGTGCTTCATCCGTTTTACCTGCTGCATGTAATTTCTGGTAATTTGCATATGCTCTTTGTCTTTCTAATTGTTCTCTGAAAGAAGAAAAGGAAAAATTCACGAAATCTAGAATATATACATTTTTTTATATGTCACAAATTTGTACCGTTCTCTCCGAGATAAATCTGGTTTTGCTGAGTCTAGAGACTGATTTAATTGAGATAATTTTTTTGCCTTTTTTTGAACTCTATTTGGATTTTCAACTTGAATTAAATTTTCTACACCCTTTGTTTTTCCCTGTAAATTAAAAAAAATTAATATTATTATTTATAAGTTATTATGTTTTATTAAGTAACTTACTTCAGTTTCAGATTCTGATTCTGATTCACTTTCAGTATCTGTCCCCGAAGAACTATGATTTTTTATTGAATCACCATGTGCTTTGGGTTCCTCATCCTCATCACTAGAGCTATCCTTTCCTTTATTTTTCTAAAAAGAACAATATTATTATAACTTTTAAATATGAAGCTTCTCATTTATATTAATGAATTTCTATTTACCAGCCCCCTAAGTAAAATTTATGTAACATTTTTTCGAAAGAACAAATGCAAGTGGAAAGAACAGATGAAATGAATCATCTTAAGCTCTGTCCATCGCTTTTGACTCTTAAGAATTTCTGAAGGTTTGTGCCCGGTCTCTCAAACAGTAAGTTGCACCAACATGGAGTATTGTGCTCCGTGAAAAATCTCAGTAATGGTGCACGCAATCACGCTCGACCGTCAAAGGATAATTCGACCTTACGTACTTAACAATAATATCTAAGCCGTCGTGCTGTTGGTTAACTTAAAAATACTGACTCTCCATTGGAGTTTTTTTTCCTCCTGGCGTCGTTGCTCCTCCAGTTCCTCGGGGTTAGTGAAGTGACGACTCCGGCCTTTGTAACTGACATATTTACCTAAAAAAAAATTGTCTTTTGATCCAAATTCATACCTCGAGGTCAAAACATACGAAACTGCGTTTTCCTCGCCAATAAGTGTGATAAAGATGATAAGTGTATCAAGTGAAAATTAATAATAATTTGTGCGCTTACCGCGCGGCATTTTTTCGAACCAATTGATTACAGTAGTTTGAAGAATATTATACGAAAATTTGAAGAAAGGTACCTCTTCTCTACTTTGAGAGAAGAATTACGATTAATGTCAGATTAATACTGCGCTGCTGCTTATTTGGTCGTCAACCACGAGCTCTAGCGGCATGAACCATTGCATAGAATATTTGCGAACATGGTTGGTAACGTTTGTTACCGTAAATTTTTTGAAACGATTGAAAGACAGAATTATATAATTTGTATATCTGTTTTATATTACAGATATAGTAAATTCATCATTATTTTTTTTAACAACATGTAAATTGTTTAACTTTTCAATACTTCAATCAGAATTTAGTATTCATTTTTATTTTTATATTATTCATTAATACTAGTCATTTATTCATTTATTATAAATATTAACTTAAATTTAATATATGAGATATAATATTTCGATTAAAATTTTGTATAAATATAAAATAAATATTATATTTCACATATAATTTAGAATAAAATATTTAATATATATCGAGAACTTGAACTTCATTGTGTTTTCTATTCTTGAACAACGTAGTTCATGCTTTAATTATTTGATAATACAGAACATTGACATCAATTGTCAAAGGAATTGAATAAAGTAAATTTCTTGGCAGTTTGATTGAAAATTTTTTTTAAGAATATGTGTATAAGTATTTATTCTTTATTTGTAGTATATGATTTAAATTAATATTTTGTGAATTTTATATAATAAAGTTAATATTTTTCAAATTTATTTAATTTTACATTATAAAATAAGAAATATAAATTCAAAAATAATTGAATGCATTTGATATCATTATTACAGAATTTTGTACATAAAATTTTACATAGAACAAATAATTTAATTTTCTGTTCTTTATTAAACTTCCTGCTAGAATGCTTTAGATTTTTGTAGTCTTATGTTATAAAAATTGTAATTGAAATTTACATTATAATAACAAACTGTATTTATTTTCTTCTTTAAATTTAAATTAAATTAAATATTATTTTTATATTTATTATTATCTTAATTATTATTTCAAAAAATAGAATAGATTAAATAAATAAATATATAGTTAAAAAATTGCTATATATATGTATTATTTTTTGCATATTTTTTTAAGAAATAGATGTAAAAATAAAATTTGCATAATTCATTTCATATAGGAAGAAAATATAACGTTTTACTTTCACAATTTCGAATTCAATAAACAAAAAGAATCTCTAGTAAAAATGCAAGAAATTATTTATATTGTTTAAATTATATTAATTATATATTATATTTTTTATTATATTATAATAAATAATATATAATATAATTATTTGTCACTCTTGGCCATTGTTGGCTTACATTTTAATTCTTAATTTTAATTTCCAATTTATATTATTTAAGAACAATTGATTTTATTGATACCGATTGTTTTTTAGAGAGACCAATTTGAAATTCTAATCGCTCAATGTGAGAAGAATCATATAGAAAATGATTTGTTATAAAATTTATTATATATCTATGAGAATACTGGTATTCTAATATTGAATAAAATTTGTAATAAATTTATATTCCAATATAAAATAATAATTAATGAAAATCATATATAATATATTTTAGAAATTATTTATCAAACGGAAGTTTAATTTTAAAGTTTTCTTATTAAATATAATATTTTATTTATATAAATTGTTAAATGAAACATAGAATAGAAATTCGAATTCAACTTCATTCGATATGTAATAATTTTTTATATATAATGTTTTCATTTCTAGAAAAATTATTTATTCTTGATTAATATTAATTGAACAGATTATTTTCGTTTCGTAATATTATTAAATACTCCAGATATTTAATAAATATTTAAAAGAGAAAAAAAATTTCAATACATAAGTTACTTTGTTTTGATTAGAGTATTATTTGAACGAAAGCGCTCTTATTGACGATTAAATATGGCGCATCTTTGTTTTGTGCTGCCTCCTTACGGAACTTTTGGAAGATAAATTATGATTCGAAAAGGAAGCAGCCAGTCTGTTTCGGATGTTTGAAGTTGTAAGACGTAAACGGATGGTATTTCTAAATGTTAACCGGTGAACAACTGTTTTGGTGTATTCTAATGTCATTCATTTGAATAAGTCGCAGAATTGAACTCTGTTTATTCGCGAGTGCTATTACACTATAATCATAGAAAACATCGTTCAAATTTCTATTATATTAGTAACCAATAATTTGGTTACTTTCCCGAGATTCGCGAGAAGTGTGTCAAAGTCGATGTAACGTGTTCTGTGCGTCCATAATCAACCGTAACTCTAAGTGTCTTCGGACTTCGGATACGGTTCCTGTGTAATAAAAAATGGTAAGTCAATTAAAATATTTGTATTATTTGGTAACGTTAAAATTATGAATTTAATATAATTGCGAGAAAAATAATTCATATGAGAAAGAAAATTATCGTGTTTATATTTTTGATATTAAGTGTTTGGTTGTTAGAAGATCTCAATTCCTTGTCGTCAGAATCATGTATGAATCTTTGGTAAAGCTGTTCATCAATGTGACAATTCGAATAATAATTAAAATTATTTCATTTCTTTTATTGCATCTTATAACTAAGGATAATTATTCCTTTTGTCCTTTAATCGTCCTTTAATCGAAAATGTTAGAAATATCATCAAATATATTTAATAGAAATTCGCGCGTATATACACATATATACATATATTTCTATTCTAATAACTGTATTTTAAGAATATTTTATAAATATATTTGTACATAGCTATATAACTTTATAAATCGAGTATTTTATGTTTTTATCAAACATTTAAAATATTATATTGTACTCAAATATCATTTTTCAATTTTTTGAGATAATATCTTTTTTCAATTATCTAATAAACTTCCTTAATAACAATTCAATTTTAAATTTGCAAGTAAAAGCATCTTTTAATATATTCACAAGAGACGAACTTATGGAATATGTTTAGTGTTTGATCGAAGTCATTGCCGTGCTTTATAAATATTCAATCCTTCCATAAACATATTGATAAAACATCGTTTCACATATACTTCTTCTTGTTATGTTCTTACAATTATGATGCATTTTATCTTTTCTCGAAATTGTATATTCGATTACAATTAGTATGTTTTGAATGACGCGTTGCATCTGTATATGCGTTGCGCCGATTGCTTGACGGTTCAGCCTGCCCTTAATTGTTCTCATAAATGTAACGAGCATATTGTCTCCGTGTTACATTGATGAATGGCCAATTTAACGATATACTGAACGTTTTATGAGTCCGTATGGAACAGACTCACGTCAAATTGATACGATTAACATTTTTCATTTGCGTTCATTATTGCTTTAGTGACAATTGACATTTATTCTAAGAATTTTATCGTCATGGAACATAAATGATCTCGTAGAAAATAAATATAAATTACATGTACTCGTCGGTTTGGTATTATTGAGCAAGCAGACTCGGGATGCGAGCTCGTGCAAGTCTTTTCATTCAGAAGTAATGGATTTCCAATAATTACGCTTACAACGAAAACCACCATCAAAGACGTGTGTTGCCTGTATATGCACGGGCATAGGGTCAGAAGTCAAGACTTGAATACAACTTTTTTTTCCAACCATTAAAGGCTTATGAATTGACGGATGACGCGTTAAACGTTAACTTTGATTCCTTTATTAACAAAGGGCTTTCGCTTTCGCTTTTTTCATAATAACTCCTTAGTTTACAACATTATTCCAATCTTCTAATCTCGATATCTCATGGAATCGTTGTTCAAATATAGAGAAAAGCAAGTAATTTGTTATCAAGACATAGGTATGATTAACTTTTTAATTTGATAACTTGATGACATGTTTGAGAATAAAATTTCATACTTATTTTTTATCAAGATAAAGTCAAATGTTTAATTATAATTTACGATTTCTTATTTTAAAAATTTCACGATAAAAATTATTCTTTTCATAAAAAGGAATCGTTTTTCATCGTTCAAGTTAAACATAATTGAATTTCCAAATTTTTAGAACTTTTCTATAATAAAAAAAAAAAAAATTAATTTTAAACTCAAGCTAATTTATCTATAAAAAGATATTTCTCAAGAAATTGATATACATATTATACATATACATACAATATCATATCTGATAAATGTATCAAAACTCACAATTATATTCGCATTACACTTCAAAGTGTCTGATTTCTAAAACTCGCGCATGACCATTCATCTGTACATTCTCATCGGTACGTATGCACTATTATTCACAAGTCTTCATATATTTAGTGTATTTAAGGTAGACATAAGTTACAATTTTATAATTACGACTAAAATTCTTCAAGCTTTTCGATCGGTATAAGCACAAACGGTATAAGAAAAATTGAAATTACGTTATATTTTAAAGATGTTATCACAAACATATCCCACGATGAACATTACATTTATAGTTAGCAAAGTAGAGACTTGTAGCCGAGAGTGTACGTGCCTTCAAACAACTGGTTCCTTAAATACCAATGCCGTTCACGGGGTTCTCGTCACGTTCCAACGTCGTGTCGAGATTGTTTAGCAGAAACAAACGATAATAACGCGGAGAACGACGAGGTATCGTCGCAGCTGTGAAAACAGCCTTCTCTTCCATCCGTGCAACGTTCTCCGCCGCCGTCGTCTATTTTACAGACGAAATCGAGCGGCTCGTGTCGAACACGAGTCGGATTCGCCTAGTTTCCGAGACAAGCTTCGAAACAAGCCGTTCTCGCGAGGGAACGGCACCCAAGAATGCCGTTACTAGCTGCACGTGGCGATTATAATCCGGCACCCGATGTGCCGGACGAAAGTGATTTCTCGTCGATTCCATCCGAGTGTTCCGCACTCGAGTATGCAAGTAGTCACGTAATTCTACACTCTGTTATAATATACCGTGTACATACAAGTTTGTAGAAATGATATTTATTCAATTTCGATAAAATCTCGAATACGATAAATTAAAAATTTAACGTAGATTTTGAGATTTATGAGACTCGCTTTTCACTATGGTTTTATATATATATATATATATACTCTATGTAGAGCATTGCATGGTAAACTAGTTACTAAATGGATTTAGGTGTTTCCTTTGATTTCAAGATGATAGAATTAGTTCGGAGATAACGATTTTCGACGTGAAACGGAAAGGAAGATCCGAGTTTGAAATATTTATGAATTATTGTTAAGATGAGAGATTTTGTTTTCGAATATAGAAATATTTAGAAATTTCTTGGATTAAAAATCTAATATCGAATCCCTTTTTTTTTTTTTTTTTTTTAGTTTCAAATACTTTTCATATGATCCTGTTATAAATTATAATTGTTAATAGCAAGATATTTTTGCGCGTGTCAAAACTTAACCATCGATTTTCACACGATCAATGGGGTCTAGGTTATCCATTTCTCGGAGGCACAAGTCGAACGGATAATTTCCAGCATTCGTCACGCTCGAAAGTGCGGCAAAACGATCCAAGGGATTCGGTTTTTAGGTTATTGGAATCGGGGATTGAATGTAGATCAACGATATATCTTTGTAGGGTAAACTATTTCACACGGAATACGATACCTAGATGTCCAGATTAGATTAGGCTCGATAAAATTATTTATTTACAAGACAGAGGATGAGTTTCTTTCTCGAAACTCTTCACCAGCGAAATGATATTCAAACAAGTGTTCTATTTTTCTTCGCGCGATCTCTTTCGTAACGAGTTAATTTAATTACATCGATGTTACCGTGATAACATATCTGTATATCAATTCGAAACTCGTGGTACGAGTTGTTTGAAAAAAAGAAAAAAAAATATTTAAAAATTATATTTCTTCCGAAATTAAGGAAACGGAATATCGTAAGAAACTTTAGTAAAACTTTGTGTATATTTTAAATCTCGTTGACGCGTAAGCAAGTGTTTGATTGTTTTTAAGATAGGTTAAGGTCAAGCGTGAGAAAAACGAGCCCTCTTTGACACGAGGTTCAGAACGAAGAGGAGGAGAAGATGATCCAAGGTTTATTTAACTCCTCGTGACGAGTATTTTTTCACGAGTTGCACTACTACAAAGTATCCAAGGATGCATTCCTCTCCAAGTTTTGAAAAAAACTTTCTCCTTCGAATTACATTTCTCTGTTGGAATATTTTTATCGGTTAAAGTGAAACGGCGATAATAGTAATAACGCTGTAATTCCCTAGAATTTTTTTAAAATGGTTAAAGGTATAATAAAGAGGATCAGAGAGATAAGAGAGGCCGTCGTTTTCCCCTCCTCTAACGAAACAGATTTGCGAAATCGTGGCGTTTTCTTTTTTTTTCCTTTTTTTTTTTTTTTTTTCCTGTCCAAAGTATCAACTCGAGGGCGCAATTGAGCATAATCGAGTGACCAATTAGAGAGGCAGGATTCTTTCTGCGAGGGAATTTGAAGTGACACGGGCTCATCGTCTCGTTAAACAAATGGGACAATCAAAGGGATCCCTTTAGATCGCAGGGAAACGATGCGGATGAGTCTAATAACTCAATAAAAAGGGGGTCCCTGATGATGGAGATCATCGTGGACCGTGCGAAGGCCATCCAACGGTTCAAGAGTTTGTTTTCTTTCTTTTTTCTTTAAACATTCTCGACTTCGATTATTAAAAATTTCTCACCTTTGAAATTAATCCGTCTATAAATATAAACGATCAAGACAATCGTCGGGGAAACTTTAAATGGACGATTGTAAAGTTTAAAAGTAGTTTCGAATAAATATTTCGTCCACTGCATTGATCCATGGATCGCTGCATTCATTTATCTCGAGAAACTTAAGAAACGATGTTCCCAGACAGCTTTGAAACGGGAGAAATATCTAGAAATACAACACCCACTCTAAGAGAGATGATAAAAAATTGTGTGAATAGTTTCGCGACAATCGAACTCCTTTCTTTTGCCCGGAAAATAAACGAGCGGAAACGGAGATTATTCGGTGGCTTGGCATCTCTGCTTACTCAGGTCGACAGAATCTAGCACGGAGTTGCGATTCTCGATTACGAACTCGCGTTGACGGGTTAAAGAGTTCCCAGATTGCTTTCCCTTCGTAAACACATCCGGCATCGGGCCATCGATCCGCCGGAAACTCTGTGATTTCAGCGTTTCTTCATTCGGGATGGAAACCGTAACCGAGATATGCGGATAAAAAAAGAACTGGCAGAAGGTTGGTGTCTGAAATTGGCGATTGGAACAAGCGTTTCAAGATCCCTTCATCGAAACGAACAACCAGGATATAAATAAATACTCGAGAATCTCGATCGAGTCGAATCGAAATAATTTAAACGAAATGTGAACGATCTTCCGAAAGCCAGTTTCCACTTCACTTCGAGTTTTTAAATACTTGGCAGAAATTTTACACGGCTACGTGGAGAATCACATCGTGCAATTTGTTAACAAGATTGGGGAACGCGGTTACCTCTCCATGTCGATAAAAACAAATTCAACATGGATTCAACGCTTCGATCGAAGAAAACGAGTTTGAAGAAGTCGCGTTATGGATAACAACTGATAAATACGTTTAACCCGTTTTATCAACTTCGAGGAAAGATTTTTTTTTTTTTTTTTTTTTGGTAAAAGGTGTAGTAACCGGCAACGCGCGCGTTGAAGAAGTCTCGCATTATCAATTTACACGGGTGCCTCGTTTATTCAGAGTGTGTTCAGCTCGAGTTATTATGTTAATCTGATAAATCTCGAGGAAGATAAAAAAAAGAAAAAAGTAGCTTCCTTAAACGTTAACACGATTTTAATAACGTTTAATCGTGTAAAATTCTTCCCATCTCCGGAAAACTCGATCGAAAATCTCGATCGCACGAGGGAAATGATCCCGACGAAAGGAGGGGGCAGAGAGAGAGAGAGAGAGTGTCCATCGTTTATTCCAATTTTTACGTCGCGAAAGTATAGGAAATCAATAATTTCAGGCGACGAGTTGCGTTACAACGGTGCAGTCGAACGGTAAGCCGAATCTGATTTTCAGCCCGTTTAAATACGTTAAATTCAACGTATTCGAGCTTGATTTTTCGACGAAGAGGGAGCATCGAGAAACGGGAAACTCCATTCGTCGCCGATTCTATGAATAATACACTTGGCCAAAAAAAAAAAAAGAAGACACTCGTGAAAGCAGCTAGCTCGAGGAGACACGCTTAATTTTTCCCTTTCAACGGGTTGAAATTAAGCCGATGACGGAGGGTGAACGAGCGTTAAAAGGGAAAAAGAAAGAAAACGGTGTATATATGGCGGAAGGGTACCGAAGGTACCATTTGTTTAGACGGCTCCGTTTAAACGGTCTCCTGGAGACGACCACGTCCTCTTGGAACGTCCCGTTGGAAGGATGGGATTGGTTGGGGACGCATGCGCCCCTTTGCCAGTCGATAGCACCACCGATACGACATAGCAGCACCGAGGCAACCAGCCGCGTTGCCAGCTGCAACATTGACACACCGATCCACATTGCTGATCTCGGTGTCATCCTGTTAACTCTTGCTTACTTCTTGCTCCACGTCGATATGCTTGAGAGTATATATATATATATGGATGCACGGATTTGTGCAGCATTTCCAGAAATCTTTGATTGGCGTGATTTCAGGGAAAGTTTTAAACGAAGATGACGAATAAAGAAGATGGCAAGCTTTGAATTGGTAGGAAATAAAGATTCTTCAAATTAATAAAGGATGGATTCTTCAAATTGTTTGGAGTTTTTTAGATTGGAATTTTCAGCAAATTTGCCTGGTTTTGTTCTCTTTAATACCGGTTAAATTGTCCATGCAGAGGGATTCTAATTCGAGACCGGCTTTATTCGATTTATGCTCGGCGCAGTGTACATTTCAGGGACACTTTCAGGCGCCACTGGTGCAATTTCCCCGTGAGTCGATCGGAATTGCTCGAATTAGACCGGCGGTGTCGTCGAACTTTGAACACACACTGATTCACGGGAGAACATCCCTCCAAGTGTTTTTAGAATCGCCGCCCTTCTCTTTATTCTGAATTTTTATTCACCGCCTCGCCTCGCGGTGATACTCGTCGATTTTCTTCTCTAAATATAAATGTGTTTGCGCATAATTTAGTATAATTCTGCCTCGACCAACGCCGCATAATTAATATCCCGTTTAATACTGTAGAAAAAGTTGGAAAGTTCGAAGAAACATTTTTTTTTTTTTTTCTCGTACAGAGCGTATTTTAATAAATATTCGAGACAGCAAAAGTATATTCTCTCCGCTTTGTAATTTCCAATATTTTAAAATATTTATTTTAAATTATCGGTAAAAATTTAAAGTGTTTCTTCCAAACGGACCCCACCATCTGTCTGACTATATCGAATTCGTGAATCGGGACGGTTCAGACGTGGAAGATGACTCGTCGCCATTGATTTGATAAATCTTCTCCTCGAGAAGAGAAGAGAGGCCCTTCTGGCGATAAATTTTTAGGCACACGTGATCGCCTTTTACGCCTCTGGTCGAGCTTGAACTAGGCAACGAACGAGAAAAACGAGTTGTCCTTTCTCCGAAAGGACCGTTAGCCCGATTTCCACCTCGTTTCGTATATGTCGGAAGTGAAACAGGTGCCCGTTTTACGAGATCGTCTCGTCCCTCGTCTCGTTTCCCCGATCAGATTGGTCAGATTTCGTTGTCGTTTCTCATCATCAAACATTGATCATCCTCGTCCCGCTTCGATAGGAATTCGTCGAAGAAAGTGGTGCGTTAATTTATTTTCTGCGCGTGAAACTGTCAAATTAAATTAGAAATTAAAATAACTTCGAAAGATTCGTATATATTTTATTATGTGTTTTTTTTTTTTTTTTTTTTTTTTATTTGAATCCTTTAGCAATTCTCGTTATACATATCTAATTATAATATTAGCAAGTATCACGGGAAGAAAAATTGCCAAGAGACAAATTCGTCGTTAAAAAATGGATTGATTAATTATTCGAAGTTTGCCGAAGTTAAGAAAGAAATATATCGAGAAACGACGAGACGAATCGCGATTATTCTTTTCATTACTTCGACAACGATTATTCCCAGTTATAGGATATAAGATGGAGATTATAAAAAAAGGAGTATTCGAGTATTGGATCTATTTAAAGAAGACGCGCGCAAGACGTCTTCTGCGTCTTACAATCGCTATCACGCATTGATTTTTTGCGTCGACAATTTATCCACCAAGTCTAATTTCGTTATTAGCATTTCTTCACGGTGAATTGAGCTCGTTAAGCTCCTTAACTCCTTCTATACGATGCAAGCAACCTCCCCCCCTCCCGACAATGGGGGAACAATGGCGGCCCCTCTTTTTACCTCTTATTTAGACGTCCGCGTTTTTCCATTACACCGTATATTAACATTCATGAACAAACTACGTACACGTTTATACGCTTCGATTTATACGTTCGTAAAAAGGGAGAGATACTATTTTCAACGTATAAATATAAATTACCTACGTATACATGATATTTCGATCCCTTTCGAGCATGAATCAATAAATAATTTAGAATATTTCCCTTTTAAATACTTTCTTACGTTTCGTAACGTGAGAAAAGTGGGAAGAAAGCATGAGTCGATAAATAATTTAGAATATTTCTCTTTTAAATACTTTCTTACGTTTCGTAACGTGAGAAAAGTGGGAAGAAAGCGTGGTGGGAGCAAAAGTGGAATTTGACAATCGGGCAAATCAATAATAATTTTCTCGTTCCGTTTCAATTCAATTCTCAACGGGAACAAATTTCTGTACATCAGTTTCTTAATTAGGTAACGCGTTGTAAAAGCACGGAGATTCGAAACAGCTCCCTCCTTGAGCTGACGGATGAATGACCACGTGTGAATTTTTTCGATTGTAATACACACATACGTACACATAATCACGAATGAACTGATACAGGGTAAGAAGTGAAAGCGAGGTAACGTCTCTGGAAACGAGTCTCCTTTATTATATAAACCAACCGTCGAACAATAAATCGTTGGATTCGAGCGGCAGGGGATTCGAGCACGATGGGGATTTTGAAACGACTCGTCGGCTATCTTCGACCGATATCGTTTTCGCCTCCGCGAAAAATCATTCTCGTCGAACTTTCTCGTCGAAACCTCTTTCTTACGCTCCGAGCGAAGCACTTTCGTGCCTCGTTTCGCGAATTTAACGATCGATAATAAATTCTCCGTCTTTTTTTTTTTCTTCTTCTTTTTTTTTGGGGGGATTAATTGATCGAGTGAAACTTCGAGTCGGTTCGAGGAACACGTGTTGTTCGTTCAAAAAAAGAGAAAAGGAAAAAAGAAGAGGACCAGAAATTTCCGCGTATAGAAAAATAAAGTTGTAAATTCATCAGCTGTTTTCGTGAAAGTAAATTCTCGCTTAACATTCTTCACCGGGATCTTTTACGATCGTGAGATTAATTGCGAGAAGAATCTTAGGAAGAAATTTCAATGGATCGTAAAAAAAATGATAGCTGTTTTCATTTGTTATGTAATTTACGATTTTTTAGAGATTTATATTAGATAGATTTTTTTTTTTCAAAAATCTTACCGTACAATCGGATTCTTTTCCAATCTCGGATGAATCGTATCCGAATTTTCGATCCGTTCGAAGGATTTATCGGATTTATGTTGGGGATTCGGGGAACACAGGATATTCGATGAAAACGTGGACGGTGCATAAGCACGGGGAACGAATGAAAGGGATGAAAGGGGAGGGGGATTCGTGCGGGACAACAACAACGTTTGCACTCGGTTACTGAATGAACCAAGGTGCACCGGTCGTGTATGAAAATTGATTTGCACGGGTTGAACGATCGCGACAGGTGGCCTTTGTCCATGGATGCGACGTCCATGTGCTATTTTTCTCCCCTTCATTCGTTGGAAAGAAAAAAAAAAAAAAAAACGGATGAAACGTTTTGTTGTAAAAAAAAAAAAAAAAAAAAACGAGTTTTGAAATTAATAGATCGATCGAAAATTGCCCGTGTTTTAATATCGCTGATCTTTTAGCAAAAAATGGATCGAATAATGGATTAAATAAATTATTACATTTATCATCGTCATCGATCGGAGGGGAGAAAAAAAAAAAAAATTAAAAATCGTTAAACGATCGACAACGATTGAAAAATTATTATTCGCGATGTCGACAGGGAAGATACGTCCACCAATCGTGACGTTTATATTACCTGTTACGTAAAGGGGGATCGTGCATTCGAAGGATATCCACCCCCTATTGAATTTGAATTTGAATTTCGTGACACATCGTGAAATTATAAAAACTTGGAATTTGAAAAAGGGAAGAGAAAATGTACATACGCGAATACTCCACTCTGATTTCTCTCCACTCTTTATATTTATATAGAATTCGACATAAAGCCCGCCGACGGAGGGTAATAATGGCTCTCCAACTACAATGGCTCCAATGTCCATTGTTTATTTACAACGGATGCATTGGTAGCCGTACCAGAAACCGTGCATAATGAGTTCAATTCACCGGCAGATATGCTAATAACCAATCAACGAGCGAATCAATTCCACGCCAAAAGTGCACGGTGAAAGTTTCTCGATGAATGCGAAAACCGAAACATAGAACTTTTACGGACGAAGGAATTCCAAAATTGCCATCTTTCCTAACTTATGGCCGATAATTTGGATCGATCTTGTACGTCGAATAACGTATGTATAAATAATACCCGTAACGTAAGAAATAATTATGGTCACAATGGAAGAAGAAGATTAAGCTCGAATTTCCTTGCCTCGTTGCATCGATGGTTTTCCAAATGATCACAAGTTGGGCGCGGCTCCATCGATAAGACGATCGAGCGATTGATAAGGAACGGGACCCACTTTCCTCGGACATTCGTGTTAGAGGCGAGGAGGCTCCCTGGCCCATTTACCCACTTCATTACGCGCATGGATGCGTGAAAACCAGCATCGTGATTTCGTGTAATTTTCTCGCGGTGGACATCGTTTCGAGGAAGGGAAAAAGAGAGAGAGAGAGAGAGAGAGAGAGAGAGAGAGAGAGAGAGAGATAAAGTTCCGTAAGAGCAACAGTTGCGCTCATCACACACGGGATGTCCGACGGCATCATTAATAATAATGGACGTCGTTAGGAAGCTCGTGCGGGATTGCGGATTCTTAAATTGAAGAGAATTCGGAATGTGCACGATTACTCGAGAACTCGAGTGTACGTATTTGATAAATCGTTTCGAGAACAGTTAGGCGAATGCCTCTCGTAACGCTTTTATGTAGATAGAGTTGCGTGCAAACGTGGGATATTCGATCGATTTAAAATTTTAAGCCTTTAAACGTTGAGTTAACCGCTTCATGGAAATAATTTCTTGGAATAATATCGACGAACGATCTTTTATTAATTATATCTTGTCTTTCTTGAAAAATAATTTTTCGCAAATCACTAGCACAAACCCTGAAGTCCAAGCAAAGGAATCAACGTTTCCTTCTCTCAAGATTCGATCAAATAGAATTTCTTCATTGGCATAAAGTCAATAATGGAAATGGCGAGATATTTATGAGTTTAGAGGCGTTAAAAAGATCCTTCTGGAGATGTTTAATTGGCCGATGATCGGCCATCCTTGAAACGATCCTCTTCTCCCTCTTCTTCTTCTTGGCGATCGTCAAGGCTGTTGTACCCTTCTTTCTCTCCTATGTATTTGTACGCAGGAGTAAGTTTACGGGCCGACAGGTCTGTTACATCAGTGTAACGGTATGTTATCGAGCATCATCCCGGTTCACTGCGTCACGAGCTCTCCGGGTGAACAACTCGTGCTCGGAACGCACAATTCCTGCGTGATGATGATCTCCCCCCCCCATTTTTCCTCCCCATTTCGACATTACTGCAAGATTTTTATTTTTACTCCACTTGCTCCAACCGTCATATCGTTTTAAACGAGCGTTGTTGAAACAGTTAGTATAGCGATAAGATTGATAAGCATACCTACGATTTTAATTCTGTGTATGGCTAATTTTAGCCGACTTATCGTCTCTTCTTCGAGATGATTTCTCGATACAAATAAAGAATAACAATTATTTTATCCGAAATTTCGAAGGGGTCGCGGTTAAAAGATGGCGCGTTCGGAATCGAAACGAAAAGTCCTCGAGGTTCCGTCTGTTCATCGGGCGTGAAGTGAAAGCCTTCTCCCATATTCTTTTTTTTCCCTTCCTGTTTTTGTTTTTTTGCTGAAACGTGTCGGCCTCTCTTGTGCGTGATTGCAGCGCGTTGTATATAAAGAAGGGCGTCGTCGAGTGTATTCCGACAAAACGTTCCGGCAAACGTTCTCCGCACATTTTCACGGAAGAAAACGCGTTTCTACCGCGAAATAATCGATCGATCTCACTTTTCTCCTTGTATATATTAACGATTTATTTTTTTCCATCGATCTTTCATATGGCCAGAGTAACGGGAACGAGGCCAGTTCACCGGAAAAATAATAATCACGAATGCGTAAGACGCACGCGGAAATTGTAATTATTCCGGAGCATGCGTGCAGAATGCGCATTCGGAGAGACAGACGCGCGCGCAATACACTCGAGTTGTACGTATCCATTTAACGAAAATTCGAATCGCCCGTTTCGTGGAAATTATTTAAACGATAGAAATCGCGTAATTCACGCCAATTTTTTCCTTTTGTTCTTCTTTTTTTTTTTTCTTTTCCAATGGTTGCGTGCAGCCATTGCTCGAGGCGTGCAAAATTGCGCGAGATTTTTTTCCATTTTCGCGAAGAAACGTTATCGTCAGGGACGATGCCTTTCCACGTTTCTCCTCTTGTTCCACGAATTTTTCAGCACTCCCCTTCCCCACGGAATTTTATATCATCGAATTGTCCGACCTCGATTCAATCCAATCCTTTATCGAAGAAACCATCGCTAGAATCAACCAGAGGATCTGTGCCTTTCCTCTTCTTTTTCCTTCCTATTTTTTAGTTAGTTAGCGCCGATCTTTCCCTTCTCTTCCCCGTCTGAATTTTTCAGAAATCCGTTCCGATAGAATTTTTCAGTTCGAACTTTTCACTTCGTTGGGGAGGATAAGGTTGGAAAAGTGTCGAAGAAAATTGTTGCCCTCGATAGTCGGCCAGCAGCGGTGGACGTCCAAGTGATCGTCGATCGTTCTTACTCGCAAGAAAGAACGTCGTTATTACCAACGTCGTTACGCCACGTTTCACCAACGATACTGAAATACCTTTTTCGCGTGTGCGCTACCCTTTCCCTCCTCCCCCCCTCGATCGCAACATATGCCTTCTATACGTTTCGTCTCCCCTTCGCTCGATTGTTCCTCCATTTTCTCTCCGTTTTTTTATCCCTTTCCTCTCGCGAAAATGCGACAGGATTTCGTCTATAATCGCTTCATATTTTCACCGAATTTCTGGTATCGACTTATCCACGTCTCGTTGTATTCGTCGAGGTAATTAGCAGAGAATCGACGCTTTCCACGTGTCGATATCAGATCAATTAGAATCTGGATACATTCGATTGATCAAAATGTGTATACATCATTTTCGTTCGATATAATTTCAATTGGTCTCGAACTCCAATGTCGCGACGATCGACGACATCGATAAATCACGTTTTATTAGAAAACCTGTTAATTCCGTTTCCTCCGCCAGAACAATCTCCACAAAAGCCTCTTTAATTACCATGTAATTGACTTACGGAATCGTAGCTCGAGAATCTACGTAGAGAAGAGGCTGTTAGTCGGGTGAGGAGGCTATCGGAGGCCTGTTCTCATTGTTCCCCGCAACAAGCGAGCGACAAGTTTGTGGAATTTAAATTCAATCGCGGTGAAACCGAACGGGAGAGATCCTACTTTCGCGGTACAAAAGTGAAACACGGCCAATCTTCTTCCCATGGATAAACGCCGCTAATTCAGCCATTCCGTCTAATTAACGCCCCACCCAGTTTCACCTCGGTATCGGTTTCACCGCATACGCGCATCATTGCGTTGATCCGCAAACGACCACGATCCCTCTCTCTCTCTCTCTCTCTCTCTGGTATTTTCTATTATTATTATTATTATTATTGAGCGAGATGAGATAGCCTTGACACCGTACGAAATTGTCTCAACGTCTCCACATTCCACGGATGCTGCCAAATAGCATAGTTTAATTTCGTTTCTGACCGACAATTTTCCATCCGATCGTCTATTAATACACTCGTCCCCGATTCCGTCAGATCGATTTTCTCGAATTTCGGCCGGCTTACGCTCTCCTTGGAAACAGTGCGAGCGCGTAAATATTTATATTCCAAATGGAAAACTTTCTTCTTCCATTTCCTCATCTCTTCCCTTTTCTAATAAATTTTCTACTCTTATCGACACTTTGGATCGACGAATCGAAAATCGATTTTTTCTCGTCGATTATTTCTTATCCCTTTTGGCTCACACGCAGATAAATTTAATAAGAGAGAAACTCGTTCCTTTCTACTCGATCACGTTTTCGAGAATTTTTCAAACTGGTCGTTGTTTCGTCCTCTGTCTGAGAAGAAATCGCAAAGTTCGATACCGCGTGGCACCGTTATTAGCATCTCGATAAGGGGACGGTGGATCGTTAGGCGCGGGTTATCAGGGAGAGATCGTGAGTTACGAGGCCCACTTGCTCGATAAACTGATTTCCCCTCGTAAAGTGCCGCGTTCCAGATACTACGCCTAATGCGGAGGAATAACGTTTAACCGGGCTGTGTAACAAGCTCCGTTACTTGTTACGCTACATCCCACTCCTGAATTGAAGTATCGAGTATCGAACGACTCGCGACACTCAAGCGCGCGATGACCGTTTTTCCAACGAACAATCGGCTCCTCTCTATTCTTTTTCTACGCGTTTTGAACTTCCCTTCGAATCTCCTTCGAACAGACAAATCCATTCAAATGTACTCTGTTTACGAGCGAGAAACGATCGTCCAAGAAAAATATACAAATCGAGAAACTGTTTCAACTGTTACACGAGACAACGATTCAATCGCGTTGCGACAACTCGCGTACAAACGGCACGCGTGGATCGTTGAGTTGTTTAGATTTCTTATTTTCGAGGAACGAATTAAGAAAGTCGTTAACTGAAATTCCTCTCTCGTAACGTGTTCGTGGGGATTGCCTTCCAACGAGCGAAACGATCAACCTTAGCAAAGCTTAATTATCTTGCGTTTGCTTGAAAATTACAGACCCGATTCTCGCGAGTAACGTCACGCCACGCGAAGAATTCGAGGCGGGGAACGTTTCAAAGCCGCGTTTTCATTCGTTTCCAACGATTCGATCTTATCGTCGTAAAAACACCTTTCCAACAAATCACGCTCGCGTCTCTCGTTATATCTTTTTTTATTTTTATTTTTTTTTTTTTTTATTTTTTTTTTTTTTCATAATACAACACCTCCGCGATTCTTATCGCGATTCATCGAAATCGAGATTAAATTATATATTCCATCCGGTCGGATCGATGGCAAATTATCGTTCGGTTATCTCGGTCGCGATTATCTCGAACGAATCGAGCGATTTTCGTCGTGATATCATTCGATCGTTCGTCGAGTTATCATTTTTTTTTTTTTTTTCATTACTTTCACTTTATTATTTTTCTGGAATTCGATTAAAAAATGATGGAGATTTTGTCCGATTTTACTCGTTTTAAATTTGATTTAAACGCGTGCTCGGATCGGCTACGAACGGCTCGAAATACATCTGTTTCCAAGTTTATAAACAACGAACGTCTTGGCTCGCGTTGCATCGTAAATGCTTCACGCCATGAACCCTGATAATTCCAAGTTTCTCCAATCAACAACCGGCTATTCTTTCTCTCTCTCGTAATTGAACATTTTTACGAGTCGTTATATAACGGACTATTTTTATATTTTTCATCCCCCCCCCCCCTTTCTCTTTTCATTTTCTACGATATAGCAAGAATTTTCCTTTGCCGAATAAGAGTTTAAAGAGATTATTACGGGATTAATTACACTGGAATTTATATCCTTTAAGAATTTTGTTTCTTTATATTTTTAGAACTTTGTATATTCAACTCTTCGTTTACGATTATTCTTTTTTTTTTTTTTTTTTTTTTTTTTTTTTTTTATGAAAGATTCGTTCGCCGAAAAATTTTTTAGCAACGATTTTTATGCAAATTTGAAAAACAAAGGACTCGCCTATCATGGAAGAGAATCTTTGATCGGTTAAAAATATCCCAAGAATTTTTTCTTAAAAATGAAACATAGTTTTCACTTTCGAGACAACATCCACTTTTTTCCCCCACACTTTTATATAAATTTGAAAAAAAAAGAGCTACGTGTCATCTATTATGAAAGAGATACTTTGATCTCTGATTAAAAATATCCCAAGAATTTTTTCTTAAAGAAAGAAACGTAACGTTTTTAGAATCTTGCATTTCTACTCTTCTCGATTTAATATCTTTTTTTTTTTTTTTTTTTTTTTACAAAAGATCTCACTCGGATCACTGCACTTTCGTGCAAATTCGGGGGGGGGGGAGATCGGATGTGATTACGAGAGAAAAATATCGAGAAACGAAAATGATGGTCGATCTTTCCGATCTTTGCCGTCGTCTGATTTATTACATCGAACGAATCATTTAAGAAAATTAGTTCTCTCGGCGCGCGATATCTCGTTGGATAGGAAAATTACGAGTGTAAGCGATCATTTCGTTCGCGATCGCCTTAAAGCGAACACGAAACGTTTCGATCCGATCGGAGGAACGTCGAATTTATATTTATTCGCCATAAACCTTTTCCATAAATAGTGTCTACCGTGGCATTTCCATTTACCGTTGCCCCACGGCCGTAAACGCCGAAAGATTTGGAATGCGCGATCCTGTTATCGATTCTGTTCAATCGGTTATCAGCATTGAATAACGCCATCCATTTTCCTTAATGGTTTACCCATTTCCAATTGGAATTATTACCAATTCCCTCGTACGATCTAAACGACACGCGTGGAATTCGAAAACGGTCATCAACCAATTTTCCACGGACGAAAATTTTCCATCTGTCCTCTCGCCTTGGACAAGCTTGTTTCAATCGCGTTCTAAAGAATACGAATATCTGCGAATACGCAGATTAATAGATTCGAAAGATGCGATATTTTCGTTCATGTAAATATCCATTTATCGTTCGAGCGACGATACCCATTTTCGATTAATAAAAGCGACCAGGATTTTCTATTTTCCGTCACAATTTTTCGTTCAGTCGCGTTTGTCTCATTTGTTCTTTCCACTTATCGAAAATTAACATTCTCTCGTTTTCTTTTTTCGCGCAATTTCGATGTTGTAAGAAACACGGTCAGAAAGAGAATGGAGCAGGAAAGTTGTATATAAAGGCGCGATATTTCATTCTGGAAAATTGGATAATCTCTGAAAATTTATCGCTGTTCCAAATTTTCGACGAATTCGAAAAAAAGATTCGAAGAAACGTATTCGCTTTCGAAGAACGATAGCACCTCTTAAAAATATATTTACGATTTCGAAATTGACACGAGAGTGCTCGCTTCTATAGTTGGACACGCGTTCGTCTCTTTTGATCTTTTTCACGGAGGATTACGAGGATGAACGTTATTCAACGATTATGCAAGAAACGCGCGATGTGTGTGTATTTTTTTTTTTGAAAATGAATATTCAGAAGGTGGACGCGTTAATTTATGTGACCTCGAATGCACGGGATACGAGGGGACACAGGTACATTGACATGCACGCGCAAAAGTAGGTAAATCAAATTTAAACCAGAGACGACGAGAGAGAAAGAGAGAGAAATCTGGCGTTCTGGGTCATCGTTCAGCCTCTATTCGCGATGCTTGTTCTTGTCTCTGCTCCCTTAACCCTGTACTTGAAACGAGCATCCCTTCGCAAATATTTAAACTTCTTTTCACCCGGGATTTTCGAGGTGTGTCGCTTCGACCTGTGAGTAATTATATTTTCTATTCGCATAAACAACCGTGTTGGCTTGTTCTTTCGATGAAATAATTCAGGTTGAGATTAATTTTAGATTAGAAAAAGTTAGATCAAAAGGATTAAGAACAAAAAATTAAATTTTGGAATAAACATTTAATATAGTGGAAACAATAAAGAAAGAATAAATCGGATCAGTCGAAACTCGATGTATCAAACGATGTCGATCGAGAAACAAACGAATTATTCTCCTTTCGTAGGAAGAATCGCATATTTCTCTTCCACGGCATCTCCGATCATCGTATAAGAGATAAAATTGTAAAATACCAGCGTGTAGTGATACACGTTTCTTGTTAAAGTTTTCGCGTTGATTTATCTACGGACCTCGCTCGAAATCGTGAAATCCAAGAGAAAGGAGGAGAAATGGAAAAGCCGTGGAGGAAAAGAAAGTAGAAAGAAAAGGAGAAGAAAAGTGGGAGAGGGGGAGCAGAGGGAGAGGGAAAAATTAGTGGCGGTTCGCCAAGGGTGTGTTTGTATTCTTTTGTAAACGTTTCGACGTGAAGAAAAAAGGGAACGGTGTCTCGTTAACATCGAATCCCGTGTTGCATTTTTCCTCCTCCTCCTCCTCCTCCTCCTCCCCTTCTAATTATATCGAACGTTCGTTAACAGCGTTCTCGTTCATAATCGAGAATCAAGCGTTGCGACGTTCGTTCAACCGTGATGAATACAAATCTTGGAAACATTTGGAACAGCGAAAATTTTCGTAGGATCGCTTCTTCAAATCTCGGGCGCGAAATTTATTCGGCCGCGAATTGCGTGAATTATTCATGGATCGATCTAACACGCGTTTAACACACGGCCCATTATGTATTATTCCGGGAGATGGAGAAGATGTTAGGAAATAGAAAATTAATGGCCGTTGGCGAGCCGAGGTTATTTATAATTGGAATTTTCGTTTCGTTTGATGGAATTTTCGAGGTGTTTGTCATTTTTTTTTTTATGTAATCGAATATAATTTTAAAAACCTAAGAAACATTTATATTCGAAGCGGAATCGATTCTTTCGAAAATTTATCGGGGCAAAAATGTTCGCGAAGATGGAAGTCGTTTTCTCCAAGTTTTCATCTTGGCGAATAGATCGAACGAGAAATCTTAGGGTTACTAGGGAAATTTCGATAAATTAACCCTTTCGCTACGAGCGACTTCTCCGCCGCACCAAAAATATGCACGGTGCTCGAGAAAGATCATCACCGGCCGCTGCAACGCCTCTCAATTCGAGTTGCTTTGACGGTGTTTATTGAAAAAAAAAATTGATGATAAAAACAAAGTATCGATGCTACGTTTCCACAGAAAGATGCGCAAATAATTCCAGTCGCTCGTCATATCGTATAATACGCGATATCTTAGACAGAGCGACTATAGTATTGCCTGTAGTATTTCAATGGCATCTTGTGCAGACTATAGTCAATCGTAGTACCTCAGTGACATTTTGTGCAGAGTATAATTATCCATAGTATCTCAGTGACATTTTGTGCAGACTATAGTCGCCCTTACCCAGACTATAATACCTCATTGTCATCTTGTGCACAGCGACAATAATTGTCCGTAGTATCTCAATGGCATCTTATACAGACTATAGTCGCCCTTAGTACTTCACTGTCATCTTGTGCACAGCGACTGTAATTGCTCGTAGTATCTCAGTGGCATCTTGTGCAGACTATAGTCGCCCATAGTATCTTAGTGATATCTTACACAGACTATAGTCGTCCAAACTATAGTACCTCATTGTCATCTTGTGCACAGCGACAATAGTTGTCCGTACTATCTCAATGGCATTTTATACAGACTATAGTCACTCTTAGTACTTCACTGTCATCTTGTGCACAGCGACTGTAATTGCCCGTAGTATCTCAGTGGCATCTTGTGCAAACTATAGTCGCCCATAGTATCTTAGTGATATCTTACACAGACTATAGTCGCCCAAACTATAGTATCTCATTGTCATCTTGTGCACAGCGACAATAGTTGTCCGTACTATCTCAATGGCATCTTATACAGACTATAGTCACCCTTAGTACTTCACTGTCATCTTGTGCACAGCGACTGTAATTGCCCGTAGTATCTCAGTGGTATTTTATACAGCTATAGTCACTCAGTGACATTTTGTGCAGACTATAATCGTCCATAGTACCTCAGTGACATTTTGTGCAAAGCGATTATAGTCGCCCGTACTATCTCAATGGCATCTTGTGCAGACTATAGTCGCCCTTACCCAGACTATAATACCTCATTGTCATCTTGTGCACAGCGACAATAATTGTCCGTAGTATCTCAATGGCATCTTATACAGACTATAGTCGCCCTTAGTACTTCACTATCATCTTGTGCACAGCGACTGTAATTGCCCGTAGTATCTCAGTGATATTTTATACAGCTATAGTCACTCAATGACATTTTGTGCAGACTATAATCGTCCATAGTACCTCAGCGACATTTTGTGCAAAGCGATTATAGTCGCCCGTAGTATCTCAATGGCATCTTGTGCAGAGCGACTATAGTCGCCCATAGAAACCTCAGTGACATTTTATGGAGACTATACTAGCCCGTACTACTTCAGTGACATCTTGTGTAGAGTGATTATAGTTGTCCGTAGTAGGGTTAAAAACGCCTCGCCTTGTAAAAATTGAACCATTAGCAAACATTGCAAATTATAGCTTCGCTCATACCTCCGTTCCTGCAATTTTAATCGCGAATTTTTCGTTCTTTTTTTTTTTTTTTTCGCTTATTTTATCCCTCGTTGTGCACGTTCGTTCGTACGTTTAATTACGGCGTTAATAAATGGACGTTATATATTCGATCCGGGAAAACTAAATATGGGAGGGAGTCGTAAAAAAAAAAAAAAAATGGAAGGAGAAGCAAAGTATTGGCGGCAATATCTGTAAACTGCATCTGGTGCATGTGCATCTGCATTGGCTTTGCATCCCGACCCACTTTAATCTCCTTTTTTTCCTGGACCAGTCCGCCACACCTGCCACACCGGTAACATTTTCGAACACGCGTCTCTCCTCGTCCTTTCATCTTCCCTCTCTCCTCCCAATCTTTTTGGAAACGCAGTCCACACGAAACTCGTTAGCACTAGTCGCCTTCTCTTTTTTTTCCCTTTTATCATCCATTCCATTGCGTATTTATTCCTGCTCGATCGAAACTTGCTCCTCGATCTGCCTATCCTTTAATCGCGTTGTCCGATCGATAGAAAAAAATAAAACGCAACGAGGGAGGAAAAAGAGGATATGGCAACGCTTGGCTTGTCGAGTGATTTATTTATTACGATTTCTGGTAAAGGGGAACATCCTGCGAAGGATGATGGGTGATTTAGGGGAATTTAGGGGAAGCAGAATTGTCTACGAGAAATGCAACAAGCTTATACTTAATAAACAGTTAGAAACGAATAGACGGTCCAAGTTACTCGCAAACAGACGAAATGAGTATCGAGTGTTTGTCTTGCGGTTTGCTACCTGCCTGTCTGTGACTCGTGTTCCTTGCGGCCTCGCTTCTTTAAATTCACTTCACCACGCTCACCGATTACGAGTTTCGAGTTCTCAGCCTTCGTAAACGGCCGGTTTAAGAGGTATCGATAAACAGACTCGAGTGTCGTTTATTACGTTCGAGAAGTACAATTGATCGTCCGATTTCTTTTCTCTCTCTCCCTCTCTTTCTTCGTGTCAAAATTATTAACAACCATAATTGTACCACGCAATATCGACGATTCGACGAGCTTTTGACACATTTTTAAACTTGCATCCTCGATCATCGAAGAAAATCCTCGATCCGATTCTTTCGCTACGATTCATTCGGATCGTGTTGTACTCATTTTATTCCAACTTCTTGTTGTTCCAGGAAGTATAAGTACATACAAGGTGGAAAATTACACGTCTCTCGGAGTCGCGTACAATTAAATAGGTAAATAAGCCGGGAGGGAAGGGGTCGGTAATTGCTGAGGATTCGTTAAGAAGGAAGAACAAAAGTGACAAGTTGCATCATTAGAGAAAATGGTGATCTTGGGAACAATGGTGGCGAGGATGAAAACGAGGGAGGGGGGAGGAAGAGGGAGAGGAACGGTTTCGAATGATTCGTCGAACGAAACTCCGATGATCGCGTCTATTATAAAACCGCGATTACCTTATCGAGAAATATTTCTTTTTCTCGTCCGGGATCGATTCCATTGTCCACGGAAAATGGAACGATCGGATCGAGGAACGTACGATTGTGGATTCACCTAAATAATTGACGAAAAGAGACACCGGAACATCGGAACAATAAGCCGGAAGCGTCTCGGTGAAACGAGCCTATCCGTTCACCTGTGGTTAAACGTATTTCCGTGTTTATACGATTCGATGTAACGACGGGAGATTTGTCGCTCGAGATATCCAGAATTTTTCAAAATAATCCAATTTATCAATCTCTTGCCTCGAAGATTAAAATTTATGTTCCATCCTACATTTTATTGTATTTATATTTACTAATGTAAATATATGTATAATATAATTACATTCTAGGGATTTTTGTTGCTTGATTGGTAACCTTCTTAAATATAAATACTAGTGCAAAGAGTTAATTTAGTGTTTAATTTCACGAGGATCGATGGAACGAAGCTAACATTCGTTCGTAGCTATGATTAAATGTTATTTGTACGATTCGATGTAACAAGGACATTTCAAAATAGTCCAATTTATCATTATCGCTTGCCTTCGAAGATTAAAATTTAATTCGATGTTTAATTTCACACGGGAGAAAATTTTAACGCATTTTTGAAACAATGTTTCACGCTCGGTTGAAACAAAACTCGCGGGCACGAAACTTCAAGAGTCGTCGATTTAATACCTCGGTCGGTGAAACCCCATCGAGAGCGGACAGAAGTCTAATTTCAGTTTCAATTTTAGTTTCAATCCCTCGGTGCAATTTTTTCGCCAAAATTTCTCGCCATTTCTCGTACTGTTTATAGCGAACAGAGAGAGAGAGAGAGAGAGAGAGAAAGAGAAAGAGAGAATCGTCCCTTCATCGAACCGGCCGACTGTGGCCTCGTTAAACTGTTTTTCCCTCCGTGAGAAGAAACGAGACGGCCAGTCAACTTAGAGAAACTTTTTAATTCTCGTCCGGTTGTTGCACGCTTTATTCCGCCTAAAAATAGCCAGCCGTTCAACAGGCGTGGAGATAAAAGGAGAGGCATCATCGTTGGCCACCGTGATTCCATGGTCGCCGACCAGCCGCGATGGAAACACACCGCTCGTGCCGTGATCCTCCCTTTTCATTGTTTCTCTTACCGTAATTTATGGTTACCATTATTCTTAGTCGTGCTCGGCCCGACACTCGAATCCGCTTCTGATCGGTTCGACGAACTCGAAACAACGTTCTCCACGATTTATCGGGAATACGATGAATATTCACGGTTTTTCACGGTTTGCTCGAGAATTTACCGAGACTATGGTGATCGTTCGAGAGATGGTAGAGCGTTCTTCCAAGGATTTTTCGAAGAAAATTTTTATCCACAGACGTTCTCGTGAAATCGATATAATTGATAACAGGTTCGATTGCTATTCAAGAGCTTCATGAATATTCGTTATAATCCGATAATCTTGTAACCGCTCGATGAACATCCGGATAAAAATTCGTAGCAACGGTAGGAGAGGCTTAATCGAAAACAGAGATAAAATTTTAACGATTGAAATTAAGGAATAAAGTTATTCGAATAATTTATTATTCAACGCGCGGTTAATTGTAGCCACGAGTTACTATACGAAGAGCGATCAACCATCTTAGTAGCTACGAATAATGTTACCCGAGTTTATTTTGAAATAAAGTTATCATTCGAACTTCGTTCGAACTTTTTCTTTAGTTAGTCTTTCTTCTAGGTATTTAACCCTTTCGCTACGAGCGACTTCTCCGCCGCACCAAAAATGTGCACGGTGCTCGAAAAAGATTGTCATCAGTTACGTTTACGCCTCGCAATTCAAGTTGCTTTGACGGTGTTTATTGAAAAAAAATTGATGACAAAAAGAAAATATCGATGCTACGTTTCCACAGAAAGATACTCGATGCGCGATAACTCGAATCGCTCGTCATATCGTACGATATGTGGTATCTTATGCAGACTATAGTCGCCCGTAGTACCTCAGTGGTATTTTGTGTAAAGCGATTATAGTCATCTGTAGTGGAATTTTATCTCGCTGGTATCTTATGCAGACTATAGTCACTGTAGTACCTTAGTGGCATCTTATGCAGAGTAATTATAGTCGCCCGTAGTACTTCAGTGGCATTTTGTGTAAAACGACTATAGTCGTCTGTAGTGGTATCTTATCTCAATGATATCTTATCTCTTATGCAGAGTATAGTCGCCTATAATATTTCAGTGATATCTTATGCAAACTATAGTCGCCCGTAGTACCTCAGTGGTATTTTGTGTAAAGCGATTATAGTCATCTGTAGTGGTATTTTATCTCGGTGGCATCTTATGCAGAATATAGTCGCCTGTAATATTTCAGTGGTATCTTATGCAGACTATAGTCACTGTAATACCTTAATGGCATCTTATGCAGACTATAGTCACTGTAGTACCTTAGTGGCATCTTATGCAGAGTAATTATAGTCTTATCTTTTATGCAGATTATAGTCGCCTATAATATTTCAGTGATATCTTATGCAGACTATAGTCGCCCGTAGTACCTCAGTGGTATTTTGTGTAAAGCGATTATAGTCATCTGTAGTGGTATTTTATCTCAGTGGCATCTTATGCAGAATATAGTCGCCTGTAATATTTCAGTGGTATCTTATGCAGACTATAGTCACTGTAATATTTTAATGGCATCTTATGCAGACTATAGTCACTGTAGTACTTCAGTGGCATTTTGTGTAAAACGATTATAGTCGTCTGTAATGGTATCTTATCTCTTATGCAGAATATAGTCGCCTATAATATTTCAGTGATATCTTATGCAGACTATAGTACTTCAATGGTATCTTATGGAGACCGACTGTAATTATTATGCAGACTATAATCGGCCGTAGTACCTCAGTGACGATCTTGTGCAAAGCCACTTAACTCTTGCGCCCAAAGGGTACCAAAAGGGTTAAAGTAACTCATTTTTCTCGGCGGATAATATAGAAGAACAACTCTGAACAATTCGTTCCGCGAATTCTTGCTCGTGAAAGTGTCGGATGAAGCGAAGTTCGGAAGCGATTAACCGATATTTGGAAAGGAATATGCGTCTTCCGATTATTTGGGCGCAGAATTTGTGGCGCGTGTCACCCCATAATCCGTATTAACGAGGTAGAATTTCTCCATAGGCTGGTGTTATCCGTGAAGTTTGCCGGCTGGTGGAACGAGATTAATCGCGCCTCGTAGAACTGGAATATTCACCCGGCGGATTTGCATGCGAAGCGGTTAGACTTGTATTACTTATTGCCAAGGTTAGTCAGATTCTCTATTCGTTCTTTTTCAGCCTCGGATGGATGGTCCTTCAAAATCGCGCCATTAATCGCGAATCGATTCACTTATCGTATCTCTCTAATTGTTATCGTCGATATTAATTTAACAATTCTGTCTTTCTATCTTCTCGGCTCTCTTTAAAAAACCTCCACTCGTGTTCCACTCGTGTTCGAATTCGATAATCCCCTCCCTCTTTTTTTATTCATGCAACAGAAAGGAGTTTTTGCTTTAAACGATGGTGATTCGATCACGATTTCAGAAATAGAAAACTCTTCTGGAAAATCCTCGTCCAACTCCATCACGGATCCGGCTTGTTTAAGAGTGTTTTACGACAGGCTTTGGGCGGTTTTCGCTTCCACTATTTTATCTCTCGTCTCCCCGGGGAAGAAAGAAGAAAAGCGGTCCGCGTGGAAGGCCATTTGAAAGTCTTCTTCTTCTTTTTTTTTTTTTCCTCTCTCCACATCGAGTAGCGAGAAACGTAAAATTGAAATTGAAAAATTGAAAAAATTTGTTGGAGAAAAAAGGGGGCGAATGATGTATCGCGCGCGCGAGATCGATGCAACGAGCGGAGAATGCCTTGTTAGCCGCGATTCATTGCAATTATTCGGTTACTTCTGGATCGCCGGTTTAATTACTTCTCGATGCGTTTTAATGAAGTTAGTATCCTGCTCGTTATCCTGTCTAGAATCCCCGCGCAAATTGCAGGAATCGTGTTCCATGCAGGATGATAGCGGCTTCTCTTCGAAAAGCATCGAAACGAGATATTTTCCAACAACGGGGAACCGATAAACGCGATTCGACCATCGGTTCTCTCCTTTTAAAAATATCTCTCCCGGTTAATTGGCAACCTTTCAACCACCAACCGCGATTATATCTTACGCCTTTGTGCACCCGTCCCGCTCTTTTGTCTCCACCAAACGACACAGCTGGAACTTCGAAATACGTGCGCGTGTTAACCTTTTGCGCTCGTATTTATTTTTATCAATCAAGCAACAAGAATCCCTAGAATGTAATTATATTACACATATATTTACTGTAATTATTACATTTAATGTAAATATAATAATAAAATGTATGCGACTACATACAACGATGTACGAGTGCAGAGGATCAATATATCGTCTTCGAAGGATTGAAAGAAGAGAGAAGAAAAAACCGTTGATACCAAAAATTGCACGCATCGACTCCATAATAACAATCTTTAGTAGAGGGTAGTAATTTTTTAGAACTTAGCCCGTCGAGAGCTGACGACGAGTTGATCGCTCGAACAAAAGTACGATATCCGATATAACAACCTCCCCGGGATGTTAAAATCGGGGTGGAAAAACTGTGTGAAAGAAAAAAAGAAAAGCGAAAGAGAGAGGATTTGGAAAAGCGAGGCGGGAATGGGATACGACACAGGCCCAGCAGGCATCGCTAACACGTTTCTCCTTTCATTTTCAGCCGGTGCGGTAGTGATCGTGGCCTCGAAGCGAGTCCTTTTACGGCGGGGACGAGGATCGAAAGCGGAGGAGAGCAGCAGCCTCCCTCCCCTCTCTCTGTCTTTCTCTTTCTCTCCCCGATCCTCGACTTTGGCCCAGGGACGGGACGACCGCCAGAGAAGATCGCGAGAGCAAGGTGGAAGGAAAAGGAGGGAGAGAGAGAGAGAGAGAAAAGGAAGAAAGAAGGAGGCGAGAGATCGAAAGCTAGACGTGTCGTCCAGGTACGCGGCATGGAGGGATAAAACGGTGGAAAGAATTGGAGAAGAAGAGAGAGGGAGAGAGGGAGGAGGAAAGAAGGACGGGGCGAATTCGGGATGAGGTAGAGGGGAGGAGGGAATTTTGAAGGGGGAAAGCGGCGTGGCACGGTTGGGAAGGGAAGAAGAGGAGGAATCGAAATCGTTGTAGAGGAGATTAACAGCGATTGACGATCGATCGATCGTGGAGGGAAGGTGGAGAAGGAGGGAAGCTAAATGCCAGTTAAAAGAAAGGCGAGGAAGGAGGGTTAGAGGTGGAAAAGTGGTCGCGATAGGAGGAGGGAGGCGGTGAGGAAGGAGAGGAATGGGTGCCGGGATGGGCAGGAGCGGCACGAGCGGCGGCTTCCTCGAGGCACTTCCCACGGGAACGCCGCTCCACGTGGCCATGCTAGGCCTCGACAGCGCGGGGAAAACCACCGCGTTGTATCGACTCAAGTTCGACCAATACCTGAACACAGTGCCCACTATTGGCTTCAACTGCGAGAGGATCCGTGGTGGCATCGGCAAAGCGAAAGGTAACGCGAAATTTTATCCGAATTGTAAAATATATTTGTAACCCTTTGCACTCGAGAGACGAGTCTCGGCCATCGTCTATTTATGATTGACTTTTTTTTTTTTTTTTCCCTAGCGTAGAATAATGTGATATCGAATAGCTAGATTTTCTTATTTCAAATCGTGATGTTTGAGTTTGAGTTTTGTATAGCATAGAAGAATGATCGGTTCGAGTTCGAATTCGAATCGAATTCCACTTTTATTCGTAAAGAAATTGATACAGGATACAGAGAAGGAAAACGGCGATGAACACGTAATAAAAATAAGAATAATAAGACGGTGAATGTGAGAGCACGTTACGTTAACAGAAGTTAGGAAGGATTATAAAGTTTGCTCTCGACGAAGCAGGAAAGGTGAAAGACATCGAGCGACATTTCACTGCGACACTTGCCCCGACAAACCGAGGATGCGTCTTGGAGATATTTCATAAAATATCGCACAAAATCCAAACCATTAAATTTAATGTTCAACGAAGTTTCTTTCTTTGTATGCAAAGATGCGTAGGATATTAAAATATAAAAGTTTATACGTGCGTGAAATTATTTTTAGTTAAAAAATTCATACGGCAAACCGTGTCGATTCGAGTGCAAAGGGTTAAAAATCATTTGTTTGTCACATGCTCTACGGAGATATATCGGATTGGCCGAGCGAGGATTGAAATTGTAGACGTATAATTAGATTTTTGGCGAAGAGGGACGCGATGAACCGCGTAATGGAAATGTCGTAACGATTACGCGGCTAGGATAACGTTTAAATGCGGGACGCGTTTATTATTACAGTTATCGCGTGCGCGTCAACGTAATAAGTCGATGTCTGTTTCCTCCTCGTGGCACGAGTAGGTCTGCTCGTCCCAGAAACCTGGTATAATACCGGTAATTGCGGCAAGAGATGAAAATCGCATCAAAGAATTTCCTCTTTCGTTTCGTTTTGCGTTTCGTATATCCGTTCCCGTATTCCAGAGAAAGTACTACACTTTTTTTTCTTCTTGGCAAAAAGAAATCACTACGATAGTTTCCCAAGTAGCAGGAAACCGTCCTGCGAGATCCATTTCCTCCAGATTAAAACAGGATGTGAAAGCGACTAGGACGCGCGTTATATTCGGGATAACAGGCAAAAAGAAAAAAAACGTCGCTTTCCAACCTCTCTCAATTATTTCGCGCAGCATTTTCTATCCGACGATCTATCTCTGCAGAGAATGAATTTTTCACATTCTTCTTTTTAAATCCATTACAATATTAATCCTTCCACGGTATTTCATAAATGAAATACTCGAAACACTTGAAAATTCCGATTGATTCTCTTCTAAAATTCTACGCGCAGATTCTCACGAACGATTTATCAATCTTCGTTCCTCTTCGATTCTCGTCTGGACGAAGAGGAAAAGAAAAAAAAAAAAAAGGAAAGAAAAACGACAAAGGAGGAAATATAAATAGATCGCCATGATGGTTTGTCACAGGTGTGAATTTTCTCGTATGGGACGTGGGCGGGCAAGAGAAATTACGACCATTGTGGAAGTCTTACACCAGATGCACCGATGGTATTATCTTCGTGGTCGACTCTTGCGACGCGGAACGGCTCGAGGAGGCCAAAATGGAGCTGACCAGAACGGCGAGGAGCCCGGATAACGCCGGTGTGCCCATTCTGATCCTAGCCAACAAGCAGGATCTGCCAGGTAACACAGTTTCGTGTGCATCGCGTTAACTTGGCGTTTCGCCCCGATTATATAAAGAGAACCGTGGCCTCTTTTCTAAACGAGATTGCTCGCGTTGACATAATTATATTGAACGTGTTCTTTTCTTTCTTTCTTTTTTTTTCTTTTTTTTTAAGAGAAATCGTAAACGATTCTGTTCTCGACTCGAATTCAAAATTTTCAAAATTCTTTAAACTTTAAAAGAACCGCGTAACGTTTCGATCCGACGGTGTTTTACGTATTCGTAAAAATAAATGTATCGATCATTTTCGAGCGTATAATGCGGGAAAACATCGGCGTTCGAACGGTATGGCTTCGCTACGAGTATAAACGCACTTGACCGCAATTTATAACGGAGCACGGTTAGATTAAAGATTAAACATCCTATATATATATACGAGCAGCATTTGACTTTATCCGACGTGTTATTTATTATTCTAATAAAAAAAAAAAATAAATAACGGACACAGTCGCATCATTCGCCAGATTACACGGGCTTCTCTCTCTCTCTCTCTCTACAATTTTATCGGCCTGTTATTGCGTAAGTAAATGCAAATCATCGTATAATAAAGCGTCTCCGCTTGAAATTGAACGGTACGACAAGATCGATACGAGAAAAAGTACGCGCTCCATCGACGATTTCGACCGGTTAACAATTTCCCTTCCGGATCTTAACCCTTTGCACTCGTGTTTATATTTAAGAAAATTACCAAATCAAATAATTTTGTAACAAGAGTCTCTTGAGAGAATGTAATCACATTTATATATATATATATAGAGTGCAAAGGGTCAGAAAAATATTCGTTGGATCGATAGCCTCGACGCAACCGCGAACGAACGAAGGAAAGAAAAATCGATCCCTCGTCTATTCTTTTCTCTCACGGTTGAACCGATCGCGTTCCTCCACAGGTGCCAAGGAGGTGGGCGAGTTGGAGAAGCACCTTGGCGTCCTGGAATTGGCAGGGATGCCGGGGAGCGCGTGCATCAGAGTGCAACCGGCCTGCGCGATCACCGGCGAGGGGCTGCACGAGGGTTTGGACACGCTCTATCAGCTGATACTGAAGCGGCGCAAGCTCGCGAAGCTGAACAGGAAGCGGGCCAGGTAGGCCAGGGCCTCGGAGGACTGCACGTGCGTCTTCTGATTTTGTAAGTCGCGGACAGTCTCTCCTTCGGGCACAGCCACGCCTTCCACGGTGTCTTCTTCTTCTTCCTCCTCCTCCTCCTCCTCCTCCTCCTCCTCCTCCTCCTCCTCCTCCTCCTCCTCGCCCTCCCCGTCGCGCTGCGACGCCGAGGTGGTCGAGTGAACAACGCATCAACGAACGTGGATTGGAGAAACGAGGATCGTTTCGATTCTTCTTGGAATCTTCTTCTGCGCGATTGTGCCGGTTCGCGCCCTCGTTTTCGAAACTGATCGGAAACTGGATGAGGAGAGGAATCCTGCCTCTCGATACGAGATCTCACCTCGTTTCAAGGATGCGCAAAGACGGAATGCCCTCCCTGGCTGGGAATTTCACACGAGCGAGGTTGTTCTCGCCTGGTTTATTTTTTAACCGCCAAAGTTTAACGGCAGTGAAACGAAGAGGAGGATACTGTTCTCTCCAGCGGGGAGGAGGGAAATGAATAATCTAGGAAAATTTTCTTTCGGATCGATCCACTCGCTGTATCGCGAGGGATGGTGAAGCGGATGATGTGACGACAACGAATCAAGTGCTTCTTCGGTGATACAGAGAAGCGATCTATTTTGCCAAAATTTTCCAAACGAACCGGACTTTTCCTCGAGGGAAAAACTCTTTTAACGATCCCTCGGCTTGTCGGGTCGGACGAGCTCTCCGTTCCTTTTCACCGGCCGTCATGGAAAACGCGCGGCGTTTCTCTTTTTTCTTAGCTCCAACGGATTTTCGCGATAACGAGGCCTCGTCGTCGCCGATAACAACGACGTCGAATCATCGTATTAATAACGCTGACGCGGGCCCGGGTCAAGGAGGAGAGGCGAAGATAAAAGGCGCGGATATTAATAACCCGAACCCGGCCGAATCATCGAGATTGATTAAAGAATTATCGCGACCGAAACGTTCGCGATGGAACGTTGGATGGAAGAGGATTCTCGTCGCAGCGAGAGTAGAGGAGAATTTTCTTTTCCCTTTTGCTAGATGGTTTCTTTCGCCGCGTGCAAGATAACCGCAGATTGGCCCTTTATTATCGTGTGAATTAATCGTGTTAGCAAGGCTAGTAGTAGTACGCGAGGTTCGTCGAGGTAGAGCTCGATCGATAGAGTCGAATCGATAGAATCCTAGGCGTCCCGACGATCGTGATCGTGCCTCTCTATAATTTTTTGCACCTTTATACCACGTGACGAGAGAGAAAGTGGAGAGAGAGAGAGAGAGAACGATCAACGCCCGATTTGCTTCTTCCCGAATCTTTTGTAAAACGATGTGATAACGATCCCCTCCCTCCCCTTAAATTATCGTACGTGTGTATATCGTGTGTATTCGTTGTATCGTGCTCTGTAAGGGGCTCTCAGAAAAGGCGAACCGATCGTTTTGAGCTTGAACGGAAATCTTGATACATATCTCGAAGATACGGATGATCGCACTATCCTGATGATCACGACGATATATATGCATGTGTATTTTATGCATATATATACTTTTTCGTTGTAATATTGTTCTTGGATACACGATTCGATCTGATTTTTAATTTTCGCTGCAGGCGGTTTCTCCAAAAAATGGTTTCGCTCGAGAAAGATCGTCACCGGCCGCTGCAACGAGTTGTTTCGACGGTGTTTATTGAAGAAAAAAAAAGAAAAAATTGACGATAAAATATCGATGCTACGTTTCCAGAGAAAGATACTCGAATCGCTCGTCGAGAGGCATCGTCTGTGCACAGCGACTATTGTCGCCCGTATAGAAAGGGTTAAACGTTGACTCGTAAGTTTTTTCGTGCGTGTTCAACAATTGAACGATTGAGAAGAAATCGTGGCGAGAGAAAATCGTATATATTTGTTGTTGTATAGTTTTGCGTGATCCGTGTTTTCAGGATGAATTTTCGAATTTTCGTTTCTATTTAGAGGAATTAGACGATTTCGATGGGTGGAGCTCAAAACGATGGGTGCTCGTGTTCCTCTTGCCAATGTACACTTTTATCCTTAACGGTCCCTTCGACTTCCGCTACGTGTAATTCTTATCGACCGCCACCGCCGTAATACGAGACGATATTTTCTCAACGCTGTACGGGAAACATATCAGAAAACGGGGAAAATTCTTGCGATAATAATTGGTCGCATAAGTTTTTTCGATCACCGGGCGAATTTTCCTGTATTTGACGCATGTAATAACGAGAGGAATTGATATCGAGAAATTTATTATTCATAATAATAAATGGTTCCTATTCGTAGAAAATATCGTGTCCGATTATGATGTATTTGGATCGGGTTCGGTCGAGGAAGAAGTCGCTAATTAGAAAGAAGCGCAAACAACCGAAGTTATTTCCTTTTTTTCGTTTATATCTTGGAGCAGCGCAAAACTTCGTGATTTCGTTCGTCGGTTCGGTGTTCTCGTGGCCTTCTCGTCCCTTCTACTACCATTCCTTCCCTTTCGCCATTTTTCGCGCAAACTTTCCACAAATCCTTCGTAACATTTCTCTCTCCAACTTTTTCCTTCGTAAAAAGAAAAAAAGAAATCTCTCTCTCTCTCTCTCTCTCTCTCTTTCTCTTTTCACCACTGTTGTTCTTCCCTTTCGCGAAAATCACTTCGATTCGAGGAAATCTCGTTGAAAGTCGGGATACATTTACATTCGCGTCTCGACAAGAAGAGAGCTTCCCCGTCTCGTGAATCAAGAGAGAGGACAGGAAAGAGAGAGAAAGAGAGAGAAAAGAAACGGTTAAAATCGAATTTAACGTTTAAAGTTTCGACGGATACAAAAGCGGGCGATATTTTTATTCAAAATAAAGAGGATGTGAAAATGAATCGTGAGAGAGAGAGAGAGAGAGAGAGAGAGAAAGAATTTTCCCGTAGAAAAAGAAGAGGAGGGATAAGAGAAGCGTAACTTCACGTCACGGGAAAATCTGACCTGTTTTATTTCCGAAATAGACGAAGAGAAGAAATGGGAATGGGGGCGTAGCAAAGTCGGACGAGATAATTTGACTGGTTATTTATTGGGGTGCGCGGATCGATATTAGGCTGGGAGACACGAGAGGGCAACATGAGACCGGAAATCGTGGTTTGCGGGCAACGATACGTTCGAAACAACGACCCTGCTGTGACGGAAGTAGCCGGATCGAAAATGTTTCTCGTAGGGAAAAAAGGGAAAAAAAAAAGAAAAAAAGGAATGGAAAATTCGAACTTGGTCTCGTCGTAAATCAAGACGCGCGGAAACGAGTCGAGTTGCTTCGAGAAAAGTTTTCAACTTTTCTTCCTAATTTTCTTCCGTTTGTTCTAGTTTATCGATTATTTGTTACGTGTTGTGAGAAAGTTTACGTCGTTGATCTTTTAATCGTTCGATCTTTATTCAGATCTTTATTTATCTTTGAAAGAATCTTGGAAAGATTCGATATATATATATATCGACGAGGGAATTGTTTTTCGATTCTTCTTGGTTTTTTTTTTTCTTTTCCTTTTTCTTTTTCTTTTCTTCTCCAAACCGAGTAAAAATTTTTCGAAACCATTCCTCTCTTCGAACGGGATTGTCACCTGGAAGGAGTTGGGAATCGATAAAGGTTGCAATGAGTCACGTCCGGACACGGCGCCGTGCAATTTATCGTCGAGGGAAACCGCGAGGCAGCCTGGTCACGCAATTTTTGAATATTTATTTTAAAATTGCAACGATAAAAGACGGGGGGGATGGACGGGTATGGCACAACGATTGGATCGATGTATCCTGTGGGGGGAAAGAAAGGGGGGAAATGTGAGCGGAAATCGCGTTATCGATGACACGGAAAAAGTAAGCGAAAGGAGGAGGAGAGAGATAAAGGGGCATCAAAGAGATGCACGAAACCCCGTATTTCTCGAGGAAATAGGAAACGATGTCGCGTAGATGACGCGTATTATATCGGATATCGGCCACCATGTTTTCTACGAAAACGGGCGAAACTCGTTCCATTTCCTTCCGGATTATTATTTTCCTCGGAGAGCTAAAACGAGTTTTTTTTTTTTTTTTTTATTTTTCTCCTCTAAGCGTGGAAAAATATCAATATTCGCGCTATGAATATTTACGTCGTTTTTTCGAGCGTTTTTGCAGCTCGATCCTCGTAAAAAAAAAAAAAAAAGAAGAAACAACCCGTCGAAATGGCAAATAACGAAAACGCAACATTTTCAAAGCGAGCTAGGCGATCGATGCTAAAAACGAGGATGAAATTGGTGGAGAAAAGGTATAGGACGGGGAGCGCATCCAGAGAACGGAACCAGTTTCTTCACACTTTGTTGCTCGAAGGAACGACTCCTTCGCGGATTACATACTTCCTACGACTCGCATCGCGTTCCGGAATGCGTTGAAAATGCATCGATAGAACGATCTCGAGCGCACGTTTGCGCTTCCTTCCAGTTCTCCCTCCTCCTTCCCTCCCCCCAATCCACTTCCTTCTCTCCATTTGCTTTTCGATTCCTTCTTTCGAATCCCGTCTCGAAATATTCGGACGAGATATATTATCCCTCTCTCCTGTTGGCGGGCAACCTCCTTAAATAGTGGGAACTTTCCTCTCTCTGCCCACGTCCCACTTGCGCGGCGCCGCCTTAACCCAGTTGCAGACCAACTTCCGGTGGCACCGATCGCCCACCACCGACAACTTAATTACCACGGCCTCTAATTACCGTGTCCTCCCGGTCCTCGACTGACTTAGAAGGGCGTCGCGACGAGAGCACGCGATCCGGTTGTGCGTCAGATTGTGTGTGTGAGAGTGTGTGAGAAACGAGGCGAGAGAGAGAGAGAGAGAGACGGGTAACGAAAAAATAAAATTTTGTATTGTACACACGACTGTAACACGAGTGTCGATGCTAGTCGAGCCGAGAATTATTAATTTCGGGGAACCAAGAGAGCGGTGAACAAACGAGTACGTGTAACGTACGCCAAAAAAAAAATATATATATATATATATATATAAAGCGTTTATACTTGTAAGAACATTGTAAATAGGCAATTGCAGGCTGTAAGGATTTTCGTAGGATTTCCTCGCAGCGTGGAAAACCTGTTGGCTCGGCTCGGACAAATTTCTTTTTAAAACGGGTGTTGTTCATTTTTCGAGGTTGAACGTTCTTTGTAGTTTCGATAGTTTATTCCGATGTTGTTTCGTTGAGAGAGAGAGAGAGAGAGAAAAAGAGGGAGAATGATTAGAAGTGATTCAAGATTAAGAATCTTGGTAAGGAAATTTTGTTTTTGTCGAAAATCGAATTTTGATTTTCGTGCGTGATTGGCGAATTTCGATTGATCGGTACGCGGAGGAAAGGAGAGATTTTTTCGAGATGTTCTGGATATCTGGAAATAGTAAAATTGAATAACTTAGATAGCTAATTGTTTAATTAACTAGCGAGGAGAAGTTGAATTTGCGGAAGTGATACTTGGTTCCGTTCGACGGAACGTGGATAACGGATTAGAACGATTAATCATCGGCCAGAAGCGCGATGATTAAGAGCGACTGATCGACATATCAGTATAATAATAATAATCATTGTACGATTATAATTTAAAGGAATAAATTTATCCGATCCGAGATGCCGAAGTTTTCCACGCTTAGAAAAAAAAAAAACGAAAAAAAGAAAAAAAAGAAAAAAAAAAGAAAAGAAAGAAAAAAGAAGGAAATCGACCAATGTCTGTCGAGTATGATTGTTGTTTTTTATATCGACTGTCGTTCAAAAAAATTCTATTGTATACTAATACTTGCCCTTGTTGTGTTTTATTACCATTCGATATTTTATCTCGTGCTTCTCGATCGAACGATAGATCGCAATATTTGTGTAATAATTAAACACGGCTAACCGTAGCGAACGATTAAGATGGGAGAAAAGAAACGAGGAGAATTTGTGAAAGATGATCGAGCGCGGAATTGTGAATAACGAATTGCGAAAGAGAGAGAGAGAGAGAGAGAGAGAGAGAGAGAGAGAGAGAGTGAGAGAAAGAAAGAGAGAGAGAGGAAAGATGTAAAGAAAGAAAAAAGAGAAAAAAAAGTAAAAAAAAAAAAAAAAAGAAAAAACGCGTTTTTACCGTAAGAAGAACAATTATTATTATTATTATTATATCGTCGTTCGTCCTCGCGCTTGGATATTCGTATATTTATATATAGCATAGACTCGCCACTCTTCTCTTGTGTGCGTGCCGTAGATGCACCAGGTGAATGTTGATTGTATTCCCGGGGACACCGGCTCCAGTCCCACCAGACTGAATGAATCCTTTCCGATTGTGAGCGAGGATTTTTTCCAAATAAATCAGCTAATTCCGTTATGTTTTAATCGCACGTCCATATTTTATTTATCGATCCAACAACCAAGATATCTTTCAATTCTACAACAACAACAACAACAACAATAACAAAAAAAGGAAAAAATATTTCCAACTAGAAAAGAAAATTAAAGAAATTAAAAAATTCTCGACACGAAAAAAAGAGAAAGAAATGTTTCAAGAAGGAAAGAAATTTCGCCGGTAGAAGCAAAAAGGCGCGCTTCTTCTCCTCGAACCTTGAAATTACTTTCATCCGGTTCTATAACGATCGGCCGGTGCCTCGCTCGTCCATGCGTTCGTCGTTTCGTCGCTCCCTCCCACCCAGCCTCCCGTTTCCGTGTCGGGTTGGCTACTTATTCATGCGGATCAGCCCCAAGCACGAGCGACAAGCAGAGGGAGACACGGAGGAGGCAGCGGTTAGAGAGAAAAAGGGAGGAAAGGAGGAGAGTGTTTCGCGGTTATTGTTCCCTTTGGACAGGATAGGTGGCACGTGGCGCGCGCGGATGCGGCCATTCACGCCGCGCACGCACGCGATGAAACACCGGCTTCAAAGGGAATTTTTTTTTTCCCCCACGATCCTGCGCCAAGGATTTCACGCGTATGGGGCCAGGGGGAAGGGGAGAGGCTCCCCTCGAATTCGTTCCGCGATTCTTGTAACGGTAGTCCACAACTTTTCTGCGCTGGTGGTACGCATGGTCCCGAAGCTGTGCGTATTTCCTCGTTTCTTTGACAATTGTGCCTCTCTCCACTTCCGTACGTTACGGGACAAAGGCTTGCAGGTGTTTTTTTTTTCGTTATAATTTTCTTTTGGTAGATTTTTTAGCATTTTTTAATCCTAAGACGTTTTAATTTGATTTGATAAAATATTTCATTATTGGCAAGTTTGGATGATGGATAAACATTAAATTGATGAAGATACAGGGCTGATTGGGAAAAAATGTAATTGGAAACGTTCGTTCGAACATCGAAGGCGTTGTTTCTACGAAGTTGATCGTAGAAAACTCGAGCGGCGCGAGATGTGTGATAATTAGCGGATGGTGGATGCTCCCGACGTTTCAACGTTGCGTCGTCCGTGTTAATGTGGGATCGCGGAATGCGCGACTTGCGTTCACCGAAAAAAATAAATAAATGCAACGAGTCGTATTTACGATGAAGGATGGCACGAACAAGGTTGGAAACGCCATTATTCTCGACGTTGAGAAATTTCCATCGTTAAGAAATTCTTTCTTTCTTTCTTTCTTTCTTTCCCTTTTTTTTCCTTTTCCCAAAGGTAATTTGACTGCGCATCACATATCTCATTCTCTGTCCTCTCTATCGTGTTCTCGATCCTCAATTAGGGGAAGAGATGATGTTTCCAAAATGTTTTCACCGCGTTTTATCCCGAAATTCGTTAAATATTTTCCGTGGAGATTAAACGAGAGATATATTTGTCTCAATTTTTGCCTTTATCTTTTGCAAACATCTATCGATTGAACTCGAACGATCGAAGCTGGTGACGAAACTCTTGTCTTGTTCAAGAAGCGGCAATTTACGAAAACCGTATTGAACGAAATCCGATTTTATCGCACGTTCGGTCTGGATGGAAAGCTTGGAGGCTGTGAAACATTGACTCGACTAGAGGAAGTTTCTCGCGGGCGCGGAAACAATGATAGAAAGTTGGCGGTGTCGTTAGAATGGGAAACAACGCGCAATTGGGAAGGACAGGGCGCGTTATTGTACCGCGGAAAGGAGTCGGGAATCTCTTTCTCTCGGGAATACACGTGATCGAAATTCGCCTTTCACGCGTGTCGCCTGGATAAATTCCAGATCAAATCTGCGAATTCTCCATTGTTCCTTTCGAACGATTGTTAATGCAATTATTATTAGAAGGAAAAAAACTTCGCGAGAGTTTGAAAGAACGGATCTCTCCATGATCGAGATATACGATTCGTATCTTGGTATTCTAGCATCCAACAAGAAGAGAGAACAAGTGGAGAGAGCATAATTGCCGGAAGGGAACGATCAAAGAACGGTCGCATTTGCATTCGAGAAGTGGTTGCGAATAAGCAGAGATGAAACGTAAGTAGGCGATAGAGAAAGTCTTGTGCATCGGTTTCTTCCTTTCTCGATTTTCTCACTGAAAATTACGCGATTGCGATACTTTTACATTTCGAGTGATATAAAATCAACTCGAGTTTCTTCTTCTTCAATGGGATAGATCGAATTTTTCTAGTAGTTTCTTAACGCTTGGGTTAAGTGGATCGAAACGATTCTTGCCAGACTCTCGCGTGCAGAATTCGTTGCGTGTACTTTGTACTTTGATGAGTTCGACCGAGACAGAAATGGAAATCAGATCCGAGATTAAATTTTGCAGGAAAACGAAAATAATTGCGCGAATCATTTTCACGAGCATTGCAAACACAATCTGGATTTCTTTGATTTCGGCTGGAAAAGGCGAAAACCGAGGAAAAGATCCGACGTTTCTTTAAAAATAATCTTGCTCGACGACGCGGTTTTCCTCGATCTCTTTTTAAAAACCGACCGAAACGCGCGCTGCTTTAAATAAAGAAAGAAAGAAGGAAAAGAAGAGAAAAAAGGAGAAAGACAAATTACTTTTTCTGGAAAACTTTTCGCCGAGTGTTCTCGAGAACGAGTGCTTTTCTCGGATGATCGTCGAATAGCAGCGTGCGCGCGATACCAGTTCGAGCTGTAGGCGGTGCTGTAGCATGTGTTTCGTATATTTAGATGCACAGATGTGCGTGCGTTCGTGGCAAAAAGTCGAAACGAGGAAGGGAAAGAAAACGAGAACTGTACGCATTGTAACGAGAAAACTTCGGCCTCGCGTTTATATCGCTGTTGAACAACTCGGAAGACGATTCGATTTCCAACGTCCTCTTATTTCTTCTTAAAAGAATTATCCGATCGTCTGTGAAAATTTAAACTATAACTCCTCGACACTTTTTTAATAATAGATCGGGAAATAATTCTCTTAATAAAAAATGATTTTTCCCCGTAAAATTAAGACGAGATCGGTTAAAATCGCTCGCTTTTAATCGGTGAAAAAAATTCTTTTCTTTCGATAAAAAAGAAACGAGGGTTTCTCGTCGCGACACGTGCGCGGAACACTGTCGTTTTCGTGCATAGATCCGGAATCAAAAGTGGTGAAAATCGACGTGGGCGCCGGCTCGTGGGCGCCCCACGTTATAGTTCGCGCCATTTATAGAAACGACGATAGAAAAGGGCGGCGTGCTCCTCGATGTTACGTACGTACGTATAAGGCCGCGTAATGCTTTTCTTTTTCTTTTTTAAATTAATCTTTCGCGCGATATCCTCGAACGCCGACTCACGTGGCGCCTCATGAAATCCTCGTGTTTCCTTTCTTTATTCGTCGATACTCTTCGAGAGTGTATATATATATATATCGATTTGTTGAAAAGTTCATCGAACCTCGCGATCGATCCTTCTCTAATGAAAATTGCATTTGGGTTTAAAGAAAGTGTAATAACGATCGAATTGTATATTGGATATTATTTGGATACGATGCAGCTTATCAAGTGTAGTTACTCCTCGAAAGGAGTAACTTTATACTCGGATATAATAATTACAAGGCTTTCGAGGAGTAAATTTTAATATCGAACGCAACGATCGATTGAATTAATGATTAACATTAACGCCACTCCATGTTTGAGAAGAAGATTTCGAGGAGGATGTGGTGAAATATGTTCAAGAAACAAACCTTGAGGACAAGGGAGAAGAATTTTTCGAAACAAATTTCCGATATAATGCGAATCTCCGTGAAATTGAATATAAATGCAAAAATTCGCCTAGAGAATTTTTCCTGCTGAACGAGTATCCATGTTCCGATCGTTTTCTCGGAAGGGAGTTTGCTTTTGTATTTTATATAAAAGTGTGTATAGTGAAGGAGTGCCACGAGTATATCGAAATTATTCAAGAAAGGGACGGAAACGAGTCGAATGCAATTAAAATTTTCCCCTTGATAGTCGAAGATGTCGGGAGACCAAGTAAGAAGACCCTGAAAACAAGTAGCGTTCCTCGTTCAGTTTAATGAAGCTAATTAACCCGAATGTATAACCATGGTGTGAGGGGAGAAGACAAGACGGCATTAGTTTCGTTGGCCGAGTCGGTGACCCGAAATTGGAGAGATTAACAGCATCCAATTTAACTTTGTTCGGTCGAAAAGAGACGCTCGGTTCTCGGAAGAAATTAATGACGTTTTATTACTCGTTCAGTTCAAAGAGGATTTTGAGAGTTTCGACGAGGAAAAATCGGGAAAAGATATTTCTTAACAACGATAGGATTTATTTGAGTTTAGAATGGTTAGAATTTCGGTGGAATTGTTTATTACCGTTAAGAAAATTCGAGAATTCTTTTCCATGAGAGAAAATGGAGAAAAATAGAGCGAACAGCTGGTGTGGAAGTCAGTCGTTAATTATTCTTGCCCTTAACAACAAGAATAACCTTCTCTGAGCTTCTCGCGTAGTTTTACTCGCGAGAAAGTTTGCTCGCCTTTCGATCGATCACCCATCCGCGTAAATTTCTTCGAGAAACGAAGGTAAATGATATATAAATGATATTTGAATTGCAATTTTAAAAGAAAATTGAAATTTTCGTTTCATACATCGAGAATTAAAAATCTTTTTGAAAGAATGCTCTTTCTTAACGATATCTCGAACATTAAGTAAACAAGCGCGTAACTCGTTGCACACAGATATACGAATCGCGTATATTCTCGTAGCGAAACGCTGGAAACAAAGGTCTCTTTTATCCAGAATTCACGGGACGTTGAATAACGAATAAAGCAGTTCGTCAGGACTATGAAGATCCATCGTTGAAATTGGCCGGCTGTCGCCGGATGAACAGATTCTCCTCCTCGTTTTCCTTCTTTTTCTCCGATCGAGAAAGTCAAAGGGGTCGTGTCGAAACGCGCACGTGGCAACCATTTCTAAAAATGTCCGCTCGCAAGAAGCGGAGAGCACCTATCTCTTCATTCGACATTATTAAATTGGATGAGAATAAATTTTCCATCTTTGAATCCGCGTGCTTCGTTCGCAGAAAGAAATCTTGTGCGTTCATCGAATGTGAACTCTTTTTTTTTTTTTTTAATATAAATACAACGCAAACGAACGAGTTCGAGACAAAGGTCTTCTCTGTTCGTAATTAACTTCCAATCGTTTCCTCCATTTCATTCGTTCGTAATTGACCATTAATTCGCCGTTTCTTCGACGCGTGGCGTCCACAATTCCACGTTCTTTCTCCTTTACTTTTTTTTAGATAAATCGAAAACTACTTCGAAACTGATTCAACGTGTATACAGGCCACAAGATTGTCGCAATATGTAATTTCACTCAGAGACTCGTCAGCTCGTTGTAACGTATTCCACCGATATCTAAGCCGTTCCTTCTTCCAGCAGAACGGGCGGAGAGAATGGAAGAGGAGCAAAAAAAAAAAAAAAAAAAAGAAAAAAAAAGGGAAGAGAAGGAACGAGGAGGAGGAGGAGGAGGAGGAACATTGGTTGGTGTAATCCAAAGCGGGCCACGCGCGTTCGAACGCGAGGATGAGTGGCGCGCGAGACAAAAGGCTCTCCTCCGCTCGAGGAGAGTTCACGGACAGCTGAATGGTGAATAATATAGCGCAGGAGGACCAAGAGGGAGGAGGACCCAATGGTAAAGGGCAAAAATATTCTCGTGCATGTACACGTGTGGATACATGTGCATACATCTCTCTCTCTTTCTCTCTCTTTTTTCCTTTCGTGTTAAGAACGAGAGAAGTGAGGCGGGAGGCGTGCAAGGGTTGAAAACAGACGAACGATAAACAGGAAGGAGGAAAAAGAGAGGGGAAAGAGAGAGAGAGAGAGGGGTTAGTTTGGTTCAAGAGCCCCCTAGCCAGTCTGCTATCGAGCAATTCCCGTTGCTATGGGGATAATCTCGAAAGGCCTCCTCCGAGTACGCAAAATCCGCCCTTACCCTCGCTGATTTTCACCGAAACATTCGGCCATTCTTTCGAAAATCTCGCCATCAGCTGATGCTTTGGTCGACAAAGAAAAAGGAGAAAAAAGACTTTTTTCTCTCTTCTTTTTATTTCGTTTTTTTTTTTTCCAATTTTTCCACAGGTCAAGCCAAAGCTGTCAAGGAAGCTGTTTGTTCGGAATTCTTTCGAAATTCTTTCGAAATTTCGATTCAGAATTCGTTGGTTAACTTTTAAAGGGCAAAATTTCTCGCTCTTTCGATCTCGAGCACGACGAAACTGTTGTTACCCACGAGTCGTCGAGTAACTCTCGCCACTTGGTGAGAGAATTGAAGGAGAGATCACTCGGAGGATCATACGTAGCGATATCTAACAACTAACTCTCGGCCCTCGCCACCTTTGCCCTACAAGTGGAATTAATGGCAGACACGTGGTACTCGAGTTGTTCGAGCCCACCCTCACCTTCCTCCCTATTCTCCCTTTGTGACTGTTTCGCGTCGAGATGACAGCGTGCAGACAACTTGTCAAGGCCAATCTAAAAATTCTCATTTACTCCACTTCTCCGTTTCTCACCCCGACTTCAAACCTTCGTATCGATCTTTTCCTTCCTCCGAATTTTCTTACCACCGCCTCGTTGTTTCGTGTATATCGTTTCCAGAAAACGATGATCTGACAATTTTTCCCTCGAGAAAATACGATCCACTGCATGCGAATTGGTAATGATCAGTTAGCTTAACAGTTGCTTGCTACAAGTATCGATTTTCCATAAAGAGAAACTTGGTATAAATTTTTTAACCTCCCCTTTTATACCTTTTATCATGCCATCCCAGAGATCATTTCCTTCTCCCCATTTCCGCCGATTTTTATATTTTTTTCCCTTCGATTCGTGCACGCGCGCCTTTTTTTCATCCACAAGCCAAGGGATTGTTCTTGCTCAAGATCCTTTGGGAAACGGGGATGCAAAGGAGAAACTCTTACGAGCATTCTTCGTGGGCAAACCACTCCGCGAAAGTAATCCAGAGTTGTGAAAGACGGTGCTTTTTCGTCGCATAAGAATTTCAAAAGCTTCTTCTTCTTCTTCTTCTTCTTCTTCTTCTCCTTTCTTATATTCGATCCCTCTTCAATTACCGAATTTTTTCTGATTCCCTTAATTCCATTCCACGCTCTTTCTTCTTTGATTGGCCGTGATTCGATGCACTCGAGACTATCTCGAATTATATTTACTCTAATTGGAAGAAGAATTACACGAACTTAATGTCGAAATGGATAAAGGATCTTAAAAATTCACCAATGAACAATTAGTGTAAAATATTAACCAAAAGATTAAGATCAAATCCAAAGTTTGAAAATCCGAGTATCTGTAATTTATTCTCGTCGCTTTTAAAATTTTCATCTTCGATCCTTTGAGCATTCTTTCAGCGTGATGATGATGGATGCATGGATTGAAACACCGTGCGACGTGTGGTTTCCGAAAAACGGAAGAGTTGTCTGCGCTGACCCTTAAAGATGGGAAAAAGGAGGGGGAGAGAGGGGGGAGGAAATGCATCAGACGTTTTCGAATTCTTTCTTCAACAGTGCGAGGCGTCCTCGATGCGTTTGATCGATGTTTCGCGCTACGTAAGTGTTTCAATTAAAGAGAAGAAACAGGCGGAAGTTATCTTTCGTTCCCTGTTTAATTCAATTACTTAATTGGACGGGGAAGATTTTCGATTGGGAAAGGGTCGTGAATTATTCACAAGTTCGTCTGCGGGAATAATATCGAAATCGTGGAAAATCAGGGATAATTGAAGGATCGGATAAAACGATAATTTGTTTCGATTATCCGCAACGTTGAATCCTAGCTGGTGAATCGGTTGCTTTACGCATCTTCTTTCGTCTATCAATTCGTAATCTCGTATATACTTATAGATTGAAATTTTCTTATTTCCAATTAATTAATTATTCGTGAATAACGCACAATCTCTGTATATAATATTCCACGATTGATATTTTATTTTGGTTGAAAATGAAAAATTCATTCAAATTTTTTTATCAAAACGTCCTCGTCCTCTTCCGCTTCGACCACCACAATATCTTGCTTCTTGAACGTCAGATCAAAATCGTCCGGGAATCGGGGGCGGTATTTGGTGAAGTCCTCCGTTTTGCAATAATCGGTGAAGAAAGTCAAATATTGCAATTCCTCCTCGGTTGGCTCGAGCGCCTCTGCCACTCCTTTCAATCTATACATTTTCGGGGTCGATCGCCACATCAGAGGCCTCCTCTTTTCCGGAGGTGGTTCCATTATGCGTTTCAGAGAGACCAGCAATCGTTGCATAAGCTCGAACTGTAACGGATAAAGTGAGATAGCATCGTTTTGTCAACGATTCTTTCAACGATTGTTCGCAATAAGAGAGAAAAAAGGAGAGAAACATTTTCCGGGATACCAGCCAGGTATGCGAACCGAGTAAACAAATAATAAGATTATAAGGAGAACCTTCTTAGCAGCTTCCTCCGTCTGTTTCATGACCTTCAACTCCTGCTTGAAGCCCTCCTTCTCGCAAGCCTTGACCACTTCCGGTGGTAAAGTATCCAGCTTCAAATTCAGCTCGTCGTGTATCTTCTCGATCCACTTCATCATCGAGAAACTATCTAGATTCGCCTCGTTTGGCCCCACGCAACTCTCGTACGCGTCCTCGACGAACACCTGAAGACGAAGCACCTCCTCCGAACAAACGGAATCCCGGAACACGGTTTCCAAAAGCTCGTTCGCGTGCTTTTCCAGATCTATGGCTCTGCTTTCCAACACGTGAATGCTTTCCTAATAACATACGTACGTAAGTATACATTTCACCATGCTTTTGATCTATTAATCTACATATTTTTAAACGATTATATATCATTACGCGCAACTCGTTGATTATACTGGTTATTTCTCCAACTTCTATCTTGATCTGTTGTTCAGCGTTTTGAATCGTCAACAGCAGCTGAGCTATCGGCTCTGCCAGACTCTCCAAGTGGATCAACGCGTTCAAATTTTGCGTTTCTATCGATTTGAACACGTTGATCAGTTCGGACGGTTCCTGAAAGTACAAATCTGCAGGGCCTGCGTCGCTAATATCTTGCTCGAAAAAATCTGGAAATGGCAAAGAAGTACGTAACATTTTTTTTTCTTTCTCTTAATAATACTTTTCTTTTAAAAATAAACAGAGAGAGAGAGAGAGAGAGAATACTCACAAATAAGAAAGTTTTAAGAATATATCAATGACATTATTATAGAAAGGCGAAATAATAATTTCGCGTGAAGACGGTGTGTAAGCGAGCTCTAACATAAAATTTTTCCACAGGTCGAATTGAATGAAGGAGAGATAAAAGATAGATATTTGATACGATCACCTATAAGGGCGTCGAGGGAAGCAACGTCACCCAGCATTCTGTATCGTCCGAATAAATCCTCGGCATGGTCGTAAGTGATGCTCTCTCCGGAATCAGTGCGATGGATCCAATCGTGCTCTGTGCGCCATGAAATCGGAGCTACCTGATAGAGGAATCGTTGACACATCTTCATCATTCTCCAGCTCTCTTCCCAGTGATATACTTCCAATCTAACCCGGCCGTATTCGACAGAAAGCTTATTCCTGTGATCCGTCATCTCTCTAGTTTTCTTCGACTCGTTTTCAGCGAGTAGTAGACTGTTCATACTCTCCTCGTGGTCCTTCGAGAGAAATTCCTCGAAACCGCTTATGTATCGACGATATCGTCGCTGGATTGGAAAAAATATAAACGAATGCGTGAAAGAGTAATGATGAGAGCGAGGGAAAATTTCTTATTTTAAATTTCGAAACAAACCTTGATCTTATCGAGTCTTTTTTGCTCCTCGACGAATTGTTGATCTATACGAATGCAATCGTCCATTTGCTGGCCAGCCAACAGCCGACACTTTAAAATTTCACGACAATCCTCCACATACTTGCGTACGGAGAACTTTTCTCTCACCAGCCTGGCATCCAATTCCGAAAAGTAACGTGGATCCACATCGGTGATGGCTATAGCTTCGTCCAAATCTTTGTGCTTTTTTGCCTCCAACGCTTCGATGTCCACGTCCACCTTGGCAAAAGTGACAAGTACAATCGTACAATTTTCGATCTAAGAAAATTCTTCTCGAAATCGAGCAATCCAAAAGTTGGATTCAAATTTTTCATTTGTTAATCTAACTGATTGAGATCCGACATTTTTTTGGAATACCCTTCTTTTTTTAATTGTAAAGTAAAGATATTACAGACTGTGTTTCGCACGTTAAAGAATAGCTTACACGAAGAGATCGTAAAAGCTGGTGTAAAGCTTTCCTGTTGAAAAGCGTCCTTTTTTCCTTATTCGTAGTACGTTGTTTCGCTTTCCAATATTGAAAGTAAGCGAACATGAGGGAACAAGGAGGATAAATGAAAGGAGATTGCTCCTCGAGAACATTTCTGGCTTCTCCCATGTATTCATGCCCTTTGGTAAAATAGTACTGCGTCCTAAATTATTTAGAAAAAAATGTAACAACTTTTCTATTTTTCCGACATTTAAATGAATTATATCTATGTGATGAGTATAATTGATTTAAAACAAACCGATCTCTTTGTTAAATTAAAATGCAAAATCTTTGATATTTAATCTAAACCGTAAAATGTTATAAAACAATGTTTATTATTTTGCAGAAATATACTCGAAATACTCCTTCAGAGTTTTCTTCTTGGGCACAGTTATCTTCCGCCTCTTCTGAGCGATATAACGCTCCCTACAAGCTCTCGACGTTGGATCGCTCATTCTCCCGTAATTCAGCTCGTGCTTTATTCAAACTCTCGGCTTTTCACCTGTCGGCCATTCACCTGTGTCGCTGTGTAGAAAAGCTCGCCTCCTCATCTGGTCGCGTTGGTCAAAGGGAAACGCCAACAGAGACGGCATGCATTTGATTAAAACTTTTCAAGTGTCTGAAAAAGAATGGAAACTTCGAAGAATCTGTCTTTCTATCGGAGAAAGTTATTGCGGGCGTAATTAATTAGAAAAAATTCTTATAATTTTCTATATATAGAAGGATGATAATTTTTTCTTTCTTTTTTTTTTTTTTTTTTATATTAATTTCATTGAGAAAAAATATTGCATCGCTTGAAAACTAATAATATCAAACTAATTAATTTAACTAAAATTTGTTTTCTTTCTAATTTATTATAAAATATCAATAAATTCAGATAAACATAGATTTCTATACATATCCTTGTCTCAAAAGCAATATTAAAATGAAGCAAAATTTATTAAGTAAAAAATTGATTCCTTAAGATTCCTTAAGATACACCTGAAATATGCGAATTCAAAGCTTAAAGAATTACTTACTTTTTAAAACAAGTTCAATTCTTGTATCTTTCTCAGTGATGAAGTTGCTAGATTTAAACATTTAAAAAAACAAGAAGAAATAGCGAAAAGAAAAAGAGAAAGAGAGAAGAGAATTCGATAACCTGACAGCCTTCTTTTTAATATATATCAATCTTTCTGTCAGCAACGTTTGACGTTTCGTAGATAAACGGTTGTTAAGTGTAATTGTTTGCCATGCGCGTTGTATTTCAGTACTTCATGATTTTCTAACTGAATTCTATAGTATGAATCAACTGCATGAACAAACCAGATTTTTTTATTTCCACATATATTTTATTATTTTTTTAGACATATCATTGTATAATGATTCTGAAATGTGAAAAAATTTAATTATATTTTCATTTCTTTAGAATTTAAAAATTTAAATTTTATGATATATAACATATATATTTGATATATGTATCTACTTTTATTTAATCTATGGATTTTAAAATGTAAATTTAAATTTAAATTTTAATAGTTTCAATATAATAAAAATATTTTAAATAAATATTGATAATATTTTCTGTTTAATGTTATATACGAATTATTCTTCAATAGCATAAAAAAATTTTTATGAAAAATTAATGTAATTACTACAAAAATTAAACATAACTACAATCTTAATAGAGATATCATATTGTGATATATAATGCAGAACAATGAAATGAAAAATACATTATCTAACTTAAACTAGAAAAATTTAGTATAATATATAATAAATAACCTAAATAATTTTAAACATAAAAATTTCTATATATATCTTAATTATAAAATAAATATTTAATTTCTTTATCATATTTTATTTTATTTTTTTCTAATCTATTTATTTTTATTATTTTCACAAAATGAAGTAAAATATAATAAAATCAAATAGATCGAATAAAAAAATAGTTATGAATTAGACGATTAAGACGAGATTAGACGAAAAACAAAATAGAATATAAAATTAGAATATAAAATAATAAAAGTAATAAAAAAATAAAAAATAGATTAGACAAATAACAAAATAGAATAAAAATTATAAGGAAAATACTATATATAAAAATTGATAATCAATACCATCGTTTAAATAATAAAAATAAGATCATTTTTTCAAAGACAAAATAAATTAGTTTTTCTAAATATACATTATATTTCTATTTCTATATTGCATGTAAATTTTAGACGTACTACTTTGTTACTATCTTCATACTTTTACTTTACAATATACTTTAAATATATTTTTCTATTTTTATATCTTTCATTTTTAGTTGAATACAGATTTGTTTATGATACTTCTCAAACAACTGTTCATTCAGATTATAAAATTTTTGCTATTTCTTTTTTTTATAAACTTTTAAATGAATAAATTTTATCGATAAGTTAGGTGACTATTGAAAAATTTTGATTAGCGCTATCTCGCGTTTAAATACTCGAAACTTTGATTTGTCATTATTATAACAGAATATGAAAGAAAATATTCGATATCAAAAACAAATTACGAGAAAGATAAAAAGTCTTCTTCCGCTTCGAAATTCCAGAAAGAAAATTTATTAATTATTCGTTTCCTAATCAAAATTTTTGCACTTTCAACTCATATATCTTCGATGCATTAGAAATAAAATGCGTTAATCATTAATAAATAATTAATAAGGAATTTTATATTAAAATTGATATGAGAAACTTATCTAAAATTTTGAATAAAAAACAAGTAATTAAATTTTCATGAAATATCTTCAAAGTAGGAAGAAATATTCTTTATCTTTCTTGTGTTTTCCTTGTTTCTGATATCAAATACCTCCTTTTATATTCTATTATACTAATAACAAATCAAAGCTTCGGATATCTAAACGCAAGAGAATGCTAATCCAAATTTCTCAATTTATCGATAAAATTATTCATTTAAAACTTTATAAAAAAAAAATAAAAATTTTATAATATTAACGAATAATTGTTTGAGAAATATCATAAAGAAATTTGTATGTATACAAATATAAACGAAGAATGTGTATATATATATATATATATATTATATAATTGTATAATGTATAAATTATTTTTTCTATATATCGTATATATATATTTTATATATTTTTTTATCATACGTTTATCATACGTTTTGTATATCATACAGATATTTTTTTTTATATTTTCACAAAATATGAATGCATTAAAAAATAATCATAAGTATAAAATTGATAAGTTCTTCTGAATTTTATTGAATTATGAAAGAAATTGAATATTACATATTAACATATGCAATATATGAAATATATAATATTTAAATTTTACAGTTTATCGTATGTATTTATTAAAAATGTATTAAAAATTGGTATATATAATGTAATAAAACATCCCTATAAAAATATATTGGTAACTTGTTCTTGTTAAGGATACGATCATAATATCAAGTATCAATTATGTATTTAAATTTAAAGGAAATTCGACAATTTATACATTTTATTTCGAAACATCGAAACGTAAGTTAAAAATAAATTGAATCCAGTTTAAATTATTATAATATATTTTTTACATTTACATTTTTATTATTATTATAACATTCTTAACCTATTCTTTTATAGTAACTTTAATCTTTCGTCTCTTAAAATATATTCTTAACAATAAAAATTAACAAATAAGTTAATAAATTACTATAAGTAAAGAAGTAAATCAAATATATTAATACAAAACAAAATTTCTTTTTTTTCATAATGCAAATATTAATTATATTTCAGATTAGGTGTTATTGTAAGAAAGTAGAAGATGATATGGAAATTCCTACAAATCCATTAAAACAATATTATAGTGCAAATGATCAAGTTACTAATGGTGTTATATATGATCATAAACCCTTCAAATATACTTGTATAGCAGGTAAAATATATTCATGGTGTTTATGTGGTAGAAGTAACAGACAACCATTTTGCGATGGCACTCATAGAAATCAATTTCTTCAAATTAAACAAAAACCTATACGTTTTACTGTTAAAGAAACCAAAGATTATTGGCTTTGTAATTGTAAACAAACATCAAATCGACCATTCTGTGATGGTACGCATTTAAAAGAAAATATTGTACCAAAGAAATAATATAAACATATAATATAAAGCAATAATTCAGTTGTTAGTAAACAAATTTTTTGTTCAATATAATTTTAATTAAATAAATTATATACATTTTTATTTTTTTAAATTTTACAAATGATTTAATTTTCCCTAACAAAATCCTAATTTCCTCTTTTCAATGTTCGAGCGATTCATAAAAAATTTTAATCCATATGTGTAATCTTCAATGTTTCTATCGATAAATGAAAACTCGCTATAAGTGATTTAAATGCTTATCTGCTGACTTCACTTTATGTTTGAATTTTAAACATGTATTGTGTGATCATAAGCAACGAATTTTACGATAAATAGAATGTTAAATTAATTATAAACAATTTTTAGATAATTGTATAAAATAAATTTTATTTATTTCTTTCGTGTTCATTAATTGGTTTTATAATGAAATCTGCGTAAGTTTTCAATACTTTTAATAAATTTATTGCAATTTCGTATTGTATTTTACTTTAATTTTTATTTTAATTTTTTAATAATTTAAACTGTTGTGTGAAGATACAATTTTCAATAAAAAATTTATATTATTTGATTTCAATTAGAAATATAAAACCACCTGTTGCAACACGAAAGCACGGAAACCGGACAAAATGTGACAATGATACATCTAAAGAGCCTGTTAGAGTTTTTTGCCGTTTAAGACCAATAGTTCACTCTAATGATATATCTTGTATGAAAATTATTTCTGATACAGCCTTGGTTATTACTCCATCAGAATCAATAACAAATGTTCGTAATGTAAACAAAGCTATTCAAACGTGTTTTAGTCACGTTTTTGGTCCCAATACTTCTCAAAGAGAAGTATTTAATATTGTAGCTTTACCACTTGTTCAAAATCTTCTTAATGGCAAAAATAGTTTACTCTTCACATATGGAGTAACTGGAAGTGGTAAAACTTATACCATGTCTGGTACACATGATGCAGGTATCATGCCTCGTAGTTTAGATGTTATTTTTAACAGTATAGCAAATTGTCAAACAAAGAAATTTGTTTTTAAACCTGATAAATTAAATGGTTTTGATATACAAAGTGAAGCTGATGCATTGTTAGATAGACAAAATGAACTTCAAAGATTTGTTACTTTTTACAATGGAAAAACTCCTAAAATGTAAGTATAAATTTAAATATTATCATATTTACTGTGATGTTTTAATATTTTGTATACTTTTCAAAGGTGTAAAATAGATGGAAATAATTTTAGCAATGAAAATATCTTAAATTTAAGTAATGAATCTCAAACATTAGTTATTGATGAAGATAATGCATATGCAGTTTTTGTAACATATATTGAAATTTATAATAATAGTGTATATGATTTATTAGATGAGAATGAAGGGAAGACAAAGTAAGTATATATTTTAAGAAATTATATGAAATATTATATTATATTATATTATATAATATATAAATTTATTAAAACATCAAAAAATTCAGAACTTTACAGAGTAAAATTATACGTGAAGATGGAAATAGAAATATGTATGTTCATGGATGTACAGAAATAGAAGTAAAAAGTTCAGAAGAAGCATTTGAAATATTTCAACGTGGTCAATGTAAAAGACATATTGCATATACTAATCTTAATGCAGAATCAAGTAGATCTCACAGTGTTTTTACTATAAGGCTTGTTCAGGTAATATAATTTAATTATAATATAATTATTTTATATCTGCAATATTGATATCTTACTAGGCACCACTAGACAAGGATGGTGAACAAGTTGTTCAAAATAAACAAGTAATTTGTATTAGCCAATTATCTTTAGTAGATTTAGCTGGAAGTGAACGCACAAATCGCTCGAAAAATACTGGACAAAGACTCAGAGAAGCAGGTAATTTATTAAAATATTCTATTATATATTATAATTATATATGTTATTTTTTATATTATGATAATTTATTAAATTTATATATATAATAGAAATTATAAATAATTATAATATAACATAATGATAAAATAAAATTAATATTATAATAATAAAATTATCTTATAATAGGAAATATAAATAATTCGCTAATGACACTGCGTACTTGTTTGGAAATACTTCGTGAAAATCAGACTCAAGGTACAAATAAAATAGTCCCTTATCGAGATTCTAAAATAACACATTTATTTAAAAATTACTTTGATGGAGAGGGAAATGTTAGAATGATCATTTGCGTTAATCCTAGTGTCGATGATTATGATGAAACTATTGTAAGTATTCACATTTAATTTTGAATAATATGGAACATAGATTACTTGTGTGAATATATTGTTTTTTTTTTCTCATATAGCAAGTATTAAAGTTTGCTGAAGTTAGTCAAGAAGTACAAGTTACAAATTCTACAACTTCAAAATTAGATTTAGGATATGCTCCTGGTAGAAGACAAGCTAATAAAGTAAGAAAACAAAAATGTTTGTATGCGGTATGTTAATTTAATATATATGGGACATCTTTAAAAAATCGATTTTAAAAGCCAAATACAAATTAATATATAAAGATTGAACTTATTGAAGTAATTGAAACTTATTTATTAAGTTATAATCAATTTAAGTTAATCAATCTTCTAAAAGTATCCCACAAATATATTAATATTTTATATTTTTTTATAGATATTTAAAGAAGCAAGAAATAGACTAGAAAGTGCTGGTCATCCTACTGCAGTTGATTTAGAAGTTGATTTGGGTTTAGTATATAGGTATATAGATTTTAGTATATAAATAATTTTATTTTTTTATTATCCTCTAACAATAATGAAATCATTATTTAATTGTCTAATAAACTTTTTTCTAGTCTTGGAGGACCATTTCCAGAAATGGATATAACAAATCCACATAATGATGAAATAATCACTACACTTATGCGTTTCTTAGAATTGCGTATTCAAAAGCGAAATATTTTACAAGAAGATCTGAAACAGAAACGTAATATTTAAAAATATTGATTAATTGAAAAATATTGCTTTTTCAAAAAATTTATATTAAATTTGTTTTTTTAGAAACGAATTTTAGAAATATGTTAGTAAAAATGGAACGGGAAAACGTATCATTAAAAATTGAAAATTCTACATTAAAAGCATCAAATGATCAACGACAAAAAAAAGTAAGTTTTTATACGAAGAATTGAAATCATAATTGTTATTGTGAAATTATGAATGATATTACATAAATAAAAAATTATTATAGATATCTGCTTTGGAAGCTCATATTTGTAAAACAGAAGCACAAATTGATACTTTATTATACAGATTAAATAGTGCAAATGACATAATCAGACATATGAAGCAAGAAGTAACTGTTTTATTTTACATTATTATTTATTTGTATTTTTGTATTATCAAACAAAATATAATTTTAATAATTGAAAAAATTTTTTATAGTTACAAAATAAAAATATATTGTTGAATCAACGTACAATAGACAAGCAAAAAGTAAAAGAAAAATATAATAATAAAATTCAAGCAGAAACTGATAAAATGAGTAAAGAATTAGAAAGCAAACTTCGCAGACAACGTGAACTTCTTCAGGTACATTATGATACATTTATATATTTTATACCATTATTAATTTATTAAATATTTATTTAGAATCAAGTGAAAGAAAAAGAAGATAAATTGAAATTAATGAAACAGATATTAATAAGCGATGATGAAATAGATACAAAAAATAAGTTAGAATGTAAAGAAACAATTCAAATACAAAATGAAATTGAAATACCTACAACATCAAAAATCATTACAACTACTCCAAGTAGTATTTCAGAAGCTACACTTTCTACAACTACACCAAAAACTATGACAAAAACTGTTTCAACAGTTAAATTTGATGATTACAATAACCGATTAAGTAGAAAAGTAAATATTGTAATTACAATTTCATATAACATATATTTATATTTATATAAAATTGCGTTACCTTTATTTATATTTAGGATAGAATACCAGTAGTAAATCTACATTATAGAAGATCACAAAGTGCAGAGAGATGGATTGATCATCGACCTCCTGGATTAGTTCCGGTTGGTACCATTTTTCAACCAATTATTCGAAATAAACGAAGTATCACACAATTAACAGATCCGAAAGATATTACAAACAAAGCATCCAGATATTGCCTTGTTGCACAGGAACAAGATACAGATGGTGAACTTGAAACTAAATTATACAAAGTTAGTATTAATAAGTTATATATAAATAATTTAATTATATTTATTATTTAAAAAATAATAAAATTTCTAAATAATAGGGAGATATATTACCAACTAGTGGAGGAGGAGCTCAAGTGGTATTTAATGATATGGAACATTTGAAACAAGTTTCACTACTCGCAAGAAGAAAACGTAGCAGTTATTTGAGCCCCGAAAAAAATTCTATTTCTCAAAAAAGTTATTGTGATTCAGAAGAAAACAATTCAAAAAAACCTCGCGTATAATTTATTAAAAAAATTTTTGTATTTTATTATTTTATTTTCAAATATCTGACAAATCAAATAAGATATATAGATAATGCAGATATAAAAACCAAAGATGCGAAGAAATAAAATTTTCTTCAACTTTTTATGCAATAACTAAAGTACAAATAAGTTATAAGTATATAATTATTCGGTATATTTTTGTTTCATTTGATGGTAAAATATATATCATTTGTTAGCAAATTACTTTATACAAAAAAAAAAATATTTTTTAGTTTAATCTATGTAGTCATATTGTTATAACAAATATTTTTTACTTAAAAAATGATTCATTTAGAGCTTATTATAAAATAAAATTCAACATACACTTTAATATTTTTTTATTTATAATTTCTTAAATGTCTTATGTTAAATGTCCATTTATTTCCCGTAGCTTATACAACACAGACTCTGTGAATAATACAAATGTTAGGATAACAGAAGCCTGGATATGTACTGCCAACAGCAAAGTAGTGAATATATACATCATTTCTACATGGTGCGAGTTGCGAAAATTTAAATTGAAATATAATCAAAATCTTTCTTGTAATTCGGTTAAACAAATAATTTACAAATTTGTATGGTCTTGAATTTATAATTAATTTTTTAGATAAATTTTAAACAACTTAAAACTTTGCAAATAGAATCAATACAATAATAATAATAGTAATAAATGTAATTGAAAAAATTATTACTGTAGAATAATAAATTGTAATTGAGAAAACAATTTGTATTTTAGAATCTTATAGAATCTATATCATTACAGAAATTGAGCGTATTTTTATAATGTTAGCCATTCTTATAATACAGTTTTATTGGCAATATGCATTTTCATTTACTTTTGTTATTCCAATGTTTGGTAATGTATATAAATCATATAAAGTATCGAGACTAGATGAATGCCTTAATTAATTAAAGTAATTAGTCATTATATTATGATCAATTTTAACAAATTATAAAAAATTGATTATTAGATCATTTAAAAATATAGTATTATGCAACGGTATATTCTCCTTTGTACAATATAACGATATATAATTTTAAGATATAATTAATGAGAAATTATCTGATATTAAACAAATTTATCAAATAAAAAAATGAAATTATTAAGGAAAATTACTAATTACAACAAAGTTTGACATATTGAGAATTGAATATTAAATATATACATATTATTTTATAATATATAAGATGTTTAAAAATGAATTAATTTAGAATTAATATTATTAGTAATAAATCTACAAAATTTGTATACTAAAAAAAAAATATGAATGTATTTTAATTAAATAATTTTTCTTATAAATAAGACAAATTAGTATTCTCAACACATTAAAAAAATATATGTGTAAATGAATACATACATATAAATACATATATATACATATATATACACATAAAACTTTGTAAGTAATAAGAGAATTCACTATGTAACAGTATTGATTTCACTCTTAATAATTGCAATGTTTTATGAATATATATATATATATATATATATATATATATATATTGTATTTCTTAATTTTCTTAATGAAATCATCATTAGTTAATTAAATTTGTATAAATTTAAATATGAAAGGAGAGATGAATCGTGCATAATACGTACAACTTATTCCCTGTAAATGTATTTCGCTAAATAAACGAATCGGTTTTAACATCGATTCGTGGTAACTGAAATGATCAAAGAGATGACATTTACAGACTTTGACATTTACTAATAATTTGTTAACATTTGAAGCTCTTATATTATAGTATCTTTTGCGCATATAATATATTACTTCTCTCCTCCTTTTAGACCTACTAAAAAAAGAAAATTCTCACTGTAAAAACTGTTATATTCTACTTCGGATATTTAAACATTCCAGACGACACCACAGACACTAGATTAGAAGCAATATAATTCATTTTGATGAAATCGGAGAGACTCTCATAAATAGGCTTTCTTTGTGAAATACTAAACCATGCTTCATTTGAGATTATCATATTTAACATCAACATTCATTTTAATATTTTTCAGTAAACTAGTTTACATATTATTTATTGCCAAATGACGCAACTTTTAGCACATTATGTGCATCAAAAATAATATACATACATTTTTTGTTAGCATTATTTATTAATTAATGCAACAAAAAGATATTAACAAATGTATGTAAAAAATTTGTTTTTGAATATAGTATTAACTGTACCAATTACAATCTTATAAAATAAAGATTATGTGCAATAAAGAGAACTTTCATGATGTTTTGCTTGAACACATAATACACAAAAATTAAGTTTTCATATTTTGGAATTATGAATAACATAAACAAAAAATAAAGAATATAAGAAAAAAACAATAATATTAAATTAGAGAATAATTGAATATGAATCAATAATTGAATATAAAGAAATTAATAATTAAATACTGAGAAAATATATCACTGATTATAAAAATTATTAAACATTTTCTGAAAAGAAATCTTCAACAGATCTTCTAAGAGTCTATAATTTTTAAAATTTGGTTATGCTTCTAATTCAATTGTACATGTCATAAGGAATACTGAAATATATAATCAACAGTACTGACATATCAAATAAAAATTTTTATGATCAAACATCAAAGTGCAAATGCGATGCACTTAATGTTAACGTAATAAGAAGCGATAGTATCATCACGACTTTCAAACAAGCGGTCCAAATTTACAAGCTTAACAACAACGAACAAGGAGCTTATTCTATAGCTTTGCTCATGAACTCTATAAATCGCTTGCCGTATTGTTCTGGATCACAGGTTGATATACCATCAACATTAGCACCATACTTCACTGTTTTAGCTGCCTTTGCTGCCTGTTTACGTACACCATAATGAGTTAACACATCAATTATGGCTAAAAAATAAATTTCCTTAGTAGGTGCACCTAAAATAAATAAAATTCAAATGTTTAGTTTAAGTATTTCTATATTAATTCTAAAAATATTACCTTCTTTACTAGGAATTGCATAAATATCTAATTCAGGAATTATTGCATCTTCATATTGTAAACTTGTATCGCGCATTAATGCGGCATGTGGCGATTCAGGAGGAGTTGTCATACCTGCAACACCACTCCAACCCCATAGACGACTATAAGAATATTAAATATTATAAATTCTGAAAATAAAATTCTATATAAAATATTTGATTAATATTTGAAACATACTCTCCCATTGGACCTCGTGAATCAAGTCCGCTTCCCGATTCGCTATCATCTTCTTCTTCATGATTATCCTCTTCTTCCTCTTTCTCAGCACGTTCTCTATTTTCTTGTTCAGCTCGTGCACAATCATGTAGTCCAAGTAATAGAGAATAATCCATTAAATGCAACTTTGTTAAAAACTATAATAATTGATTCCTCAATAAATATATAAATAATCAATAAATAACATATATATTACAATTAATTAGATATAATAAATAATAAAATAAAAAAAATAAAACTCACATCAACATCAGCAGTTAATGTTTCTATAAGTTTAGTTTTTGCTTCTTCACCAATATAAATTTTCATTCCTTCTTTAACAAAATCATTATCTTTATAAGTAGGTAAATCTTTTTCTTTTTCTTTATCAGAAGCTTCACGATCTACTGTTGAACCTTTGAGATCGAATTTTTTATGAGTGGTTAAATGATTTGAAAATACATTTCTTATAGCAACAACATAATGTTCGACTCCGTCTACTGTCAAACGATACATGCCAAGATATTGAGGTAATAAAGTTTTTCCGTGTCTTTCCACAATATACTATAAAAATAGAATTGTTATATGTGAAATTATATATAATAATATATAATAATAATATGATAAATATATATCAAAATACAATTGCTACATACTGGATGATAATGTTTTAAAAATGAATTCATTCTTTCTACTTCTTCTCCTGTAAGAGTTTTAATAATAAACAATTTATCATAAGACTGATAAAATTTTGCACCACTTTTTCCAGATGAGTCTTCTAATATAGGTTGTGATCTAAAAAAGATAAAAATAATAATAAATTTTTTGATTTTTATAAATATTGACCTAGCATAATGACATAATAAATTAATTATTTCTAGCAACCAAAATTTTTTTCTTTTTGTAATTTCATAAAACACTATTAATTTATTTCTGCCATATATGTTAGCATGCATATATAAAAAAAAATAAATAATTATTAAGCATAATAATTAATTAACTCATATTATGATATTATATACATAGCATATTATTATTATATAATAAAAACAAATAATATTATAAATATATTATATCCAAGTAAGGATATTAAAAGAAATTCATGCTCTAATTTTGAATAATTTCTCAAAACGTATACTGTTTACAAACATTTAATTATGGACATAAATTTACATGAAATAGCATAATACTATACAAGAATGTTGTATACAATATGTTCCTTTAAAATTTGATTTTTTATATTTAATGAAGATCTCATGAAAACGTGTTAGCCACAAGCAACACGCACAAAATGAAAAATCAAGTCTGGCTAACCTCAGACGCTTTGGTTTAAAACTGTAGGAACGTAATAATGGTTTACTTAGGACTGGAATTTGTGAAAGAACAGGAGAAGGAGAAAAAGTTATTGAAGGAGTAGTAGCAGAATGTTGAACCAATTTATGAGTCTTCCCATTCTTATCCAAATTCCAATGCCTCTCTGATAGGGAAGGATTAAATGCCCGACATCTAGTATCAAAATTCTTGTATTACAATTTACTATTAACAATACTTGTATATTATATTCAAATGAAAAATATTTTTTATACATAAAGAAATAAAAGAAATTCACTATTTCTATATATAAATATATATATTTACATAATTGCAATATAATATACTAAATATTATATTCTGAAATGTTAGTCACAATACTAATATGTTACCTGTTAATATATTTTTTTCATTATATTTAAGACTATACTGAAGTTAAAAAATATTTTTTTCTTTATTTTATTAAAAATTTGACATGATAGATATACTTTTTATATTTCAATATAAAATTGGTCTCAAATACTATGAAAAAATTATGGTTTACTTATCATTTAAATGGATTATCCTCATTTAAAATTATATTAAATAAAGCCATCTGTAATACTTTATAAATAAATAAATATATTGCATTGCAGAAAAAAAATATTTATCAAATTTTAATAATACATACAAATAGTTGATATATATATCATACTTATAGAAATTTATACATAAAGCTATAAAATACATAAAACATATTTTTAACATGCAGTGCAACAAAATAAAATTAAAATTTAAAAAGTAAAATTATGTTTTACTTTTTATTTATATAATATATCTCAATTAAATAAATATTGAATTTTATAATTATTGAATATTTTTTAATTAGTTTCTAAAATAATTTAAAACATATTTTTTACATGAATATGAACTTACTTAAAAAGCAAAGAATATGAAATAGATTATCTTTTACCTTGTCATTGATTCCTTGTAGTCCAAATCATCTATACCAAATCTTTCTCGTAAATTTCTAAATACTAATGGACAATATTCTTTAAACGTAAAATGAGAGGGCATATTTTCCCTAAAACAAAAATATATATACATGAAGAAACTTTCTTACTTAAAAAGCAAATTAAAAAATATTTATCTTTAATATATAATACATTACAATACATAATACAATACAAAATTTTACACATTTAACTATTTAATAATTTCCACAGAAAGTTTTATTTATTAAAGTATTCAAATATTTTTTAAATTAAGAAATGAAGCTATGAATATCTTTATCGTTAACCACAATCACAAATCATAAAGACCTTCATTGATTCTATTATTAAAAGCAGTGACCAACCTACTAATTCAGTATTTAGTGATATATTTAGAATAGACCATCTCAGTTATGCTTGCTTTTACATTTAGATTAATAATTTTATCCTAATATCAGATAAAACATTAACCTTATATCGAAGTCATCAATTGCATTTAGATTTGATACTTTTCTTTTAATCCTTATCATTTTGATAGTTTTAGATTAAAAATATCTTGATATAATATCATAAAACTTACTTATTAAAAAAATGATAATCCACTTTTAACTTGCTATAAGCTCTGAAATCGTCTGGTAGGAGTACTACTGGTATATTAACATGACTAAGCTCATTTATCTGAAATATAAATTTATTAAATATAAGAATTACATAAATATAATTATTTCCTTTATAAAATGTTATTGCAAATATACAATTAAATATTACAAAATTTACTAAAAAAGATTAAAAATATAATGCATGTAAATTATATCAAAATATTTACTTATATACATATTTGCCATATTTAAAATATTTATTATTTTTTAATATTTTATCATATAATTTTCATAAATTGAGATTTATGTCATAGATATCATCATCTACATACTTATATACTTATATGGAAATAATTGCATTGTATTATTTTTTATTATATCAAAAGAACAATTAAATATTAAAATATAATAATAATAATTTGCTTAAATAACTTTTAAATCTTTAATTTTTTATAATAATGAGTACTTCTTATAGTAAAGCATAAATTAATCAGTTAAATTTTTTTCATACAAAATAAATAAGAGATAATTATAAAAATCATAATATAATTTCAAATATAAATAAAATTATACATTATTTTATAGAATATAAAATATAAATTATATATAATATAAATTCTTTATTATATTTAATTGTTGACAAAAAAATTTGCCATATTTCTATTTTGTAAATCTAAGTTTAAAAAATTCAACAATACTTTGCAAATCGTAAAAAAAAAATAATATACCCTATGTTTTCAATGTACGTTTTTAATTTTAACAATTCTCAATCTGAAAAAATTATAGAAAAAGATATAATAATTTAATCAAACAAAATAACATATCCTAAATTTTTAATTATATTCAGGTTCAAAGAGGGAAACAAGAAAATGGCATTTCGATGACGTACGACGCTGTCACGCAGTTATGTTAGTACTCACCGTATGATTGACACCCCACATAAAAACACTAAGAAGAGGTTCATTTGCACGAAACAGCTTAACCTTTTGATGTTTAACTCGGAAATGTTTCTTTTTAAGCTTGCTAAGCCCACTAGACATTTGTGGTACACTAGACATGTTTCTTGCGTTGGTGCCTGCTACGAATATGTTTAATAACACCCCCGCTATATACTTAATAAAGAGTATAACAAATTTCTTACACTGTCATCATCGCGAAATGCCTCATACAGCAACTCTAACGCGGAAAAGTCGCAGATTCTATATTATGTTTGCGGTAAGATCCCAAGCGTATCCTACCGCAGTTGATTAGCGACTGAACTCCTTTTAAAAACGGCGTGGACAACCATGTCCTACCTGCAATTTGCAACAGCTATAGAAACTTTGCAGATATAGAAATTACACTTTGCTAACAATCATGATAAACAAATTATTTAAATTTCTTATATTAAAATAATGTCGGATTATTGTAAGAAATATTAATCAAATTTTATTGATTCCTAATAAAATTTAAATATACGATTTATTTTTGTCTAGAGTAGTTTATAATTATTTTATAAATTATAATTTTTTATAATCATTATAATTTTTTTAATAAATTTTTAAAATTTATTCTTATAGTTTTTCTTTTAAAGTAAATTATTTGTTTTATATTTCTTTATAATTGTAAAAATTAAAAAAAAATTAAATTATACAGTTATATAACTTTATACAATTCAATTTCTTTTAGTTTTTATAGTTAAAAAATAAAATATATAAAATCTAAATTTGTTACTTTATTAATTTGTATTTAAAACATAAGATATTTCAAAATACATTTGTTTTTATATGATTTATAGTATATATTTAAATTATAAAATATTTTGTATAATTTATAAAAACACTAAATAAAATTTATTAAAAAAGTTTACGCTTTATGCAATTAAACAATCTTTTTTTGATATTTAAAATGTAATTTCAATTTTCTCGTAAAAAATTAATTTATTTTAATTTTTGATAAATAAAATTTGCTGTCGATACAGCCTTAACCAATGATTTATCATAGTAATGTGAATGCGTCATAACGCGTGCATGAAGAAAGCCGCCACTGAAAGTCGTGCTAAAAAACTCATTAAAATACTAAGTTTTACATTCGAATATAAAAATGGAAACAATATCGAATCCTTATCCAAAAAAAATGCACGACACTTATGAAGATGAGGAAGAGAGAAAACACTTTCAACGTATTGTCTCAGCTTTTAAGTATTACAAGTAAGTATATCATGAAAATTATTTTGTTTGATTGACTCTAATCCTCAAGTCGATATTTCATTCTTATCTTTATTGCCTTTATTCTTTTGCTTTTTTCATTGAACATAGTACTTGTGATAAGTTTGTAAAATGTCTTTCATGATTTTTCAAGTGTTGTTCAAAATTCTTAGTATCATTGCTTAACCTTCAATGATAAAGCATTGTATTATATTTTATTTGCAATTTCATAATTATGATTATAGAAATTCTTTTAATTTTTTCTATAATAATGTAATTTCTTAGACAAAATATTATTGTTTAATTTGTTTATTATTGTTCTGCTTAAATAAATTTTAAAATCATAATTTTATGACTTAAAATAAAGAGTAAAATTTACAAATGTATCAATACTATAAATATTACTTATATAATAGTTTTCTTTTTACAGAAATCATTCACTACTAAGGGTTAAAAAAACAGAATCCTATTTGCTATCACTTCCAGCTCATCATCAAAAATTATTATCAAAATATAGAGAACATTTGCAAGAAGTTAAAAGGTGTATTGAAAATAATGATGAGATAATTAAACTTATCATAAAGGATGTAGCACATATTTTTGAAAATGTGAGCCCAACTACTGCACAGACTGAAAGTGTAAGAAAAGTTCACCTGGTGTGTGGTACATATATTCTGTTGTACAATATATGTTTTTAAAATTATGATTTATTCCATTAACCATATAAAACATAAACAAAATATTTACATTTATATTATCAAATAATACTTTATTTTCTTATTGAAAATTGAAATTTTAAAATTATATAGTTTTTTTAATTACTAATATAATTTTTATTAAAGGAAAGTTTTTATCTTATGCATAAGAATTTTATTGTAACATTATCTTTTTAAAAAAGTATTTGATTTATTTCTCATTCAAGCTTGGATTTTTTTTTATCATCTTAACAAGCTTCTTTTTTTATAAAAGTATATTCTATTGTACAAAATATAGGTAGGTCTGATTGCAGACGTTAAATCCTCGTCCAGTAATGGCTGATCAAGAAAAGGTCCAAGCTACAATTAAGCAACTTGTTCGTGATTGGAGTGTGGAAGGTACCGAAGAACGCATGGCATGTTATCAGCCTATTATAGATGAAATTATGAATCAATTTCCTTTAGAATATTGGTATGAACCCCTTAAACTTGAACACATTATGTGTCAATAAAACATTATTAAAATAATTCAGATATTTATAATAGTTACTGTGGTGTAGTAAAACATAGTTCAGAAAAATATGAAATGATAGGTAAATTTCCAGTACACCATCAGATGTGCAAATTCTAGTACCTGGAGCGGGTTTGGGAAGATTGGCATATGAAATTGCAAGACGTGGATATACTTGTCAAGGAAATGAATTTTCTCTTTTCATGCTCTTTGCTTCTCATTTTGTATTAAATAAGTAAGTAAATGTAAAAAAGTTTTAACAAATTGAGATTCTTTTTTGAAATAATTTTTATTAATAATATTTAATATTTTAAAGATGTAGAGGAGTAAATTCATATCAGGTACATCCATGGGTACATCAATATATGAATAATTTAAAACCAGAACATCAAACTCAAGCTGTATTTTTCCCAGATGTAAATCCTAGCGATCTTCCAGAAAATGCACAATTTTCTATGGCAGCTGGAGATTTTCTTGAGGTAAATATTGTGATATATTAAAAGATAAAAAATATTTTCTTAAAATTTTTATTTTATATTATATATTTTAGGTTTATACAGAAAATAATCATTGGGATTGTGTTGCTACATGTTTTTTTATAGATTGTGCAAATAATGTTGTACAATTTATTGAGACTATATATAAAATTTTAAAACCAGGAGGAATATGGATAAATCTTGGTCCATTATTATATCATTTTAGTGATATGCCAATGGAAGATTCAATAGAACCAAGTTATGATGTTGTTCGCGATGTAATTCAAGGTTTTGGATTTCAATTAGAGGTAATGAATTTTGTAAAATATTAACTATTAGAAAATTATTCAAATTCCATAATTTACAATATTTTTAGAAGGAAGAAACACGTGTGAAAACTCGATATGCACAGAACATTAATAGCATGTTGCAGTGTGAATATAATAGCGTATATTTCGTTTGTCGAAAACCTAAAAGACATATAGATAATATGAGTCATAGAAATGGCACTGAAAGTAATGGTATGCAAGAACAAGAAAATTAATTAATTAATTAATGACGATTTCCTGTATTTTATATATAAAAGAAATTGATGTAATTGTAAATGCATTATATAATAGGTTCATTACTACTAATATAAAGCAAAGCTGTTATACTCTATAAATCAAGTCAATATTAGGTAATTTGAATCTAGAAAACATAACAAAAATCTTTAAATATTGTTAAATAAAAGTTGAACTATTTTTTTATCAAGAATTTTATTTCGCTATAACTGCTAAACTAATTGCTCTGTTGTTAATAAATTGGATAATAAAATAATGTAGCTATTTTTTTAAATATCGACAGAAGTTTGTACAAGTTCAAATAATTCTACTTTAATACTAATAACAGTTTTGCAATTTTTTTTTTGAATTTAAGTATGTGATTTAGCATATCATTAATGTTTATTGTTTGAAATATTTACCAAATATCGTGATGATATGAAATAAAACTCAATTTGGTTGCATGTGCATTATATGCAATATTCTCTTCAATTGATTTAAAAACAATTTATTGTCAAATTTATGTTATAAACCAATATTGTTTTTTCTAATTCTGTGAGTTAAATTAATATTATAAAGAAAGTGCAATTCTAGAATTCTAGTGTTTGTTATTTCTTCTATTCTTACAAATATGTAATATCGAAGTCGCACAAATATCGCTCTTTGTGATATAATTTATATATATGTTATCATGAAATAAGAATTCAGTAATATTGTGCAACAAAAATTTATCAATGAAAAATACATGCAAACTAAAATTACCATAAAATAAGTTTAATAATGTAAAAATATAATTTTTATTAGAAAAATACATTTTTAAAAATATGATTAATAAATTTGTTTTTAGAAAAATAATTTTATCTTAAAATATACAGAGTAAGATTGAATGATATAACTAAATAAAGGATAGATTCTTCATATAAAAAACTGAAAAAGAGGAATAACATCTTTTCATTTGAAATTTTGTTTTGAAAAATTATCAAATATAAAAATTTTTAGCTAATTTCTGACTGGATATAAATGAATTATTATAAAAGATTATTTTACATATGAAAATAAGAAACAAATATGATGTGATATTTTTCAAATTAATTTTTAAGAAAATTAAATTTAAAAATTCATTGAGTGCATAATTATTTTTGTTCAATTTCATTTATTTTTTTTACGAAAAAAAAAATTTATTTTATTATTTTTATTTATTCTTATATATATAATTAATTCTTTTGTATCTAGTCAAGGATTTGTGAAATTCTTTTTATTTGACAGATTTTCTCGATTTTCTTGAAAAAAAAAAAAATATATGTTTCTTTTTTGATTTGTTTTTGCACTTAGAATTATTTTTATTCAATTCTTCAATCTCACTCTGTATATACATATATATATATTCTAGTATAAAAATAATTAATAATTAAATATTTCAATATTTTTCTTATAAATTTTTATTAAGATATTGTACAAATAATGATGCAATTTGATTAATTTCACTTTGTTGCATTTTACTATAAATTAAAAATTGTCTTCGTAATCTCATAAGTTGTATTGCAGTACATGGATTATGTACTGTCAAATTATATTCTGGTATTTTAAATTCACTTTCAATACCTAATTGCTTAGATGATAATATTGCCTAAAAAAAAAAAAAATATCAATTTATAATTAGTCATAATAATGTCATTTATGGTATTTCATTTTTTATATTTACAAATTTTATTATTTTATTATAATTATTAATAAATAAATGTTATTAAACAACTTACGTTAACTACTTCTTGAGTAATTATATCCAATTCATATAAATAGTTAGTAGAAGATAATGGTGGCTAAAATAAACATAATTAATCAACTTAAAAATTATATTAATCAATTTATTTTAATTCATTGTATATTAATACTAACACATTGTGTACTTAAATTAGGTTTTGGTGCTTTTACTTCATATAGTGATTTATAAATATCATCAAATTTTAGTTCATCTTCTGGTAATATATTAAATAATGGTACATCCCAACGATTTTTATTATCTGGTGTTTCATATCTATATATTATAAATCTCTAATTATATTTTGTTAAAAACTTAATACAGCAATCCATAATATTTTTTTATTACCTCATTACGAGTCCATCAAAAATATCTCTCTTATATTGTTCACATTCTGGTCTTTTTATATTCCACAACCAAGCATGTTCAACTGGTATATCACAAAATATTGTACACTGAGGGGTTTTATATAATTTTGTCATACAATAGATCTCATAACGATATCCCTTAATATAATTACTAGCGTCAATAATTAATACATCATTTATATTTAATAGTCGTTGTATTGATGATTTTATATCGCTTCTCACTCTTTTTTCATTTTTTGAATCTACAATAAAATAATATAAAACATAAGTTGATGATGAAAGAAATTTTTTTTTAGTATAAAAAAATTAAAATAAATTAGAATCTAACCAGCAAAAAATTGATTTCGATCAAAACCTGTTTTAGTCACAACATCAATTTCATTTATAATTTCTACTTTTTTTTTTGCTTCATTTATAAAATATTCTTTCAATTCGCAAGTTCTTGTTGTTTTACCACTACATGGTATACCAGTCATAATTATAACTGGCATTGTAAAAAATTAATTCAAACTTAAAAAATTAGTATAAACACTTTAACCTATTATGATTCATGAGTGCAGCCATCTTTAAATTGTGTAAATGTTTTAGATAAATGCTTAAGATGCATTTACACAACGGTTTTCTAAAAATAAAAAAAAAATTAAATAATTATATAAATTTTTAATAAAACAAAATATAAAACATATAAGAGCAAAATAAAAAAAATATATAACAAGAGAAAAATAAAAAAATATAATAATTCATAGTATTGTAGACAATTAAAATCAGCTTATATAACCCCTATGTTAGATTACCTGAATTACATATTGTATTTAAGGTTGCAGAAAATTTGGAGCAATTAATTTTTTAAAATATAACAATAAATAAAATATTCAACTAATATAATTCTATTCTTTTTATTTAAGTTTGTATAGATTTTTATATATAGATTATTTCATGATGCTCTTTTAAAAAGAGCAAAAAGAAGAGAAAAAAATTATATAACAATTAGATTTTACGTTTTTTAAATAAAATTATTTTTATTACTTATCATAGAAATTTATTTACTTTGGTATTATTCATAAAGATGTTTCATATATATATATATATATATACACAAATATATTTATTGTACAAGAGTCTTCAGCAACAGGTTTTAGCTCTATCTTTCTTTAGACTTCGAGCGCGCCTTTTTTTTATTCTTTGAGAATAAAAGTACCGTATTGTAATCGAGTGAAAGCTATCTATCAGGACAATAACTCGACAGTCGTGTAGCGGTTTTCAATAATGAAGATATATAAATTCTTATCTCTATTCGCAATTTTTTTCTTCAGTGATAATGGTAGTTTAGGTAAGTATATATACTAGTTCAAATAAGTTAAATGATATTTACATTGAAATTTCTACAATATTTATTACATTATATGATGATTTTTCTATATTGAAAAAAAAATAAATATTGAATACTAAAATTGATTCTAGTCTACTTATGTTTTAATTAAAATAATATTTATTCAGAAAAAATAATCTTTATGAATTTTTTACGATAAAAACTTAGAAAAATATTTATAAAAATTTTTTGTATGATCTAACTATTTGTATGGAATATACTTTTTTGTATTGTATGGAATATATATATATATATATATATATATATATATATTAGAATAAAATATGAATAAATATTACATTAATAACAAAATATATATTATAAAAACAATAAAAATAAAAATAATTCAATTAGCAAATATCATATTATTTGATGAAATACTATATACTATACTAATATTAAATACTATATATAACAAAAAGAAATGTACAGAATATATTTGACATTTCATTTGATACTTATGCAATACAAATCTGACATTTCGATACAATTCTTCGTTTAACTTTATTTTTTAAAAAAATAAATAAAAATAACTTCTTTTAATAATAAATTATCGAAATATTTAAAATTTAATTTGAATACAATCTAATATTTTTTTTCCATATCGAATGAATAATAATCATATATTTATTATATAAATGTTTTCGTATTTTACGTACTGACTTTCATACTGATTTATTGAAAAATACTAAAATTTTAATAATGCAAAGAATATTATGATATAAAATTGTCTTATTAATGTAATATAAAAATGAATTATCTGTGAAGAAATGAATAATTTTATATTAAAATTATATACTTTTTTTTATTAAGCTTTATTAAGATCTAAGCATAACAAGGTTGTAACTTGTTATGTTGCTTCCTGGGCCATTTACAGAAATCATAATGGAATGTTTGAAATCTCTGATGTCAATCCAGAACTTTGTACGCACATTATATATGCATTCGCCGGATTAAATAATGAATCATGGACTATTAAGAGCCTTGATCCTCATTTGGATATCGAAAGAGGTACATATAGGAGTAGAAATACTTAGAGATAAATTAAAATAATTTATGAATGATATCATTATTCATTGTTTTAGATAATTATAAAAATATGATCCAACTTCATAAGAAGAATCCTAACTTGAAAATCCTTCTTGCAATAGGAGGATGGAATGAAGGCAGTCAAACCTATTCTGTACTTGCTTCATCTCCCGATCGTAGAAGTAAATTTATTGATAGCGTAGTGAAATTCCTTGGGTATAAAATCAAATATTAAGATAATTTATTATTTTACAGATTTGTTTATTAATAATTCTTAATAATTTATATTTTACAGTGAATATCATTTCAATGGATTCGATCTAGATTGGGAATATCCAGGATCACGGGGGGGTATGCCTGCGGACAAACAAAATTTTGTTTCTCTTCTCAAAGTATATATGTATAAAGAACATAAAAAAATAGATATATATTTTTACGTTTGAAATTATATAATTAAAAGAAATTAAAAATTTATTATATTTTCTTAAAGAAATATAATTTTTTAATAGGAATTAAAAGAAGCATTCAAAAAATCGAATTATCTATTAACAGCAGCTTTAAGTTCTAATAAAGCAACTATCGATATGGCATATGATATTCCCGAAATTTCAAAATATCTCGATTATATTCATGTAATGGCTTATGATTATCATGGTACATGGAATAGAAAAGTACTTCCGAATGCACCATTAAAAAGCGAAGACGGTCAAAGTGTGGTAAAGCATTTAAATAAAATATAATGAGATATATTATAAAATATTTTAAATATATATATATATATATTTGTATATATGTATATATGTTTATATATATATATATTTGTATATAAATATAATAAATATCGTAAATAGAATTCATAAATGGAATAAAGTTTTCGTTTAGGTGGATACACTTACATATTTGTTAAGTAAAGGTGCACCACCAAATAAAATAGTATTAGGATTGCCAATGTATGGAAGAACTTTTATTTTGGCTAACAAACTGAATTCTTCTAAAGAAAGTCCTATTGGTCAAACAACCATATCAGATGGATTCAAGGGACCTTATACAGGTCAAAATGGTTTCATGGGATATAATGAAGTATGTTTTATTTTTGTTAGATTTAAGTTGAATTCCAGTTATATTTATCAATTTGATTTTATTAATAAAATTCTATTATATACATATATATTTTAATATATGTAACTTGTATATATATATACATATATAAATATTTTTTCAGATTTGTGAAGAACTAATAACTAATGTACAGAAGTGGATAACTGGGTGGGATGATAATAGTAATACACCTTATGTAATCAATGATGATCACGTTATTATGTTTGATAATCCGAAAAGTTTAAAAGCAAAGGTTAATTAATATTTATCATAAATAATGATAATATTAATTAAAAATATTTAATAAATATTTTATAGTTTTACTATTTTTTTAATATTTCTAGATTGAATACGCGATGAGTTTAAATTTATCCGGTGTAATGATTTGGAGCATTGATACTGATGATTTTAGTGGAAAATGTGCATCTCTTAATAATTCTCTAGATCTAAGAGAAAAAAAATATCCTTTATTAAGATCAATCAACATGGTTTTGTCACAGATTGATTATCATAATGACTTAAATGACAATAATGATGATGACAATGATAAAAATAATAAAAACAACAATAACACATCTTCTGTTATAAGATTTTCAAATAATTTGATTTTAATAATATTTTTTTTTTTGTATTTCATTTAAAATGAATCCATAATGAATAAAAAGATAATATATCAAAAATTTCCTAAAAATTAAATATATTTTTTTATAATAAATTCGAAAAAATATTTTTAAAACTATTTTTCCATTTTCATCTTTATTAAATATAATAGTAAATATGATTCACAAAACATTTAGTATTTATAATAATCACATAATTTATAATTTATAATTTACATAATTTTTATATTTAGAAATAAATTTTTTATTTAAAATAAATATATGTAAAATGTATTTAAATTTAAATTTTCTTTGAGAAATATTTTTTCTTCCAAAAAGTAATACAATATAATCTATAATATAATTTATTTTATTTTTCCTTAATATAATTTATTACATAATTCATTATGTCAGAAATTTATTTATTTTGTAAGGATATTTAAATAAATAATAATAATTTTTAAATTTTTGAACATGATTATGTAAAGATTATATTAATTTTTTCTTAACATAAAAATTGTAGTATAATTTATACAATTTATATTTTTTATTTTATAGAGATAAAATTAAATATCTATGAAATATTCTTATATATAGTAATAATAATTATTATGTATTATAATAATACAACAATGTATTATAATAAAATACGCTCAAAATTTTATATTTTTTTAATTTTATAATATTTTGATATTCGATTATATTATTAAAATTAATTGAAAAAGATTTTTGGGGGAAATTAAATATTTCTAGGTGGAAAATTTAGGAACTGTTTTTTTATATAAAGAGCAAACTTATTGTTCAAGCTTCAGTTGAATGACATTTCAATCTGTTTTATATCTATAAGAAACATGGCGCTTAACAAAGCTGATTGGCAAACTCCTGCACCATTATGGCAAAATGGTCCAGTACCTGGTGCATTTTATCATTTTCCGGGAAGTTCTACGCATTTCGATGTTGGAGGATTCCAAAGATCACAGTAAAATTTTTTATCATATATTCATTTTCGTTGTGAAAATTTTTTTTTAAAATTGCATGTCATGTTTATTTTCAATGAATTTGAAAATTACAAATTATATGTTAATTAAAATATACAAATGATATAATAATTAAAAAATTAATATTTTTAATATTCTAATAAAATAAATTTATAAAATTTGAATTGTTCTACTATTATTATACTAATTATTTGATTAAGTCTAATTTTTCTAATCATCAAATATATTTTTCTTTAACTTGATATTTGTTTTTCTATTTTATAGAGCACCAATGACAACTGGTACATCTGTAGTTGGAATTCAATTTAAAAATGGTATTCTCATAGCAACAGATATTCTTGGATCCTATGGATCATTGGCTAGATATAGAAATCTTGAACGTGTGATGAAAGTGAATGATAATATTATCCTTGGTGCAGGAGGAGATTATGCTGATTATCAATGCTTAAAAAGTCACATTGAAAGAAAAATGTATATTTCAATTATGTTTTCATAATTATTTTATATAAATTTCAATATTTTTTTTTTATTTTTATTATTTTTTTATATCTTATAGTCTTGAGGAAGAATGTCTTGATGATGGTTTATCTTTAAAACCAAAAGCTCTTCATTGTTGGTTAACTCGAGTATTATATAATAGAAGATCACAGTTTGATCCATTTTGGAATAATTTTATTATTGGAGGTTTAGAAGGGGATAAGCTGTAAGTTCACTTTATTTTCCTTTTATATTAAATGTAATAATATAATATTTTCAATTTATTTAGATTTTTGGGTACTGTGGATAAACTTGGTACAGCCTATAGTGACCCAGTAATTGCAACTGGATATGGTGCATATATGGCAACACCTATTTTAAGAAAAGCTTATGAAGAAAATAAAGAAATGAGTAAAGAGCAAGCAATTGAACTTTTGTATAAAGTGATGCAAGTTCTTTATTACAGAGATGCACGGTCTTTTCCAAAGGTAAATAATAGTATAAGAATTTCATATATGTATTTGTAACATTATATTAAAAGAGAAATTTAATTTTTTTAATTTTTAGTATCAAGTTGGAGTTATCACAAGGGAAGAAGGTGTTGAAATACAAGGACCATTAACTTTAGATAGTTATTGGGGACCTGCTATTATGTAAAAATAAATATAAGTAATTTTTCTTAATAAAAATATCTGTAACAATTCTATTAAATGAATTTTTTCTATACAATTTTTAATTATATTTTTGAAGCAATGGAAAATATACACAAAAAGTAAATTTATAAGGTTAACGAGTTAATACGTTACAACCAGTATCAGTAACTAATACAGTATGTTCGCATTGTGCTGTTCTTGCATTATCTACTGTAACAGCTGTCCATCCATCTTCTAAAATTTTAATTTCCTCACTACCCTGACTTAAAACTGGTTCAATAGTAAATGTCATTCCAGGTAACATTTTTCCATCAAAATTATTTGCTAATAATAATATAAGACAATTTTTTTAAATGGTTTATATATAATATAGAAACAATAACTTACCAAAATGAAAAATATCTGGTGGACCATGAAAATAAGTACCTATACCATGTCCTGCAAATATAGGAATTATAGAATATCCATTTTTATTTGCTGTTTCTTCAATAATATTTCCTGAAAAATAAAAAAAAAATATTCAAATTATATAATTATATTATTTTTGAACTATTATATAATTATTACCTATACTGGAGAAATTTTCATTAGGTTTACAAATATCAATAGCATTTTTTAAGCACAATTCTGTTATGTGTATTAAACGTTTTGCTTCATCATCACATTCTTCTACTTCAAACATTTTTGAACAATCTCCATGATAACCATGTAAATATACCTAAATAGAAAAAAATAAAACTTTTATTTTTATATATTTTTACATTTACAAATGCAACAATATATTTATATTACATTATATTATTTTACATATAATATATTATTGTTTTTACTGACTGTTACATCAACATTTAATATATCTCCTTTCACTAATGGTCTTTTATCTGGAATTCCATGACATGCAACATTATTAATACTAGTACATATTGACTTTGGAAACCCTTTATAATTAAGTGGACTTGGATAAGCTCCATTACTTATAATCATTTCATGAACTATTGCATCTAATTCATCTGTAGTTATCCCAGGCTAAAATAAAATTTGAAAAGTAAGAAGAAATAAAAATAACAAAATTGTATTGTTAATTAAATTTCATATAGCTTATTATATTTTTTATACCTTTATATATTGTTTAATATGAGTCAATACTTTTTTGGCAAAATTACAACTATCTTTCATGCTTTGTATTTGATTTTTATCTTTAATTTCAGGTTTTTTTGGACCATCACGTGGAATTAATGTTTGACTATAAGAAGGTTTAGGAATATATGATGGTACTTCTCTAACTTCAGAAATTTCCCATGGTACAATAACCTCGTAACTTCCAAATGAATTATTTATAAATTTACGTGGTATTGTCTAAAAAATTATGTTGAATAATTATATAATTATATAAAATAAAAATGTCTTTTAAAAGTAAGCGTACTTTAGACTTTTTTTTAAAAAAACTTCTGAGAAACATTTTCGGATTATTTAATTGAAAGATTTCGTACTTATGATTTTATTAAAGAATATTCATTCTTCTTGCATAAAAATTTATTAAAAGAGCATAAAAAGTTTGTGAATTTACTTTTGACTTAAAGAAAATCACTCGACTTGTGATTTTACGTCACATCATTACTATTTGTTATCTGTATATAAGAATCAGCTGTCAAGCAGTACGCATGCTAGTTATAAATTTTAGATGTTATTTAAAACAAAACAAAGAATTTGTTAATATAGAGTATAACCTTAAAAAAGTTTATATAGAAACCATGAACACTATGAAATCGTTTCGTGAAATAGTGGCAAATGCAAAAAATGTATTGATATTGACTGGTAGTGGAATTTCTGCAGAATCTGGTATTCCTACATTTAGAGGGGCTGGTGGTTTCTGGAGAAAATATCCAGCTGAAAGTCTTGCAACTCCAACAGCATTTGCAGAAAATCCTTCTTTAGTTTGGGAATTTTATGAATATCGTAGACGAGTAGCATTAGAAGCTAAACCTAATAAGGTATTTTAATAACTACAATATATTTTTTTAAAGATATTATTTTGAATGGAATTTCTAGGCTCATGAAGCAATAGCAACTTTCCAAGATCGTTATTTAAAGCAAGGTAAAAATGTTACGATTATAACGCAAAATATTGATGAACTTCATCAAAGAGCAGGAGCTAAAGATGTAGTGGAACTTCATGGTTCACTATTTAAAACTCGTTGTACATTTTGTCATGAAGTTGTTAAAAATACAAATATTCCAATATGCCCTGCATTAAAAGGAAAAGGGTAAGATTTTTTTTATACTTTTATATAAATGATATTTGCATACAATCATGAATATCAATAATATAAACATGAATAGATCGCCAGATCCAAATATTATGAGTTCTGATATTCCAAAAGAAGATTTACCTCATTGTCAAAAACAAAATTGTAAAAATATATTGAGACCTCACATTGTATGGTTTGGAGAAAATTTAGATGATTATATAATGCAACAAGCATGTAAGTATTATAATAATTATTATGAATAAATATTATATGAAAATATAATATAAAATTTTAATAATATAATATATAATAATGATTAATAAATAAAATAGCGATTAATCGAATTGTAATTATGTCTAATCATAATTAACAAAGTTTTCTCCAATATTTATTATTCATCAAATCTCAATTTTTTTCATTAAGTTAATTGAAATTTTTCCATATTATAATTTAAGATTATTAAAAGATTATAAATTATATTATAATTTAAATTAAATATCTATTTAATAAAATAAAATTATATTTTAATCTTTCTATTAAATATTAGATATTGCAGTTGAAAATTGTGATGTTTGTCTGGTTATCGGTACGTCATCTATTGTTTATCCTGCAGCAATGTTTGCACCATATGTAGCACAACATGGAATTCCTGTTGCTGAATTTAATTTGGAAACAACTCCTGCTACATCATATTTCGAGTAAGTTGAAGTTAATTTGAATATTGAAAGCATTTTGTATATAAAATAGTTACATAAAAAATTTTTATATAAAAAAAAATAATATTATATTAAATCCAATAAATATTATATTAAATTTATTAAAATATTAAAAGTTTTATATCAATATCTTAATTGAAATATTTTTTCTTATAACAAAAAGTTATAAAATTTATTTATATTAACAATTATTAAATTTTTCAATTTTTTTTCTTTAAATTTCAGCATTTATCTGCAACAAAATAATATTATTATATGCATTATTTTAAAGGTATCATTTTCAAGGTCCTTGCACTATTACTGTACCAGAAGCTTTAGGATTATGATTTCTGGATATAAATAGAACATTTTGAACATATAGAATATTTACCTTGTACTAAACATATTTCAACATTGAGTCCAAGTTGATGTAAGTACTCTAACCATAATTTTTGCTTTGTTGAAAGAATATCACGAGGACCTTTTACTTCTATAATTTTATGCTTTAAAAAAATATTTTTTAATTAAAAAAATATAAAATTTTAATTTATGAAAAATTATATAATATAAAATATAAAAAATATATTTTTTAATAGTTTTAATAATATTATTTTTTAAATAAATATACGTACTTTTTTGGTATCATAATTCCAAACAATTAAATCAGGAAATCCAGCTCTCCAAAGTTTAAAATTTTCAATGAGTCGTTTACAAATCCCTACTACACCTTGTACTCCCAAACAGTGTACTATTTCCTATAAATAAAAATGTTGTATATTATTACATTTTTTGATGAATCTCAGATAATAAAATATCAATAAAATTACCTCCAATTGTAAATTATTATCCAAATTTGTTAACATTACCGATTTATATTGTTTAAATATTATAAATTTTTCTTTCATTCTAGAACTTAATAATTCGGAACTTAAATCACTAATTATTTTAAGTTTCATATCTATTTTTTCTTTTCTATTTTTATAAAATTGGTCTGTATATAAATCTGCCGGAGCTTCTTGATATGGTGTTACAAATGCTCCAGGAATATGTATATCATATAATTCTTCCCAAAATAAAGTACAAAATAGTATATTTGGTAGTGCACCTTCACAGTGTAATCCACTGGAAAATCCTTGTTTTTGATAATGATGGAATGCAACAGTTTCTACTGAGCCATAAGTTTGGTTCTTAGTATTATTTTCTATACACCAAATACTTTTATTTCCTGCAGTATTTCTAAAATAATTTAATTCTACATTATATTTTAAAATAAAAAAATTATAATACATATAAAATTAAATTTACCTTGGCATTACTGTAGCATTTATAATGATAGATGTTGGCTTATATTTTGGCATATGAAGAATATTATCATCTAAAATTTTATTAATAGTAGTTTTTGTAATTGATTTAATTACTTTTTTCTTGACAATTTTATTTGCTCTATCTATAAGAATTACTTTATCTACTTGTGTCAAGTTTTCTGTATTTAAAGCTTGGATTATGATAGATGCAGATATTTCTATATTTTTATGATGATGCATTTCAATGAGAGCTAATTCCTCATACCATTTTCCTTTATAGGATAGCATATGACAGTTTTGTTTTAATAGAAATGATAAAATTTCTATTACTCGCTTTTTATCTTTATTCTTTTTGAATGCTTCTATACATTTAGAAAGTATTTTTAACCATATATATCCTGGCATATAATATCTTACATGCATAGGAAGCATAGAATTTTTTAATCTGTAAAAATTAAAATTGAAATTATCAAATATTTTTTTTTATTAAAATTTATATTACTTTAATGACTCAATTTCCAATAAATTTGGTAATCTATCCATAGCTAAATTTCCATATTCTTGTACTTTTTTCCAATTTTTGTTTTCAATACATTGTAATGTTATAGATAATATAGATTTAGCTTCCACATAACTACAAATAAATAAAATTATTAAAAACAATTAAAATTTATATCAATTTTTATATTTTTTGCTGATTAAAAAAAAACTTACTTTAATAAATGTAATTTACAAGAAAATATTGGAAAATAATTTCCAGTATTATTTGGAAATATTGTCTTTCCTAAATAAATATCATATAAAGAGTAAAATATATCTGATGTACTGTCTCTTGGTCTTTGATTTGGTATTAATAATGTTATAATTCTATCAATAATATTCCATGTTTTAGGTGTAATACATACACAATAATCTAATATATCAAGTATTGAAGCATATAAAAAATTACTTGACGACTTTATTCCAGGAAATAAAGGTTTATTGTTTGACAGTTTTAATAATTTCTGAATATTACTTTTTTTGTTTCCTTTAGGATTAATTTTCATGTTCTTACAAAGTTGCTGAATTTCATTTACTTGTAATAATTCAAGTATTGTAGATAAGTTTTCTTTTTGAATATCAAAAGTACAAATAGATCGTGAAACAAGAATTTGAAATATATCTTTTAACTCTGTATCTATTTCTGGATAACTTATGTTACTTTTTCTAAACCATTTTTTTTTTCTTTTTATCATCCTAGCCAATAACATTTGAGCATTTATAGGAAGGGTAATTATAGAATATATAAAATCAAGATCATTTTCATCAAAATAACCACAATTAATAGGAAGAGAAAGTACACTAAAAATAGTAGTGAAGAAGATTTTAGACTTCAAATCATTGCATAAATTTATATTGTTTAATTTATATTTCATTAAAATTTCAGTATTTATATTATTATATTGATAATCAAATGTACTTTTGGAATATATTTTTTCTAGATCAAAGTTATGTAATGAAATAGCACCTTGCTTTACTAAATTCATATTTTCAATAGTCTGAATAAATAAAACAGAATTGTTAATGTTTTCATCAAACAAGTTTTTTTTTTCAATAATTTTTGGAGATTTATTTTCAAATGATATTCCAGATGTGTAATTTAATTTTTTATGTGTAGAAGAACTATTAGTATTTTGTAATGAAAAATTATTTTTATTTGGAGTCTTTTGTTTTATATTTGCAGAATTTGATTCCTTAGTTGGAGTTTTTTTTAAATGAGAATTATTATTACTATTAAATACTAATGTTTTCATATAATCGTTACTTAATTTATTTTCTAATGTTTCTTGTAATTGCATATTAGTATTTGATGTTTTTTTCAAGTGATCATTTTCATGTAATGATATATTATTTTCCATTATTTCGTCATCATATTGAATCATTTTTATATCATTTAAAAAGCTATCATGCATTTCATTAGATTTTTCATATATAATAGTACAATCTGATACATTATCAGATTCTATTTGTGACAATGAAACATTTTGTTTTCCATTTCTATCTTTTTTTCTCTATAAAAATAAAAAAGAATAATTTGATTACGTACAGTACCTTATGTAAATATATTTAAAAATTGATATAAAAATTTTTAAAAGATATGAAAATGTCAACTAACATTTTTTGAATACGGTACAGTTTTTAACCTAGAATGCTTTTTAATTATATCCGAAGTATATTTATTGCCGACTGTTTTATAAAATTGATCAATGCGTGTTTGATGTGACATTATTTTATATTTATATTTCGGTAAATAATTCAATTATTAATTCATTATTATTAATCCTTAAAAATTAAAGATTTTTCTCAGAGAGAAAAATTTCTATCTGGAAATGTGTCTTCATGAACGTATAGTGAGTAAAAAAAAAAAATCACTAAATAAAATTCATATTTATCAAGATGAAACTAAGATTTTCTTTTTTTTATACATACTGTTCTATATTTTGAAACAAAGAAAAAAAAAGAAGAAAAAATCAAGGGATATAAAGTTTGTTCATCTTTAAACAATTTTGTTTTTATGCAATGATAAATATAAAGTATAAATATATACTGACGTTATAATTATAGGTGTTTTCTTAATGAAAATTAATAATGAGAATAATTTTAATATTATATCTCTAATGAATAAATACATATACGATATCAATCTCTATCGTAGAAATTAAGAATTGAAAAAAGAGAAAAATTTGCTTAAGACTCTAGAAAAACTTGCTTTTATATATGATTTTTTTTTCAGTATAATTTTTTAATAGTTACTATACAAACATTTTATTAAATTAGATAAAATATCCTACTTGCGAATAGTCTTGCAACATACTAAGAAAATTGAACTGTTCAGAAATACTATACATATAGTTAGCGATTATCTTTTGTTCGCATTTGAAAATATTAGTTTATATATTATAGAAAAATAATATGAAACATATCGCATTTTTATATAATATATTACTTGTATATTGTAATATAATTGCAATAATATTTAAATAAAGTATTGAAATGCCGTTTTGTCACCATTTTCATTTGATTCATATAAGTTTATATTTTTTATTTGATTTTAGAATTTAATATTTTTCTTCTTTTAAAATTTAATATTTTTATATTAAATAAAATCAAATAATTTAATATGAAATATTATTCATATTATTTTAAAAAACAAATACGATTGTGGTAATGAGTTTAAAGTTATAAGTTTATATACCTAGATATAAAATTCGAAGTGTTTTTAATAAAAAATTATTTCTGATCTAACTTTTTAATATGTATCATTCTCTTTACACAAAATTTAATATCATACAAATTATATTAATAAATAAAATAATGTTCATTTTGCTAGAATTTTTGGTTACATTAAAAATGAAATAAAATTATATATCTATATAACCTTCAAAGCTAAGGAACATATTTAAAAATTTTTAAAAACATAAATATTAAAATATATACAAGAAATTTTCATATTTAAAATGTAATAAAAAGTTTTGAAAAAGATCTATTTGAAAAATTCTATACAAAATATTTTTAAATTTTATACAGATCAATTTTTTCATATTTATAAAAAAATAAATTTATGAAAATTTATTTTAAAAACTATACACAAAAAAATGTAGTTTATCCGACTATTTTTTTTTGTTTTTTAAAATTAATCCAATTTTGCTAGGAGGGATATCCTAAAAAAATTTATTCTTACGCGATGTAATCAGAATTTATTTTGAAACATTTGCTTGTTTAAATTATTTGTCCAATTTATATTCATCATGAATATTTTCTTGCTAACATTATATGTATATATGTGAAATGCAATTGTATCCTTTTTTGCTTATACTTTTTGAGAAATAAACAATTTATGTACTTTGAGTAAATGTAAATATTTTGTTGTTGTTGTATAGTATAAAATATTCATTTTGATATAAATAGATAAATTAAATAAAGAAAATTTTGTTGATTTAAATGATATAGAAGATATATGTCATATATGTTTTATCCTAACAAATTGCTATTTTTTTTTTATATTCGAATGCATGATAATCAATTTGGTCATAATTTTGCCAATTTGTGAAATTACACAATTAGAATACACTTAATAATCAAATTGCAATGTGTATATATATACATATATACATATATACACATACAATTGGTTACATTATTTAGTAGATTTAAGTGTTGATCACATTTATTATAGACATTAATGCTAAACAATAGTTGAGTTTAAATTTTTATAAGTAATTTATAGGAAACAACTCATCTACCTGATAACATCTCTACTTCTCTAAAAATATGACAAAGCAAATAAATACATACAAGCATATCTGATTATTTGACTCAAAATATTTTTTATTTTCCGCCGGTAAAATAATTTTAAATTTATTATTATTATTGCATACTATGAAAAGCATACTAAAACAAGCATGTTAGAATCAAAGAAAATCAAAGATAAATTTAGGAATGTAATTTTTATTTGTTAGATCTCGACGGTTTATAAGCAATAAATATAATTCACGCAATTTAATTTATATCTAGTGATATTTTATTTGGATCAAATTAAATTTGATACATGCACTCAGCGAAAGGTGTTATCAGGGGACGAGAGAGTAGATGATGTATGTATGTATCGAAGAACAAATTAAAGGGTTGTCTAGATCAAACATTCTACATATATAGAATTTGATATATTTTCCCCTTACGTTCTCCGACTGTATAATCTTGAGAAAAATTCTCTATACTCTCGTCAAACTTTCGTTCAAACTGGAGCTTTGGTTGGAGCGTTTTTTTCCAATTAAATCTTCTTGTCGCACAGCGACATAGAAGCCCTACTGTATTCACAGAATAAAATACACATATAGTAGATACACCGCATTTCGACACCTGTCGATATTATCGTAAAAGTTTTTTTAACACTCAGAATTTTTTTAAGAGCTTCACGTTGAACATTATATTTGTAAGCTCATTTCTTCTCTTAATAATTTGTTTTTTTTCACACGAAACGATTATAGGTCTTGTTCGATCGCTCTAAATAGTTGCATTGATTCGGCTTAGTCCTACTTACATGGTACAATATTGTTTTCCGCGAATGCAACAAATTAGGTAAACACGAAGTCTCACAATTCAATTCGACCGAATTTTTTATTTTTCTCATCTCATTAACGAATATAAAATAATTAAAAAAATGTATTAAATAAGAAAACATTTACTAAATATTGCCAAGTAATACTATAATTACTATATTATTTATTCATTATTGTGAATTATTTAAAAACAACGATATCAGTCTCTTTGTCAATGGAACTTCGTGTTTGCCAAATCAGAAAATGTAAAGCGAACTCAGTCTTTGGTTGGAGCGATCAAACCTTGAAAATTTTCGACGTTTCATTTGTAAAATGGCTATTGGGTCAATATTTTTAACATTAATAAATTTTATATAAAAATCCATGTACCACTATATTTCGTTTAAAGCGTTCCAACTAAAATAAACAAATGGTTTTTACAAGTACATTCTTGGAAATTTTCTCCGCATAATTATCACTCATCTTTCTCAAAATCACGGAAGATTTTTTTTAGTTTTTAATTAAATTTTGGAAAAATGATTGGAAATGAATGTAAGAAAAAAAGAAAATAATGAAAAAGAAATATGAAATATGACTTAATTTATGGATATGATTAAAAAAAGTGAAAAAATATTTCATTTTTATTTGTGAATTTGAGAAAAATGAGAGAAATAATCAGATACCTATCAGAAAGTATATACAAATGTGGCAGAAATTAGATTTCACAAAATGTTATATAATATACAGGCGAGTGAAATTCTTCACAAAATAATAAGTCCTATCCAGGATAAAATTTCTTTATTACTCCTCCTCTAAAATCGTCTCGAATTCATAAATTTTCATACACATCGCTGTGCGCCTACCACAACAACATTAATTACAGTTATTTTTTAGTTAATTACCTAAAAGTAAGAGATACAATAAGCGTAATTATTTTTATATGTACAATATATCTTTTGTTTGTTTCTTATTATGATTTTATGAAGTCTCTCTAAAATTTGCAACATTTGCACCATTATTTTTATTTTTCTCTTGATTTCGTATTACGGCTTGCGAAAGAATTTTTTATTGCATACTTGGAAAAAATTATTATGTTTTAAATCTGGAAAATGACTATCGGAAATACTCTGCCATGGCCGTTTGTAAAACTTAAATTATAAATCTTCAGTCCAAGAGGCTTAGATATTTATCTTGATCAGTGCCTACGAATTTCAAATAAACAATAGACAATGAATAAAATTGTTTTAAAATAATAGTAAAAATTATGCGACAGATACTCTTGAATTTCGTCAATTCCAAAACTCATATATTTAACGATCTATTTTATGTAACTATATGTACTTTTTTTTTACATTTATCATTCCTATTAGCCACACAAGAATATGAAATTATAATTGTAGAAAGTATTTTCTTTTAAATAAAACAATTATTTTTTCCATATCATTAATTTTTAAATAAAAACATTTTAGAATCTCACAATATCATCATATTTCTTATTAACTTATGTTCTGTTCAATTCTTATATTTTAATATAACACATACATTGCTAGATAGAATCGAAGAAAATAATATAGAAAGACTAAGAAGAAAATAATAATGCGCATAAAGATATATGCAGATTAACTTCAGTTTTGTTGGTTTTATCTAATGATAATTTAATTTTATCTGAAAAAATCAAAAGAATATGGTTATGTATGAATAAATGCCAAAATATTTAATTTTTAATTTTCACACAATTATACCAGTAGATTTCAAAAACTATTTGACTGCAGGAAAATACAGATGCATAAACAATATTTTTGTAGCAATAATAGTAAAAATTCATTAATGTGAAATTATATATTTGATTTAAATAGGACTCTAATAATTGCTTATACAAAGTTTAAAAAGATTTAATATTCTAATATTTACTTTATATCTTCAGAATTCTACTGGTATGAATAAATATATATGTATAAGTTATACCCACTTTCACAAATAATGTTACTTAAACCTTACTGTAAAGTACTTAAAAAATTAATGATATATTACTTTATTGCCAATTTTTGCACAAAATAAGTAATTTTTAAGCCAATTAATACATATAATATATCATTATAAAAAAAAAATTTGATTGATTGATTGATTGATTCTTTCATATTTTGTATGGCAAATGAATTCATTAATCATTGTTATTTTCATAACTCGCAATTATTAAAATGAAAGGTGAAAATTTTTAAGTATTTTTTGTAAATATTTTAAATCTTAACATAATATCACGAACTTGTCAGTTTGTAATATAGATTCTTGTAGTACAAGCTTCTCAAACGCAACATTACAATTTGCTTTCATATTTTACATTTAACTGTAATTCATTATATGTTATTAAAATAGAAATACATGACTTTTAAGCCATAAAATAATCAGAATCTTCTGTATTATACTAATTTAAAGATTATTACTGTTAATAATAGTTTCATTATTTCACAGCCTGAAATCTTCTAACATATTACTACTGTAAAGAAATAAATTGAATATTTTTTTAAATATAAACTGAATTTATATACAGTATTGAAATAAACATACGAATCCATAATACATCAAATTAATTTGAGACAAAATGTATTAAGAATATTTATAAAAGATGTATTATACATTTTTTTAAAGAAAAATATCTATTCTATTTCTAGTATATATTTTTTTTTAAATAAAATTTACAATCATAATGTACACAGAAATATTATCTACCAAAAGTTTAGAGATTTCATATTGCAAAATAATAATTTAAAATTAAGTTTTTACAATTAGTTATTAATTAATTTGTTAATAACTAATTTTCTTTTAGATTATTTCAAAAATAAGAATACCAAATTGAACGCACAAAATTTTTGAAACCTCTAAAAGAAAAAGTCTCAAACATAACTCTCTATATAATATTTCTGCAATAAAAATAATTAATGCTGTGTCTGAGAAAGCTTGTAATTTAATTTTAGTTTATTACAGATGTTCCAACAGTATCATTTGCATATGAGTAAAAAGATGACAAAGGAGTTCTGCCAAGTTTTTGATAAAAAATAAAGTTATCATTCTGTTAAATATAAAAGTTTCCTTGCATTGAACAAAACTATTTTTTTATTTTAAAAAACAGAGAATACATATATATATATTATTATAAATATATATATTACATTATTTCAATATTCATCTATTAACATTTAAGAAAATATTTATATTACGAAATGAAGAAACATAACAGTAGCCCGAAATCAATGTTAAATTTAATATACAGGAAAAAAAAAATAGAATGAACTGATTTTGTGAAGATTTAATGAAACACTGACTATGTTGAATAATAATGTTGTTCAATTAGCAAGGAAACAAACGAGAAATGAATTAGAGTTTAACTCTTTTGTGATCTCAAAATAACATAGTATTTGCAATAGAATTGACATTTCCATTGTCATCGCCATAACAGGCAACTGATCAGAGTATTTTTGCAATCGAATCAAGCCGTACCGTTTTTTGTATTAACGAGCACGTAGTATGTTCAGTCTCCAAAAGGTAGACAGACATAGATAAAGTTAGCGAAGATAAAATTAGCGAAGCCCCCAGTGACGTATTGGCGGCAACAGGGGTGCCGATAGCAGGCATCATGTCACTTCCATCGCTAATGAATTTGTTTTATTTGCTCGTACAAGTTGCTGTTGCTGTGGTTTACCATCGCAAGTCGCACTTTCCACTCCATCCACCTTCATATCCATATTTTCACTATAATTAAATATGGAATTTTTGATAATATATATTTTTATATAAAATATTTAAAAAAATATATATATATATATATACATTGCAAATATTAGATATACAAATATTTACCTATTACTATTAAGCGTAATTTCCCCGGACGTTGGGATTTGTTGCGTAGACGCTTGACTTTGCGTCTGTTGTTGCTGCCTTGCAAGACTCGCCAATTTGCTCTGTGCGATCAAGCCAGGTAGCAGATTGGACGGCGGATGTTTTTGTGGCAGAACTATTGTTGACTGATTATTCACGACATGAGTGCTATTTGAAAGATTATTAGAGTTATTTATATGAGGCAATGGTCCATTTTGATGTCCATTGCCAAAGTTTGTAATTGTTCCACTAGTTGTGGTACTTGCACTAAACACTCTAACTCCAGCACTACCACTGCCACAGCTGCCGCCATTCCTATTATTCGTTGGACTAGTCAAGGATTTAGACAGAATGGAAACAGGACTGCTGTTGTTTGGTAATTGTCTGTGTTGTTGCTGTTTAGACTGATTCGATTGTGTCTCGATTGCAGCATTTGCGCATTGCGTAGATACTGCATTTGATGTCGTCGGTTGATTGATTGTACATGAGAAAGACGACGGGACTATAGAACTTGTAGAAGTATTTACAACACTAAAACCACTACCACTGCACTGAGGCCGACTCTGCTGTGTTGCAGGCTGTGCAAAAAGACTACTAGGTAGCGGAGTCACAACAAAGTGTGAACTGCCCAGTTCGTCTGTCCGCGTATCGTTAGAGTTATTGTCCGACAGTCCACTAATACACGCACTACTAGTGATACTTGCCACGGCAAGATCAAAGTCCGATACAGTATCCGGCGAGAAATAATCAGCAATATTAAATTCTGATGTAAAGGGTGGTTCATCTCCTGCACGATCAGGTTCTACTTCCACACAAATAGATGTTGCTTCAGGCGGGAACGGATATGGAAGCGGTTTTGATTGAGTCAATATTGGCTCTATATCTGAGTCCGTATCACTACTTTCTTCACTTGGACTATGCACTGACACAGGTGGAGTCTTTGGTCGGAAGTGTAACCTATATTATAAATGAATTAATAAATTAATAGATTATTTTTTTATTCTGAAATGAAATTTCTATTTGTTGTTTAATATACCACTCTTTCTTGACTGAAGTTGTTGATGTGGCAGTTGTATCGGAATCCACTGGTTCCCGTTTTGGTTGGTGTATCGTGAAGTCTAAAGAAGACCACATATCATCCATATCAGTTGAACAACGGTCCAATATTACTCTGAAATTAAATATTAAATAATATTATTAAAAAATGTTATTTTTATATAAACATAAAATTTTTATAAATTTAAATATACCTGCCACCCCGACCAATTCGCCGTCGCGCAAAACCAATACATTTTGGTACGGGTTTGCTGATGCTGGTCAGTGCAAACCTATACTTCTTATCAGCCATGCCCCCTTCGTTTTTATCACACCAAGGCCAATTTCCAAATCCACCTGATACAGGCTGCAAAGAGAAAAGCTCTATATCTACAATCCTGAAAAAAAGAACTTTAAGACTATTTCCACACTTTTAATATAATTCACGACGATTTTCATTGACATCCATGATATATTAAATAATATAGCTCGCATAAAATTAGAAAAAAATCCTGTTTTAAATCCACATAACATTTGGTTTACATCTGTTTGTAAAAAACCATATGTAAAAAAGAAAAATTTGGGAGAACTTAACAGAGAACAGCACTCACTGGTAGATAAGTGCTATTTCTATTTCGTCGGAAAGCGAATTGTCCCTCATCAGCGATGTCTTCATCATCGCGATCCGAGGGAACTGAGGGCTGAGAATGTGAATGTGATGGAAGCGGACCATCTTCATCTGAGCTTATTAGCGGGTCCAGCCCGCCTCCAAGAACACTAGGCCGACTTCCTCGACCACCTCCGCTACCTGTTCCACTGCGTACACCATTATCTTCCAAACTTCCTCCTCTACTATCAGTTTTATGTTTCCTTTTCTTGTATTGTCTTTTTTCTTTTCTGGGTACTACTTCATCCTAAAATAAACAATATCAAATATATCAATAACACAAAAAATATATCATTATTATAATAATTATATAAAAATTATACGAAGAAAAAAATATATTAAAAATACTTACTTTACTACAAACTTTGTTCGCCCAATTTTGATGAACACCAAATTGATTTGTAAACAGTGGAGCAAAAGCAGGTCTCGGTGTCTTCAATGCCGATACTTCCGCCAATATTTGCCCATTAAAGTCTTGTGCTTGATATCTGTACAGTTTTTTTAATTATATAAAATTCAAAGTCTAGTTTTTCTAGAGGAAAATACAAAAGGTTTGGAAGATTATTTCCACACCTTTTCTCATATACTTCAATTGTAAGATGTAAATGTTCTCGCTTGGTTTTCTCTCTTCTTTTAACCATTTCGAAAAGGGTAACTGCTCTGCTAAGATCTCTACGGAGCTTCAGCATTTTTTCGTAACTAGTTTCATCGTTTTTGCGATTTTTACGTGTTTGCATTTTTTCCGTTTTACGTCTAAACGCTAAATAAGGATTATTGGCAGCTGAACCAAACCGATGTTCTGTTTTTACTGTTAATAATAAAGGATGTTGCTGAAAAAAGAAAACATCATGTGATCATATTAATAAATTTTTATCATTAATTATCTATTACACAATTACACAAATTAAAATTTATAATATGTAAAAACTTACTGTTTTAAGACGTTTATTTAGCCAATAATCAAACACAGCAATAATTAAATCATCATCTTCTTTCAGAAGTGCTTTAGCTTCATTAAGAGTGACTACAGTTTGTCCTGAACTTTTTTCCAAGCGATCCATCATTTCTTCAAACTGAAGTGGAGTCAAATCCATTTTACGGCTTTGTATTGCAACCCATTTTTCATCTTCAGAATCCATATCGTAATCCGGAATATCTTGTTCCATTGCAAAAGCTTTAAAAAAATTCCACATAATTATTAAATTATTAATATTACAAATATAATTAATTATTGAATATTAAACTTAATTTATTATATTTTCTTACGCTGCATATGTATAAGTTGACGAGGTAGCTTATAATCAGCTGGATATATCTTATCATAAGCTTCTACATCTGTTAAATCAGTTACTTCAGGGGTAGGAATGATTAAACCCGTGCATATTGCTCTTTGCAAGTGATGTTCCTATGTAAACAATTAATGCAATAAATAATATATAATTTGAAAAACCAGTTAAAATTTTTACTTTTACATATATTACTGTAAAAAGAATAAGAAAAATGATGTATCACATTTAAATATAATATATAACAATGTTTAATAATATATTATCAATAATATATTTGTAAAAATATATATAGAATATATGTCAATAAAAGCAAATGAAATATATGTAAAATGCAAAAGTAAAACAGAAAATAAATCTTTAATAATATAATCCATTAAATAAAACTATATTATATTTCAATATATATATATATATATATATCATTGTCATTTTTTCATTTAATATATTATTCATTTAACATATTAATAATGAATTAATAATAATATAAAATATGGATAATATAGATTAATATAATATTGATAATCCAACAAACAATGTATAATTAATCGCTTATTGTTTATATATTTGAGAAAGGAATTAGAACAATTATTGCTCAAAAATTATATTGCAAGATATATATGTAAAGAAATATAACATTTTAACTTGAAAAAGCTTAAAAATTAAAAATTCTTATACGTTGAATAGCAACGTTGGAACATCTATTTTGATTCTCTCATTAATTTGATATATGAAGCTGACAACTGGCAATAATGGTGTAACAAGATATATAAAAGTATAAAGAATAACAATAACATAAAAAATAATGTTATCAATTACGTTTAACAATAAATATAAGGAATTTCTATACATAATAATGATAAGAAAGGTGCCATCTGCCGGTTGTTTACGAAGATGCGCCTGAGAGTAAGATGGCGGACAGGGGAAACATGCTGGAAGAAGGCTGAACGTTCGACTTACACATTCCTCCTCCTTTTCCATGCCGCTGGGCATTTGGGGCAGAGAACGATTAATGGCCGAGTAATCTGGTAAATCCGGTAATTCCTCGGCCATATAAATCGGCATGGGTTTGGAAGCGTCCAGGGCACGGGCCCTGAACGACAGCTTGCTCATCCTGCGGCTGGTTCGCGTGTTGACAACCGAGTTGGCTGGTGTCGAACCGTGAGGCCAGTCGGATCGGCTCGGGCCTCGGACTTAGGGAACGTGAACCTGACTGGGCCTGGTTGGGGGCCCTGCGGCCGTAATACCCGGCACAGAGAGCGCTCAGGGCCTCATCGTTCTCCGGCCATCGCGCTGGAACACGGTCACTCAGTCACCAAACGAGATATATCACTTCGAAAACATGTTTGCGTGACACGGTCCCTGCTCAAAGCCATCATGGCCGACGCACAGCCATTTAACACGTTCAGCTCGAGCAGTTCCGCGATGCGACGTGCGCCGCGCGGGAATCGGCTTGCTACCGCCACCGGTCGACTCACGAGCGTCTATTGGACGCTTAGCATTTCCCCTCAATACAAGTCTCGTTCACACTACCTAGGATTATCATAAAATTCAAAAATCAATGGAATCAAATTTGTTTAAAAATATTTGTTGATATTGATTGTTTATATTAACAATAAAATTAAATGCTGTATTTAGATTTTGAAAGTTTTTGAAAACACGTGTTATGTTTATATGTTAATTATTTGACGACATCTAAGTAATAGTTTTCTTTAACCTATATCGTTTTATATTTCGTTTATATATGAAAAAAAATTTTTAACTAAATCATATTATTAAAAAATATTTATAAGATTCCAATTAAAAAAATACATTTAATAATTTTTCACTTTAAGTTAACATTTTTTCATTATGTTATGAAAATTTCAAAAATATGATAACTATGGTATATATTTATATCTGTTACATTAATAATTAAATAGTAAAAAGATTGAGAATTAATTAAACTTAATAAGAATTTTTTGTTATTATTATAAGATAAGTATGTGTTTTGTATTTTAAGTACCTATAATTTACGCAAGCGTCGCATATGTGAGGATATTTCAAATTTTAAATTTTTCATGAAATACAAGAATTGAAAATTAATTAATTTTATTAAATGACATTATTTATTGTTTTAATTTACAATATCAATATTAAAATTAAAACACAATTTAGTTTAACTAAATATTCTTCTAACGCATTTTAACATTTCATAATATAAAAAAATATTCCATTTAAATTTTCTTAGATAATATATTTATGTGTTAAAATAAAGAAAATTAGAGAAATTTAAGTAATAATTATATTATTATATTATGAAAATTAATGAAAAGAATTGAAATGTAAATGAAAAAATATACATATTAATATTTACAAAAAATTCCCTTATGTTCTACAAGAAATGTAGGTTAGATGAATTGATGCAATATATCGAAGCAATAAATCTAATGACAGGTATCAATTATATTACTTTAAAATTAATATTAACGACAGTTAAATATTGTGTGTTTTATTTAATAAAAAAAACCTTTTATTGAAGTTAGATCATATTCGCACGTGTTGATATGGCGCAGAATATTGCAATTCTGTCCACGATTCCTAGGTTATCTTACCATCTTCAAATGCAACTTCCAAACTTAATGATATTTGACGTTTCGCCAGGTATTACTTTTGACATACACTTTCTTTCATACTAATGAGCTCGAATATCTTCGGCTCACAAAACTAGCAAGCACGTGTTTAAACGCACTTTTATTACTACGTTTTTCCGAATACTATATTTGCACATTTGAGATTTAGTTATTGGCGGAAAACTCACCCTGTTTAAATTCCTAACACGTTCTTTGAATATAGTTACATTACGATTTACATATTATAGTTTTTTTTAATATTTTACTGCAAAATTTTCAAAAATTATTTATAAAAACCTTTTTTTTTGATTTTATATAGTTTTATTATATAATATATTTATGAATATATTTTTCGATGGATTAGAAATTGAATTTCTTTCATTTCAGATAAATATGATACATTATCAAAATTACAAAATGCAGATATATTGATAACTGATTGCGATTTATTTTTACCATATACAAATAAATTACCATCTTTAAAGTGGGTACAAACAACATGGGCTGGTATTGAACCATTAGCTTCAAATTTAAAAGATAAAAATATTAATTATTCTATTACACGCTTCTCAGATAAATCTTTTGGTTTAGCTATATCTGAATATGTGATAGCACACATTTTTAATTTTGAACGTAATCAAAAGCAGCAATATCAAAATCAAAAACACAACCAATGGATGAAAGATGGAAAAATTTCTGATCATAGACTTATTTGTGACTTATCTGTAGGTATTCTAGGTTTAGGAAATATTGGCAAATCAAGTAATTATTTATTTTATAATAATATAAAATATAATAGTTTTATTTATTTTATATAAAACTTGCAATTTTTATAGTTGCAGAAAAATTAAAAATATTTGGAGCAACTGTATGGGGAATGTCAAGAACACCACTTAAAGAAAATTTAAATTATCTTGATGAACATAGAACAACTGCATATCTGTCTGAAATACTAACAAACTGTGACTATATTATTAATGTTTTACCATCTACACCTAATACTTTAGGATTATTAAATGGAAATGTATTACAAAGTTGTCAAAATCGGGGCAGTGTTTTTATCAATATAGGTCGAGGTACAATTATTAAAGAAACAGATTTATTACATGCTCTTGAGCAACAATGGATTTTAGGAGCAATTTTGGATGTTTTTGAAGAAGAACCATTATCAAAAAAAAGTAAATTATGGACATTACCACAGGTAATATTATAATAAAGCATAAATATTAGTATTAGTTAAAATTAAATCCAGCTTTAACTAATTAAATATTTTTATATAGGTTACTATTTCACCACATATCTCAGGTATATCTCGCGCTCAAGATGTTGTGAAATTTTTTATTCAAAATTATGAGAAATATATCAAAGGTGAAACATTGTTGAATAAAGTAAATTTAGTAGAAGGTTATTAAATATAAATAGTTTAATAATATGTAGAAATTTTCTATCAAAGTTTTGAATACTTTTAATACAATATAAACTTAACTAAACTTATTAAACATAATTTTATGATTTATAAAATAACTATTTTAATAATTTATTATAATATATATTATAATATATATTATTATTAAAAAATATTTTTTGAAAAAATAATTATTCTGTTTCTTGAACAACTGGACTTGAAAATGGTTTCAAACCTCGTATTGTAAGATCATAAACTACTTCTTCCACTTTTTTAACAGCATATTTTAGGCCATCAAAACGTTTTCGTAGAGAATCATTTTTTAAATTTAAAAGTCTAAAACCTGCATTTAAATCATTTACAAAACGTGCTATTTCTATAGGTCGATTATAATCACCATTAGTAACACTATTTACAGCAAAACGACTCTGAAATATAATATTTGAATGAATAATGATAATATAGTATTGCATGATATACTTACCAATTCAGCAGACAATTGTAGTAAACCCATTAAGTAATCTTCTAAATCCAAATGAAAACCATCTTCTCTATTATTTTTAACTACAAATACATATTATCAATTTTGAATAAAATATATAAATAAAAATAAAATAAAATTTATTTAAACAATTACATACCTCCTAATATTTCTGCAACAGTTTCTTTGGTAACCAAAACTTTAATTTCTAAATATATTATTAAGGAAGCTAAGAAACATAATTTTTGTGTAACAAAACGCCATTGATCATGAAATCTATAATATTGATCTCTTGGTACAACTTCTGCAAGTCTTATATAGTTTTTACGTACATCTTTAAATAATTCTCTTGATGTTGCACAATATTGAGATACAACTATAAATGGGAAAAAAATAATAAAATATTTTAGTAGTTTTATAATTAATTAGACACACATACTTATGTTTTCTTCCATGTTATTTTCATTATGAATATTTTGCAATATCATCAGAATATCTCTGGCACTTTTTTCAAGATTTTTTACAATAGCACGGATTTCCTTTGGCACAAAAAAAAAAATAATTTTAATTTTCTTCACATATAATATATTTTTAATTACTATTAATTGACTATTTTAAAAAATTAACGATGTGATATGTCAATATATTCTAACCTAAAATGTTTATGAAATTAACAAAAGAAGTATTTGATAAAAAATAATTCATATTATTTATAATTATGAAATAATTTATTGAAAACTAAATAAGATAATGTGATGTTTAAAAAAACTGTTAAAATAGTATTACAATCATTTGACATTTACATTATTTTGACTTAATTTTAATATATATAATATATTAATATATACCTCTCGCAATTCTTCTTCGTTATTTAAATAGTCCTGAAAAGAATTAAAAATTTCTGAAATTCCATCACCCATATTTTTTAAAGTTTAAAAATTTCTGTAAAAAAATTGCACGTTAATATTTTAGCATAACACTTGCGATAACACTTCAATATCTCCAATAGTAAACAATTTATATAATAGATGGCGTCATCAATTGTCAAATTTTAAATAAACATATTATTATTGTAATAAATACAAATATATATAATATTGATATATCTTCATATTTTGTATTTTTTCATCTTATAAACATAATCTATAATAAATATTGATATAATATGAATGGAAATTTAATGTATAATTTTTTTCTTACTATTATTACTATTTCGAAGATACACTATGGTAGAAAAATAATTCCGCGTAAACAAAAAATAAATCTATATCAATTGCAATACTATATAAATTGATATCATTTACTTACCATATTTGATTTAATAACGTATTTCCATACTCTACTAAAATCACTTTTGAATATTTTTTTAAATATAATTTTTTAAATATAATTTTATTATGTTTGATATATATGTATAATATATTTAAATACTACTTAGACATTCAAAAATAAATCTAGAAAAAAAGTATATAATAATATACTTTATAAAAAATTTTTTTTTTTATCATAAAAAAAAATATTTGATATGACGATATTACATATCAAATATTATATGTATTGCTATATAAAATAATGATTAACATTAACTAATATAAGTATAAAATTTGCTAAATGCATAAAGAATTAAAAAATTAAATAATCATTTTTTATAACAATGATAGTTACGATAGAAATTTATACAGATCGAGAACCGAGTCCGTAAGCGCGTAAGCTGTAAGCTGCAAGGTCTCGTGCGGTATATAAATAGAAACCAGTAGGTCCTGCTGTGAAGTCGAGGAAGGTGGTTGGAATTCTACAGGATGCCTCTACGTAGCTCTTAGAGTATACCTCAGGGAATCTGCGGGCGTGTCATTGATCCCAATACACGCGTTCAAGAATCCGAACGAGACTGACTTTATTGAAAAGTTTACGCCCACGTTTACGAGCTCACAAGAGGTGTGATCAATTTTACTAGAAGTTATTGGATAAATTAATTTGATGGAAATAACAATGATATTTAACATTGGTATTAATATCAAAGATAGTTAATCCTTTAAAAATATCTTTCATTACTATATTATACATGATAAAATATATTAAAAATTTCACTTCACATAAAAAGTTAAAGATTGAAACTTGTATCTTTAAGCGTATTTATATATATATTTTTCATTTTTCTTATGGCCATAATTGATTCAAAAGGATAGATGTCCTTGTTGATGACCTTCAATGCGGTTTAAACATCTTCACGCTTCATCTACAATATCCCAAGGTCACTGCATTGTAATTCCAGCTAAGAAGTTTTACAGGTAACGATGAAGTTGATTAATTTAAACGATTAATTATTATAAAAATAATAGAATAATTTTCAGAAAAATAGTTTTGGATTTAGATTTTTTTCTTTTTTAATATATTTTTGTATGTATATCATATTTATATTTTTACAAATAATAATATATATAAACATATATGTAAATATTAAATAATAACAATTATTAAAATAGTAAAATTATTTGCATTGACGTATACATGTAATTACTAATTAATAGATTAAAAACAAGTTTATCGAAGAGAAGAAAAAAGATGATAGAGATAAGAAAAAAGAAAGCTGGACAAGAACAATCCGTTAAACATTCAATTCTCAAAGCATCAATCTTAAATAAAATTTTAGATTTTTGTAATTGTAGATTGTTGTAAATTTTTTTTATATCAATGCAATATAAATATAACATTTAATTTTATTTGTACAATTTTATCTTTTGAAGATTTAATTCTTGTAAAACATATTTTATTGCAATTAATCTATTAATACGTAAAAGCTATTCTGCATTTGAATCAAGTTAAGATTTATTCGAAATTTTTGCATAAAATTCATATATTACGAAACAGATTCAATTCGATACATTATTTTCTTTCTTTTTTTTTTTTTTTTAGAAGAAAATAAGCCAAAATTGCAAGCATTTGTGTATTTAGCTAATTCCAATTTAAAATTGATGGTATGGATCTTTTTAAATTAAAGTTTCAGACATTTGATAAATGTTATAATTAATATTCATGATTTTTCATGAATCGTTATCGTCATGACTGTTATACGAAGCGTAAGAGGAATCTAGTAGCTTCTCAATATTTGTACGTTAAACAGGCTTCCTTACTCGTTTTCGTCGCGCTAATGTCAATACACCGATAGAGATATGCAAACATGAATACACCAACGAGAGAATTGTTCGATTCCTTTAACATCCTTATTAAATACAAAACATTAAATTGTATAGTTTTTTAAATTGCACTACTCTTTGATAACTCTATCGTGATTATATTCTTATCGTGAATAATACAACGTGACGAAGAGTACAAAAACGATGCACTTGTAGTTTGCATCGAAATTAAACAAGCAATATTATACAAGAGACCAACTCATTTCGAAGCTGTGTTGCAGACAGAGCACGTCGATGTGAATAACAGTTAGTGTTCAACATACGCGTAGCACACGTGAAATGCATCAGCGTAAATGTCAGGGTCATCTGCATACATAGTAGACTTTCAAATAAACGTCGATTAAATACTGATACTTTTACTAAATTAATATAACCAAGATACCAAGTTTATGCGATATTAATAGATCATAATAGTTAATAAATCATATAAATATTAAGGATTCATAAAAAAGCGAATAACAGATTATTAATTGAATTTAATTAATTGAATATAAATATAAGAATTAAAAGATAAAATAGTTTATTTTAATATGTATAGTTACGAAAGGGAGACTTCGTAGCATCGTGATAAAAAAATGTCCCCGGGCACTACTTTTTTTACATCACTGCTGGAGAATTTCCTACCCGCTGGCTGCTCGCCATTACGAATCACAGTACTGGCATAATATCGAACCGTTAAGAGCCAAGAGCGCAACAGAAGAATCTATGGAATCCAAATAAACGTTTTGAAATTATATCGTGTATTTTTTTACAATATTAAACAATATGTATTATAAAGAAATGTATGTATGTATAATGAATTAAATATAAACAACTTACAAAAAATCATATCCGCTAGGATATTCCATTTTGCAATTTTCTTTCGCCTTTGATACTATGATCTTCTTTTTAATTATATTTCTATGAGAAAATATGTATCGGCATAATTATTATTTTTTAAATTTTTTAGATTGACAGTGTAGTATAATATCGTAGATCTGTGGTAACGAAAAAACAAGAATGTAAAAATTTTGCTGATCCGAGGATTGTGGATAAAACAAAAAGATTATTTTGGTAAAAATAAATTGAAATTATACGCATATATACCACGCATATATTGTGAAGTAGAAAAGCTCCGATATTGTCAGCCCATATACAATAAGAGAAAATTCTGAATAAGAGGATAACTCGGTACAAATGAAATGATAAATGGATCTGCAAAAAGAGATCGTTAAAATAGTAAGAATTAAGAAACAGTTTTCTATAGAAAGATATCAAAGAACTCCAGTACTTCGCGTTCAGACACGAGAAGCAAAACACATCAGCAGGGAACCAACAGGTTTGACTTGCTGGACTAGTTAATAAATTACCGTAGTCCGCCGCCATCTTCATCTTCAAAGTTGCAAATGAGAATTCGAAATATTGTCAATTGTAAAATAAAATTTCTTGTTACAAATCCGACATTCTGTCAAACGAATAAACAGGTTTTCTATACCTAATAGGAATGCTTATTCCTGAAACGAATATGTCTAATTAACGAATAATGTTTAACATTAACTCAGTTGGCCGTTATCTCATGCAATTATTATATTCATATTTTAAAAAATTTTATTCAGAAAAATGATAAACGTTGAAATTGTTGTATTGAAAATTCATTCAAATATTATTATTTCAAAAGATCACAATTATTGCTATCAAATTACAACTTCTTTGAGCATCTATGTCTTGTCCAACCGTCCCTCTATCTACACTTTGGAGAACATTATGATGTTTCACAAATTTGAGTTTCTTGATTTTTTTGAAAATCGAATAACAAAAATTGAAAACATAGATATGTAATAATTAAAATTTGGTAAAATTATTATTGCTTTCAATTGTTTATTATTTTTACGGTATATTTTAACATTTAACATGTTATATATGTATTATATTATATATAATGTGCATAATTTTGATCCATTTTTCGCACATTTCACGCAATCACAAATAGCATAAACATTTATATTAGCGATGCAGCTGGATAAGTGGGTAGACTCACGTAGTTCGTACGACCTTCATAAAAACTCGTCGATCAGAGATTGCCGGGAATGTTGAGTGAGAACTCGCCGTCTACGGGGTGGCGAATAAAAAAGTAAGCGCCTACCTTGGCAAACGAGACACTGATACTAACTACCATGTTGATTAAATGGTAGTACAATAATGAAAGTAAAAAACGACACTAACTGCGCGAGGAAATGTACTAAGTAAACAAATACAACGACATCTCGGTTACAGTTATATTTTGGTATGAAAAAAAAATAGGTCTCCATTTATAGATCAAACAGACCAAGATAATCTATTTATAGACGTTGCCTTTTATTTCTATTAAGAAATTGTTTTTCTCCAGACAATGCAATTTGTTAAAAAAGCAAAAAGAGGAGAAGAAATTTGCAAAAGGAATTCGAACCTTCTTTTTTTTACAGTGTTGAATTAATGACTTAAAAAAAATGGAATGATTTCTGAAAAATGAAAATTTGTGCGATTGCATTCAGAAATTCACTGATATATTAAAAAGTTCTAGCGATTTTGCGAGGATTCAAGGTTCATGCAAGAGAAAGATAGAGACAAAGAGCAGTCCATAGGTTAAGTCCCCACCTAAGAGACCCCAAGAAAAGATGCTGGCCGCTCTCACGTGGTTAACGCACATAGATACATATATTATCCTGGCGCGCGCACACCTTGGCCTCCCGTGGTTCGGCGGTTAGTGGTTAGTGGGTGCACAGGTTGCCGATGTGCGCACATACCGTGCGTGTTGTCAAGGTATGCCACAGGCCAATCCGGTGCCACGTATACCAATCACTGTTTTCGTTAACCGCTTCCTCACATTTTATCTTTCGAAAGACACGTGAGTTTTCGTTGTCTTTCCCGACTATGTGGTTGATTTCTTTCGTTCAATCACATAAATGACCGTTCCTCTGCCTGACCGTTTCGCGTGCTATTGTCTGTGATGTTTCTGATATCAGTGTAATGTGCGATGACACGCGGGAAAACCCTGGATTGTTGAAGAGATTTCACAATGAACAGGATGTATTTACAAATCTTTATTGGCGTGACGTTAATCTAAGTGGGAAATCGTTATTAATTCTATTTGATTTCGAAAAACATGCGATAATAATTTTGCCACGAGTGCAACAGATTCGATACATTAATATTCATAAGTTTGTCCGATGTGAAATGCTCCAGTTTTAAATGAATAAGAAAGTTTTTACCCTGGTGAACATTTAGTATCCGGTTGAGCGATCGTGTACATTGTAATTACGATGAAACGTCGATATTTTAATTCTTGGATATGGAACAGCTTCATTCCGAAGCATACGGATGCCACAGGAGAAAGTGAAACATTCGGAAACACGAAATAACCAAGCCTTTGTCGATGATTCTGACTTTATGTAACCGTGCTAGTCAGACATTGCACGTGCGGTCGTTAAAGTCTCCACGCCTCTGTTGGTTCTCGCATTGAAGTTTCTCGAGGACGTTTCTCTTTGGAAGTGAACGAGTAATTTAATATCAATGTGAATTAAACAGTTGACCGAATTCCTCCTGCAATAAATATTGAAATTATATTGTAAAAGCATCGATAAAAGTGTTCGACTGAATATTGTTTTTTTTTTTTATTCTTTCTCATTTATCACATAATGAAATATATAAAAAAATATATATTAAAAAAGAAAAAAATAAAACAATAAAATAATCCAAAATAAAAAATATGATAAGAAAAATATTTAACAATAAGAGACGACTTGAGAAAAGAACGAGAAGGAACAGAGAGGAGGAGCAAAAGATAGAAGAAGTGAAGGTGGAGGAAGAACAAGCAATGAAAACATTTAAACAGAGACCTTCGTATTATTGCTACAGGAGGAGGAGGTCCTGTGCCACGAGAGAGGCGGGAACATGCCTAGCGATTTGAATACCAAATCGCTGCTCTTGTGCAATTCCTTTGCTTTTTTTTTATTCCCTCCCAGTCCCTACGACCTCTTCACATCTACCTGCGTGCCTTGCGTATTTTTAGGCATGACACGCTTTCTTTGTGCCGTCCGAAGCACTGTCGTAAAAAGAGTTCCTTCGAAAAAACTTCATATGCCAGCAAGATTGACTTTTCCTTTATGGCTGCATGGCATAAAAAAAAAAAAAATAAATAACAAATTTTAATTAAACAATTATTTGTTTAAATTTAAAAGCAAAATGTGACTAGAATAAAAAAGAGAAGATATTCTTAAAAAGTTACTTCTACAATAAATTAATTCATATATTAAACATAAAAAATACGTGAGAGAAATTCATGTTGCAAAATTTATCAAATGACAATATAATTAAATGACTTGACTAGGGGACAGAGTAACTTGATTTAGCCTCTCCTAGGCTTTGTCTGTATATAAAGAACGGAGACATAGCCTAGAATAGGTTAGGTCAGGGCTCGTTCAACATGATTATCTTCATACTACTTCTTATAACTACTTCTTCTCATCCAAGGTCAAGCTCAAGGTCAATAAGCAATGGAAAATGTCAAAGGAATATTATAGGTACAATATTTCTTTAAGAATTTACATCTCCTAAATTAATAATTTTGCTTGATCTCTAACTTAATTATTTAAAACTATATAGACTAGTGTTTTATTGTACTTACATTTATGTGTAAAAGATATTTAATTATATTTTATCAAGTAAAATTTATATTTTCATATATTTTAATAATTTTCTATATCCACTTTGTATATGTATATACGAAAAGATTCTTTATTATTTAAAATTTACCGATAAATACTTTTCTTTGAAATTTACAATCGATAAGGAAGAAAATATTCTTTATACCGACAATAACACTTCTTTACCTTCTACTACTGATAAAGATAGTAGAACAATAAGTAGTTGGAGAGAAAACAAGAAAAATATGTTATTCTACCAAATTTTTCCTTTTATGTTCTATATTTCTATATTTAAAAATTATATCTAATTTAATTCATTATAATTTCTGATTCTGAATTTAAATTAATAAAGTTAAATTAAAAAAAATAAGATCTTTTTTTGTTACATATAATATATTCTTTGTATCTATATAAGATAAGAATAATTATAGAAATTCAAAAATAAATTATTAAGATATTAATTATTAGAATATATTTTATAAGTTTGTTTGAAACATCACATAATTATATTTGAATATTTAATTGTTCAATAGAGTAAAAATAATTATCATAATAATAATCAATAATAAAATTAAATAATTATTATAATTAATTATAATCATAAATGATTTTCGATTTCAAAAATTGATAAGATTTTATTAAATATAAAATATTAAAATATTAATATTTATAATTATTTTAAAAATAATATTAAAAAAAGAAATCTGTTCTTTTTTAAAATATAAACAGAAGGTATATAATATCGATAATAAATTCATTCTTCTTATTTCAAATATATTTTTTACTAACTTAAAAAGCTGAGCGAATACAGAATTTAAATTTCCTTGTTTGACTATTCTTAAATATTTCTGTCATTTATGGTAGAATTATAGTGGAATAAAAGATATACATACATAGATACATACATAGTATCTGTAGTGTCTAATTCGATTCTCGAATTGCAACTGCTCGCATCGATTCGTCAAATACTTTCTTTATTTGATCTTACTTTACAATTCTAAATGTTTTTATATCATTTGTCAATATTATAAAATAAAACGTAGAAATTCTTTCAAAATTTGATGTTTTTTTTTTATACGATATACAAGCTGTATCGGTTCGAGAGATCGAATTCAATTAAAATGACTTATATATGACATTAATAACGATCATAATTATTATGACAGTCAATATTACGAATAATTTACTACATATTGCCATGAAATTTGCAAATTAGCATATCGATTTTTTCTTACAAATTATATACAAGTTCTTGTGAAATGAGTGCTCTAAAAGTATTATGAGATAAATATACATTTATATTTAGAAGCTATAATTGCAATCGTTTCAACGATTTTCTTTTATATGTATTGCTGTATTATAAATTAACCAATTCATTATACATATCTTTTATGAAGCATTGAATCACTTTATTCTTTTATATTTTGTTTTTTGAATCTTCCGAAAAACCTATTCAAAAATCGCAGTTATTGACACATTTGAAAAACAAAGCTATCAGAAATATTTTAAAAATTTATTCATATGTTTTTTTCTTTTTTGATCTAAATAATTTTTAAAACAATAATTTAAATATCAAAGTTTTTCGTATGTAAAAAGTTAAATATTAAATCTGCTCATATTAAGAAAGGAAAGAATTATATATTTTTTATGATAGAAAGCATAGAAAAAAATATTTTTAATGTAACTGATCAAATATAAAGAAGATTTATTTTATTACTCTGTATCTATCTTATAATTAACAGTCTGTATTAAATCGACTGAATGTTTTATGAGTATTTAAATGAATGTTCTAATACGCAATATTCTACTACTTTTTCAAATTAATGTCTTTTAATGAACTATTGTATTAGCAAATAGTATTATAATCCACTTTTTTAAGTACTGGTTGCATAACTTGATAAATATTATTTTCCATTTATAATAATAATTAAAATGTTTTACATGATCAACAAATCAATTATGAAAATATTAATGAATTATGCAAAATAGATATTACATTAAAAATGCTATATGTAAACAAAATAATTCGTAATTTAATAGAATAAATATCTTTTTTTAAAAAGAAAAAATAAAAATTGCAAGTGTTTTATTCTGAAATTGAATCATATACTTAAAATAAAATATCGTGGAAATTTCTTAATAGAAGGTGCAACCAGAATTAAGTTTCGAAAAATTAAAATCTTTTTCTTTTCTTATCATTAAACAATGTGCTTCTGTCTATTTAATTAATTAAATATTGCTTATTTAAAAGTCAAAAAGCAGTCTCTCTTATAAAATCAAATATAAAAAGTACGATGATTATCAATTGATCTTTATTTTTAATTTAAACAGAATAAAACAAAGAAATAAAATAAACATTTAAATGTATAAAAAATGTTATCAAGTACAGAACATAATACTATATATTACTGTTATATCTTTGAATTAGATGTCAACTTTTTATAATATCGAAAAAATAAAAAAGAAAAAGAAAAAAGATTGTATACAATTATTTGCAATTATTCTTCAAGATAAAAATAATATTTATGTTTAAAATATAATTGTATTAATTATATATTATTTATAAATCATTCTCAAAGTATTTTACATGATAAAATGTAAAATACTCCTTGAAAGTTATATTATCTGATCATCATCATTATCATCTGATCAACTGATAATCAATCCGTAATCAAAATATTTATTATTGTTGTCCAATTACATTCGCTAAAAAAGATTTTCAATTATTAATGATTATTTAGCAGTTTTCTTTATATATATATATATATATATATACTGCTATTTTATTAATTTTTGAAATTTAATCTTTTATGATTCCTGGTACACTTCTAAATACGTTTATTCTAATTAAAGCCTATTAATCTAAAGTGTTCGTTCATAAGTGATATGTCGATTAAAATATATTATCTACGACGATAAATTTAATATTGTAGCAGTACGATTTAATTAAATGAAACTGCGTGTGCCAGCAATTTAAAATAATTTATTTAAAACAAAATTTCTAGAGACCTTTTATGATAATATTTATTATTAAAATCTATTGATTTTGATTGGTTTGAAAAAAAAAAAGAAAGAGCCAATATTTTCATTCATAGTGATTATCTTTATAACTTATAATGCTAGCACAGACTTGTTTCATTGTCAAATTCATAAATACAATTTACAGAAGTAGAAACGAACAATTTTTTTAAATATTAAAATCATTACGTTATAATTTTTTTTAATAAAAAAATAGAATTATTATATGGAAACTTGTGCGAATAATAAAATAATTTCAACTCGTTTCTACTTCTTTTTAAATAACACTAGCCATAGCACTCGATTCATAATATTAACATCTTTTTTTTTCTATTTTTATTAGATATCAACAATTTGATATGAAAAATTCACTAACCATGATGGGACGTAAATTTTTATATGATTAAGTTTGCCAACAGCAGTTTGTTTTTATCTCACTAATAAATTTCCTTAAATACTTAGTAATATACATATTTTAAGTTTCAAATATATAAGAATGAGATATTTCAATAATCATATCATAAAACTTATTTTATATTCTTATTGCCTAAAAATAGTCATCCGTTCTGAGGAACCAGTACTTTTTTTAGCTTTGGCATGTTATCACGGTTTCTTTTCCGCAATAACAATGAAATTCTAGCCAAGTATAGATTGCAAAATGCAATTAGCAAGTTTTATAAATAAGATGATAGTATATATTCTTTTTGTGGAAAATAATGTCATCTACTTCGTTTGAAAGTATCAGAAAGATTGACGCGTTTTTTTTTTAAAGTTTATTCGCATTTTATAAGCTTAAACATGATTAAAAGTTGACTAGAGACGATAATCTCTCAAATTTATAATAAACGAAGCTAAAGCTTCCATCTCTCGATTCCAACTCTTTAGTTTTGAGGGAATTTACGAACGGCAGCATTTACATGGATTGCATAATGCTTTTTAGTCAAATCTAATATTAAGAGTAAATATAAGCTAGTTAATTTTTAAAAAGCAAAAGTATACTGAATATAACTTTGCTTGATTACCTTTCTTTCACAGTAGAAAGAATTTGTTACTCGATTCGAGGTTCCCTATCTATTCTCTTAGAATATGTAAACGTATATGTATATGTATACATATATTTTTAATTTTTCAAATAGCAAAAGCATATTTAGCAATTGTAAATATAAAAATTTTCACGATACTGTCCTTGGCAAACTTTTTCAATTGAAATACTTAAAATGTAATAATTTTGGAATCATGCATAGTCTATCTAATCTAGTTGTAAACAAAAAAATACACACTATAAATAACATTCTCTATTTTTCTATTCCAAATATTCAAATGCATTTTTAATAAGCAAAATTTCCTAGTGTTTAATTTTTTGTTATATTTTGACGTATCAATATGGATGAAAAATTTCACTTTTTTTTCATCCATTAAAATTGACACGTTTCATGGCTATTGCCTTATTAAAATAACTTTATAAATATATGTGCATTATACGTCTTTTTTTTTATGAAGAATGAATCGAACAATGACTTTGATGTTAAATGGAATAAAATCTTGGAGTATAAGTTTTACATGAAATTTCATCTAATATGATTTAAATATTAAATCTCCATATACTTTTTACTTTTTTCTAAGATTCTTCTACTATAACAATTGCCTTTAACAGCATTTAAAACACACATATTAAAATTTTATAGAAAATCCATATCGTAGCGTACAAGATAGTTAATTTTGAACCTCTGTGCGCTTAATATAGTCAAATTTTTATGTAAATTACGATTTACCGTTTCATTTAGTAATTTAGGATATGCCACTTTGTACGAAGTCACACTTCAAAAGAAAAATAATTATTAAATTTATAAATTTAAGAATTTGTCGAAAACATTTCATTTTATAATGTTTGTCCAATTATTCCTAATAAAAATTGAACTTTTAGATTTAATAACATTCTCACGAAATTTTTTATATCATATAAGAATATCAAATGAAACTATTAAAAGATTAAAAACGTCTTTTATATGATACATCTCTGTTTTTTTTTTCACTTACTCATAATATCCTTACAAGAAAACTGTATGTGTATGAGGCAATTTGAATGTTGCAACACTAGCTACTAATAACGGTAATGCGGTTAGCAATGCAGGCGCAATAAGAGGTGCGCTAACTAAAGTTTTATAAGTTGTAGTTCCTATTAAACCACATATTCTTATGACGCCTGCTATAAAACCGAAACCAGTACACCTGTAAAAATTAATATTACCTTACTATTAATTTTTTTTTTTTAATTTTCTTTAATGAAATAAAAGTCAAAACGAAATTTACCTTAAATGGGTTGGGAAGCTCTCAATTGTAACCAATGTAAGAGATGTCCAAGCAATAGCAAAAACTGCTATAAAACCACCTTCAAAACCAAGCACTGCAGAACTATTTGTGCCCACTAAAATTAAACATAAAGCAGCTATTGAGGAGAAAAATAATGAAATACCAATCATCTTTGGCCGTTGAAACACAGTTAATGCTAGCCCTGCTAAAGCAGCAGCAGGTACAAAAGATAATTGAGCAACAAGATGACCATGTAATGCTTCTTCTATGTAAATATTATAATCCAAATCGAGAGTCGGACACGGTCCTCTTAAACTTAATTCTGTATTATTTTCAAGTGTACAATTTGTAAAAACTTGTGCAGATAGATCTGTATCTACAAATCTAGAAGAATAGATAATCATATATATTTTACATTTAAAAAAAAAACATCAAATATTGTCATTTTAAATACATACTTTGAATGCACAATAATACTGTGTGTAAAATGAGTTTTACTAGATTTTATGTTATTAAATTCTACAGATTGAAAAGTACAATTATCGAAATCTACATGACTGAATACCATTTTACTGAATCTGAAATAAAAATTCTGTTATAAAACCAGGTTTAATTTTATATACTTTTTCTCTACTTACTTGCAATTCAAAAATGTTGAATCTTTATATTGACAATTTTCTAAAGAACCATTGAATGTTTTTCCTTTGTATATTTCATCATGAAATAGAACTTTATGAGCTTTATATTCTGTAGCACGCAAAAGTTTAAGATATTCGGGACACCATACCATAAGACCATATAATCTGAAAAAAAAAAATAAAATCAGAATATTGAAAAATAAAAGATAAATGAAATATTTAATAAAAGTACATACCCAAATGATACAGTTGACCAAATAATTATAAGCACTACTGTGACGCGCAAATGAGGCGACACAAATAATTCTAAAAAGGAATTCCAGAACTGAAAATTTAAGAAAAATTAAATGTTAATTAAATGTAAAAAATTAATGGTATATTAAATTTTGTAAATTATATTTAAATAAAAAAATACATATATTCATACCATCTCAATGGAATAAATTATATCAGCCAAAACACTAGTATGATTACTAGGAGATGGAGGTGCTAAACCACGAGGCCTTTTAGTTGGAAGCTCTAATTCAGAAAGTTGATATTGTGCACCTGTTGCACCTTTCCGCGTATTATTTTTTTTATATATTTTCTAAAAAAATATAATATCTTAGATATAAAAAAAATTTTTTTAAATACAAATATATATAACAAAAAATACCTGGTAAACCATCATTGCCTCCACATCTCTACCAACCTCTACCAAATATCTTGGACTTTCTGGTAGAAAAATAAGCCCAATAGTAGAACATAATGCAGGTAAACAGCAAAGTAAAAGAAAACGATGCCAAGCACTGAAATGTTCTTTATTTTCAAGAACTACCATTTCTCCAGTTGTAGGAACTACTACCCATGCTAGAAGAGCTGCATATACACCTCCCAATGCTCCTGCTGCTACTAATAAACCAACCCATCTACTTCTGCTTAATCTTGGACAACATTCTGCGAGGTATGTAAATGCTAATGGTAAAGATCCTCCTACTCTGTGAAATAAAATGAAATAAAATGTAATTTTTTTTTTATGAAATTTAAAATTTATTTAAATACAAAAAGAAAAAAAATTTCTTACCCAATTGCAGAACAAAATCTAGCACACATAAAAGTTCCATAAGTTGGCATAAAAGTTGCAACACCACTAAATAAAGCATGAACAGCCATTGCAGATAATAAAGATCTTCGTCTACCAATTCTATCTCCCAAACCACCCCAAAATAGTCCACCTAATGCAAGGCCCATTAAAGTAATATTACCTAAAAGAAAAGAGCATAAGAATAATTATTACATTAAAAATATATTATACAAAGTAAAATAAAAACTAACTGAGCCATCCTTTTTCATTGTCCTCAATGCAAAGTTCAACTTCAGCACTTGGTAAAATATATGGTACAACAAAAAATTCAACAGTATCTGCTGCAAGACTCAAACCTGTGCATAGAGCAGCTAATAATTGGAAGTAACCAACACCAGCCTGAAAAATAATTAACAATTTACATATAATACAATATAAGATAATAAATAATCAGGCATTATTGTTTATTAAATATAATTTTATTTAAGCAATATAAATGATAAATAATTGCTATACATTTATATATTTTATAAAAATATACATGTATAGCAATATAACCTTCAAAATATAAATTATAGAAAATCTATTTACTGGGAAATCATTTAGATAGCCTGGTATCTCTCTTGATTCATATTTTGTTTTTACAATTGATTCATCTAAAACTTCATCCATATTGACACTTTAAAAAAATCTAAAACACTGGCAGTGAAAAGGTAATTAAGGAACTAAAAAAAATAACTTGAATAAAAAGGACGCCATTTACTATAGGTTATGTTTTTGTTATTCGATTAATCAAAATTTAATATTTCATTTCGATATGTCGAAGAAGCTATAATAGCTAATGTGAAAATAGATTTTAAATTTATATAAATTCATTGATTTATAATCAACTTCGCGCTTTAAAAAAGCATTTTAAAAACTATTGATCGATAATCGATAATTCGACAATCGCAATTGGCTTGCGATGTAATTTAAATTTTAATTAAGTAAGAACTTTGATACAGCTGTTAGTATTTTTAGAATTTTGCAATATTTTATTAATTTTATTATTTGCAATGTGCATAAAATTAATTTTTATTGCCAATATATAAAATGAATATATGATATAATGGTATCTTTTCTCTTTTTTTCTTAGATTTTTATAAGTAATATTATACATTTTATAAGTAATTAAATGTAAAAACTACAAATAAACATTCTAAGAGTTTATATAAATAGTTAAATATAAAAAATAAAATTTATAATAAAATAATTTTTCTAAAAATTGTTTTTTCTAAAAAAAACCTTTAGAATTATATTCAACTGAAACTAAATTCATTTTAATATAAACACTTTACTCATTTTAATATAAACATTTTAATATAAACACTAATATATATGTTTGAAGTTAAAAAAATGAAACGAAAATAGGATAACACACCTGTTTGATAGCATCTTCGTGAAATTGTGCTAAAAGTGTTGCATCCGCAGTGGAGTCAATAAGATCATGTTCAGCAGAATCGGCTGAACCAGTGTTCACATTTGCAGTGTTCGTGTTCGTTGGTTGAGTCGTCATCTCTTCAGTATATAATCCTCCTCTAATATTTAACGTACGTTCTCCAGTTCCGGATATCGTGCCACCACCGGAAGATGCAAGACCACCCCCGCTGCCAACAAGCCACTGGCTTTCCTCCTCCGACGAGGGCATCACTGCCACAAACCATCTGCAACATCATCAATGACCAGCACGATCAACAAGAGTCAACAAGTAGTAAAATATGTAAAGTTGAAATTTTTTTCACAAATTTTTTTCTCTGCTATTATATTAATATTATTATATTATTATTATATTATTATATTAATTATTATTAAAATGTATAATAAGCATTTGATTATTAAAATTGAAAATCATTGTTCTAGAATTCTTTTTAAAATTATTTATTAATAATTCTGTGAAAAATTAGTGATATCTTTTTTCTTTTAAGAATATTTAAAGAAATATATTTTAACATAGAATATATATAGAAGAATATTCTATTATTTTTATAACTTTATAATTTAAGAAATTATTATTGAGGTATAAGAATCTTTTCGAGAATGTTTGAAAAATCTTATCTATACGTAATAATATTCATCTTGCGTCAATGTAACGTCATTAAAGATTTCATTGAAGCATGTATTTTTGTGGAATTTATTATTACAGTTACAAGCCTTGGAACGTGTCATCAGACACACATGATGGCACGTTAATTTATCGATTCATGTTCACTCATATAAGTTGATCATAAACGCCTACGAATAAAGCTCGTGTATAGGGTGTGTATGTAGCTTTATTTAAATATACACAATTACACGTGTCAACCTTGCATCAACGAGGTGGAGATTGTTAGGTATAACAGAGTTTGCGTTTCCGCAACCTTTTATGTTTCTTCTTTGACATTTTTCTCGTTTTTTCCTTATTTCTTTTTATTTATCATAGTAAATGCAATATATTTCTCTCTTTATTTATTTTTAATTTTGTTTTCATTTATTTCTCTCATCGATAGATAATAAATCGATAAAAATGAGAAAAACTTTTTTACTGTTTATTAACTATAACTTATTAATGAATTAATTAATTTTCATAGTTTCATAGCTACATAAAATAAAAATCAGATATATGTGAATATACAGTGAATAAAGTAATCACATAGTAAATATCATTGAAAAACAAAATATAATACAAATAATATATGTTTATTTTCATATTCTGATCACTCGATCGATAATAGTATTGTTTTTAACATATACTCTTATTTAATATTTATTGTATAATTATTATAAGAAAATATTTTCTTCTTAAAATTCGAAAAAAAAAAAATGTTTGATGCAATAAGAAATTAACGAATATTCAGATTACAAGATGTTCGCGAAAAATAAATATTTATCAACACTTTCATGTGATAAAGCAGACAATGCCTACATATACATTCAATTTACACAACGTGTATATATAAAAACGAAATAGACAAAACAATTTCAAACAAATTAAAAAAAAAAAAGAAAAAGAAAATCATTTAATTTTCTTACCAATATAAAAAACGAAAAAAATAAAATATCCACGTTCCTGTTTGTCTTTGTATTCTTTTCAATTTTTTACATTGAATTGCACACGTCTTATAATACGATGAATATAAATATATGTATATTTTCTAATGAATTGATTATCATTTGTCAAAATGATTTTATACACTGAAATAAAGTCACTTAGTATGATAAATATAACGATTATGTTATGGGAATGTTGTATTGTAATGTAGCTAACAGATAAGAAACAGAAATGGCACGTGGTCTGGTAACGTATATGTGTACTCGTTAAATTTCCATAGCTTTCGTAATGCATAACAGAAATTTTGCGAGACTCGTCGGATGCCGTGATCAGTCTCTGACTCTGGCTGACTGACGCAAGCACCCTGTTCGCTTTACTTTGATATTCGTATGGAAACGTCGACATCCGTGCGCAATGACAATCATTATAATACGTATAGACTTCAACACGCGCATGATAACTATATTTAATTGATGATTAACGTTAATTAGAAGATATATATAAGATTCGTATATATTCTTCTATATAAATTTCAGTAGAAATATATGATTATTATTTTCGATATTAAATATAAAATATTTGTATGTTAAAATAACTTATTTTAATAATGTAATATATTTTTTCGTACCTGGTTAATAAAAGATTTTTGTGAAACGTAACACCTTCTCCACGTTTCTTCTACAAGCAAGTATTTCCATTTCGATTTTTTAAATGTGTCGTTCAACGACAATTAATACATTCAATCCAAGACATCAATTATTGATTGTTCTGGACAATTTTATTTAAGATCAAAGTTATATTTTCGTTGATGATAGATACACTTGTAATACAAAAGAGGATAATTTTGCAGGTTCGATAAGTAGTCACTATCGATGTTATCGTATCAGTTGTTTCTGAAGAAACTGTAATAACAGCTGTTTACCGCGTTTACATCATCATCATGCATGTAAAGCACAGCTTGTCATGTTTAAATGTATCACCTTATAGAATAATAATATATCTTAAGATAGAATTGACAGCAGAGTATTGCTAGAATAATATTACTGTTCAATTGGAATTTCATTCAGTCAAAAGTAGATTACTTGCAGAATTTGACTGATTATAACTCAATTATAATTTTGTGATATTTGATTAATATAGCATTATCTCAGCTAATAATAATTATATTCAAGTCGACAATTTTCACAAAACGTATCTTGCAAAAAAAAATATCACACATTTGTCTTTATGATTAATTATGAAAAATATACTCTCATATCGGTTTTATTTTCATATGACACCTTACACCTTTAGATTTTTGCGCGCGGTGTTAATATCTTAGAAATCAATGAAAGGACGACAAGTCGAAAATACGAGAACTCTCAAACTTTTTTGGCAATAATTACTTTGTTTTCTAATTTCTTTATATTTCTATAACTTCACATTTTTCGATTAATATCTTTAATCGAAATGATTTTGTAATATCTCGGAGTTAGATGTTTTTTTAATGTTCATGAGAAACAAGCAGCTTTGGTAACATTTCCATAGTATGAGACAAACAACACTGCGCGTGTATCGATTGAGAGAACAACTACGACCAGTTAGAATCACCTTCGCTCTATAACGAATATATAACGAAACCACCACTATATTTCTCCTCGACCCTTGTTCGACGTCAACTCGACGAGTGTTTGTAGAACGGCTCATACATGAAGATCTTCCAAATCTGGATTTTTTATTAGCAAGGGTTGTCAATCTATCTTCTTATTGCTTTTAATTTTTTGATTAAATTATAATCAATTTTTATGGATGAAAACTTTAGAATATAAATATTTACTCTTTTCGTAAATTTTATTTCGTAAATTAAATTAAAATTAAATTAAAACTTATTTTAGAAAAAAAAAATTCCTATATAAAAATTTTTTTTTAATTCAGATATATCTAATAGAAATTGAATTTTCTTCGTTTAACAAAGTTTATAAATTTATTTACACAAAAGAAAATGTAATTGCTCGGAAAGAAATATAATTATTTTAAAAATAAACAATATATGTGCTTTATTTTATTCATCAGAAATTTCATCATCTACAATTCTCACTTTCTCTTCTATCTTCGTTCGCGCAATTAACTCCTTGGCTGGATTAAATACGCCATTGGTTTGCACATTACATATGTAGCACCTTGTACTTTTTTTATATTGATCTAAAGCACATTTTTCACAGAAATAATGTTTACATCTGAAAAAAAATTCATCTTATACATTTTGTATCTAATTAAATTTAAAATATAGAATTATAGTATATACTTTGTAACCACAGGGTCGGTAAAACTATTGCGACAAATGAAACATTTGAATGGTAATGTTTCTTCATCACTGTCAATTTCGTATTTTTTATCATCTTCGTCTCCGCTATTATTATATTCTCCTGTAGCAGCTTCTCTTTCTAGTTGCCAACCCAATTTGTAATCTGAACGATCATGAAGAAACTTACAACTATCTGAAAATAAAAATAAATAAGTAAATAAGAAAAATAAACGAGAATTTAATAAATTAAGAGAATTTTAATTCTATTTACCTCCAAAACCACAGAAACCAGTTTCTTTATAATCTTTACATATATCTGGTTGATAATCCCATCTTACAGTTGCTCTAAGATTAGATGGTGCTCTGATTGGCCCTTTACGTACCATACCACTAGAAGCATTTCCAGCAGCTGTATCTTTCTTTTTGTAATATTGAATATAATTATTCAGACCCCTATATATTTTATCATCTTCTTTTCCTTCAAGTTCCTAAAAAAATATTATATTTTATAATGTTCATTTTAGCACACTTTTCCATTATTGCATTATGTACCTCATTTATTTTTTGAGCTTTTTCAAATAAAGCTTGAGCATCCTTATCCTTTTCTGTCTCTGTTTCTAAAATTGCTGTTGCTCCTTGATCGCTTGGTCCTGCTGGCATAGGTGTTCTAGAACTCTTGTAAGATACTGTAATACTTTCTTCTTCACTGCTGTCATTGTTAATTTTTTGTTGTTGATCTTTTAATTTCCTTGTATTAGTCTGTAAAGAGCTATATTTACACCATGTTTCCAGTTTTATTAACTCAAATTTCATTAGGTATTATAACTAGTTTTATTATATTTTAAAAAATATTATAAGTATAATTTTGGAAAAGATTGTCCATCTTACACTTTGTTTCATAAGATTATTATCATCCTGCTTCTTTTCCTTCCTAATTACTGTAGTTTCATCTTCACTACTTTCTGTTTAAAAATATAAAAAAAGTTAGTATTTATAGACATTAAACTTAACCTATAGACTATACTAATCGAGTTTATATAATGAAATTATAAATTTAGTAAGATAAGAGAAGAAAAATCTGATATTCTTTAAGTATACGTTACCATTTTCGTCATTCCTTATTTTACGTTTTCTAGCTGCAGTGCTTCGAATTTTCCTTCTTTTAAATAAGAACGTACAATTTTTCTTATCTGTTTTGGATTCTGCGTCTTCCATATTTGTTTTGTAAACAATCTGGTTTTAGTACTTCTGTAACTTAAATATTTAATGTTATTTAAGGATTAGAATCTGTGAAAATACTATTTTGATTTTCTATTCAGCTATTTGAAATCGAATTTATTTAAGTAAGTTAAATCCAAAAATAAATACATACTTAAAATATCGTACACATCTTTCATTATAATTAATAGGTTATATTATACTAAGAATCAGGAATGCTAAACGATTGTCAAATTATATTTTAAGTCTATGTAAAATTGTAACATACTTGAAATCATAAATAATTAATAAAATAAATTTGCTGTGTAATTATATTTTAATTTATATAAAATAAATTTGATAAGAAATTAATATAAATTTTTGGCGCGTTTCAGGCAAATCAATATGAATAAAAAAAAAAATATGGCAATTGACTTTCAAGATAATATGATACTATTAACTAGGAAATATTTAAAGCGTAAAATTATGTGTCCTGAAACAAAGTTTAGACATTATGTTAAAGAAAGAATGCACATATTAGAATTATTAAAAAGAACAGTAGATATGGGTGAAAGTAATTCCGTTTTACTAATTGGACCTAGGGGTAGTGGAAAAACAACAGTATGTCCTAATTATTAGTTTCATAAAATCATATTTGATTTCTTTATACATATTCTTATTTTTTTAGCTAATAAATAGTGTTTTAAAAGAATTATCATATGTGAAAAGTTTTAAAGAAAATGCATTGATAGTAAATCTTAATGGTCTTGTTCATACTGATGATCGTTTAGCTTTAAAGGATGCTACACGTCAAATGCAATTAGAAAATGTCGTTGATGGTAAAGTTTTTGGCACATTTGCTGAAAATTTATCTTTTCTACTTGATTGTTTAAAATCAGGTGATAAGAAGTCTTCCAAACCAGTTATTTTCATATTAGATGAGTTTGATTTATTTTGTGAACATCATAATCAAACTCTCTTGTATAATCTGTTTGATATTGCTCAATCTGCACAAGTAAGTGTAATATATTGTATTAACTTAAAATTGATTTACTTAAATTTACTTAAAAATCAATTAAATTTTCATTTTCAGGCACCAGTATGTGTAATAGGAATGACTTGTAGATTAGATGTTATAGAACTCTTAGAAAAAAGAGTTAAATCAAGATTTTCTCATCGGCAAATATTTTTATTTCCTGGAGATATATCATCATCAGAACAACCATCATCTGCTTTTGATGATCGTTTAGAACTTTTTCAACGTCTTTTAAGTCTTCCTGATGATGAGAATGTAAATAGGATAGAGCATCAATATGATGATTGTACAATAGAACCACAATTTGGGTCTGTATGGAATGATTACATAAAAAATTTAGTTAGTAATGTTACTATGGTGAATCTATTAAAAAAAATGTATCAAATTGATGTAAGTGAAAGAAGTTTTAGAAATTTTCTGGCAATGACTGTTTCTTCATTATCAGAGAAACATCAAAGATTAGAAATAAATGATTTTATAGAAGCAAGTAAAATGTTTTCCCAAGATGACAAAGTATTAATGCTTGAAGGATTATCTGTATTAGAAATGTGTTTAGTAAGTATATTTATAATTTTTTTTTAATACTGAATATATTTTTGATATTCAATATATACATTTTAGATAATATCAATGAAACATGAAACAGAAATTTATGATGGAGAGCCATTCAATTTTGAAGCAATTTATAATCGTTACATTAAATTTGCTAATCAAAATTCTTCTATACAAACTGTTCAAAAGCCTGTTATTATGAAAGCTTTTGAACATATTAAGGTAAGAATTATAACATAAGAACAAAATAATATTATTTTATTATCTCTTATTCTATTATCTCTATCTATAAAAAGTAATACAATTCATATTTCCACAGAATTTAGAATTTATACTGCCAGTGACTGGTATGAATTCAAAAGTTGAAAAAGAATATCAATATTATAAATTTTTACTCACTTCACAACAAGTTATGGAAGCTGTAAAAAATTATTCTGGATTACCAACAGAAGTATCACAGTGGGCAGTAATCAATATGTAATTATAACGAATTCATAAAATTACAGGTGCTAAGAAATTTTATATTTGTAATATCATTCATGCAATCTTAGCCATTTTATGAAATTTATAATTTAAAATTTAAAATGTATTTTCACTATAAATATTTATTTAAAAAAAAAGACAAATTCATTTTCTATAGTTATAGTTATATAATTATATATTCATTTAAAAAATATATGTTTTATATATATATATAAAATTATACATATAATTTCAATTACAATCAAATTAAAAAAAATATCAAGCATTTTATAAAAATAAGTCTAATTAATCACAAAAAAATGTAGTTTGCATTTATAGTACAAGATTAGTATATATTTGATAATATTGAATTAGATAAAAAATTAATAATTATTATTTTCTGAATATTTATGTAATATAATCTTCATGGAGCAATTCCTGCCTATTATAGCGTCCAACATTATATCTTAAATAAAATGACAAATAATGTTTCATAACAATATTTTATCTGAAATTTATAATGAAAGAAATTTCTGTATAGATGCCATATTATTAATCAAGATATGTATTTACAGTGTCTGTGATCTTTCAATAGGATTGTTTTCTATATGCTAGCATTTATAATTTTTATTTATATATGTGTAAGATTTTAATTATTTATCAGAGATTGCGCGTACATTGTATGATATAATAGTAAAATATGAAAGCATTAAAAAGCATGTATATGAATATATTTATACATTTCTAATAAATTTAAAATTACTACAATCTTGAAGAATATTCTAATCTATCCAAGCGAAATTTGGCTTGTTTTTATCTGTCATAGCATCGGTAATTGTATTCAACTGAGAATTCTTTGATAATTTTTTTTCAAGAAAAAATGGTTTTCCATAATTAAAGCGATTTTTACGATTATATTTTTCAATATATGTATCATGACCTGTAACAATCGATTTGTAATAATTTTTATAATATTTTTCAACTGAATGCATCTTACCTGGATTGATTCCCACAGGATGAACATTTGTTAATTCATGTTTTTCTAAAATTCGAAGAGCAGACATGGCTCTACTTATTCCAATCTAAAAAATATATGTAATCAATTTCATGATGTACATAATTTTTAATTATAAATATGTAACAACTAAAATAAAAACCTGTGAATGTCGTATTCGATGTTCTACTAAATCTGCACCTAAAAGCTCGTCATGAATACTCATTCTAATTGGTATAATTTTATTTATGAACTATAATAGTAAGATTAAATAAGAAATTTTTATAAGTGAATATTATATATATATATTATTTACTATTATTTACCCATAGCAAAATAGTAGATACTGTAAAACTCCAAAATGCTAAGCATACAACTGTTAAACATTGTATACCTAACAAATATCCTCCTCCTCCTATAAAAAAAAACATATTTTTATATAATTCAATCTTTTTATAGAATAAATTTATTATTATATACCTTTTAATAATCCTTTTCTTCCATTGGTAGTATTAAGAGGATATGGATTGTCTGCAAATAAGCCAATAGCAATAATACCCCAAATTCCACTTGCACCTATATCAATAGAAGAGTGATTAATAAAATAAGAAATGTCCAAAATCTATTAATAAAATTAAGAAAAAAAATTAAAACCATGTGTAGCACTAGCTCCAACAGGGTCATCAATATGCATTTTATCTAATAAAGGCATAGTAAAACATGTAATAAAAGCACCAATCATTCCAACAATTATAGATTCCCAGGCTCTAAAAAGGAAACAACCACCTAACTGACACTGTAAAGTTATTAATAGAGCAACAAATATTTTATGAACATTGATTATTCTATATTGAAACTCACCTGTGATTGCAACTAATGAACCAAGAATGCCATTTATTTGACTCAAAATATCAATTCTATCTGGTCCATTTAGGCTAAAGCCTAAACCAACTAAACCACCTCCCATACTTGCTAACATTGTAGAAATTGCTGCTCTAGCAGCATATTGCCATCGTTGTCCACTGACACCATATGTGCTACCACTGTTGAAAGCTAACCAACCCCACCTTATATAATTATTATTCATTAATGTATCGAAACTTTCTAAAATAATTTATTTATAGATTTAATTATTTATTTTACCAGAGTACAAATAAGCCCATAATAGCATTAACTGGACATCCAAGAGGCAATGGATCAATTCCATTATCATATCTGCCTAGTCTTGGTCCCAACATTATGGCACATGCAAGTGCTATATTAATTAATATTTTAAATATTTTGTTAAATTATTGCAAAAATATGTTCATATTTTACCAGAACTACCACCAACAAGATGAACTGCCCCTGAACCAGCAATATCAACAGCACCCAATTTTTTCAAAAAACCCTGATCACCCCATATCCATCCAGCTGGTACACAATATACAATTGTATTTAAGAAAGAAAATAAACAATATGCTTTAAAATTACATCTGCAATTATATGATATGCAAGTAGACTAAAAAAATATTATAAAATATTTTACATAATTACCGTTCAGCCATGGCACCGCTAACAATAGTTGTTGAAGTGGTTGCAAAGCTTAATTGGAATAAAAATGCCGCACATTTCGGACCCATAAATTCATCTTCTAAAGAAGGATCTATTAAAAATTCGCCCATACCAATAAAAGGATTATTTAATTTATCTGTTCCAAAACTCATTGCAAAACCAAAAGCCCAATAAGTTAAACCACCAAGTACTATATCGACAACATTCTTCATCATAATGTTAACTTCATTTTTTAAAGAAACACATCCAGATTCTAACATACCGAAACCTGAATAAATGAAAAAATTAACTTTGTTGCATTCCTTGGCATCATTTAATTTAGAACTTTACCCGTTTGCATGGTAAAAATTATGAATGAATTTGTTATAATCCAATTACTATCTTCTTGATTCAAATTATAAGCAGAAACAAAGTATGTTTCTGTAATTGAAGTATTTGTTTCATTGTTTCCTATTTCCATTTTTTTTTCAACTTCTTTCATCAAAAGAAAGGCATTAACTAGATGATTTTCTACTTGAATAACCCAGAAAGCAGTACTTCAGAGAAAAACATATTAAAAATGAACGAATCGCGACGAAAACATATTAATTATGAACGAGTTCCAATTTCAAACCGTTTTCTCTTGATGTCACGAATTTATAGTTTCAGAAATGTGTAATTTTTAGATAGGGAAACAATTACATTCTCAAAATTTATTTTTATATTTTTTTTATTGGCCCACATCCAGCCGTTACAACAAATTTTTACCTCACCATATTTTCAGCAAGTTCTTTCCATTTTGTTATGATCAAATAATATTGAATCATGTGAATAGAATAATACTAGCCTAAATAAAAGAAAATTATATCACATAAAACATCTACACAGAGTTATAAATTTATCATAAGACCATTCTAGATATTAGTAACTTTTAAATTATCGTTAATGTGTGTAAATATATTTGTAATAATTGTGAATTAATTAATTATTTTTTTTAACATGAAGAAAATTTTTCTTCCATCGCTTTTCCAATTTTATAATATGAGGCTAGATATGATAAAGAAATCATAGCTCTGATTCTTACATTCTGATTCCCTAAGCTTTCGCCGATTAGCGGTGAGTGACGGAATCAAAAATACAACGTTCGTATATTTAGCAGACGAACGTGTCCAATTTATCTTAAGGAAGCAAAGTTAAAATTAGTTTATGATGCTAAAATTTAAAATTTCACTCAAATAATTGAAAGATGTAATTTTGTTAACACTTCCAAAAGCTTCTAAAAGGACTACGTTGTTATTGATGGCAAATTTTTGTTGTCTGCTCTTTTGTTCGGATGTTTTTTTTTTATTTTTGTGTAATTTAGTGTCCATACACATTCTCATCGCTGTATGCTATGTAGAGGAAGAAGTCTTCTTCATGATGTTCCTATGAAAAATTTAAATTACAGTAAATATAGCTAATACATATACGCACACATAGCAATCACCATCATACATACATACGCATATACACATACACATATATATATATTTATAATGTTTAGAATTATATAATTACTGCATAAAGAGAACCCATTGTAGCACTTGTTGGAGGAATAATGTTGTTCACAAAAAAGAATAGAGCATCTTCTGGACGAAGGTGAATTCGTTTACGAATTAAAAAATAGAATTGTCCCACAGTCAAATCAGATGGTACTAGATATTTTTGTTTATCCAAATCACTAATTTTTGCTTTTGGAGCCTTTTCAACAATTACCTGAGAAATATAAATTTAATTATTAATATTATTAATGAAATAATACAATTAAATAAAAATTATTAATTTTAATTTCAAATTTTATATTTTATATTATATTTTAATAAAAATAAAATATTTAATTATTTTGTCAAAACCATATTATTATTTGAACCATAAAATATTTATATCTTGGCCTATTGTTAAAATGCTTAAAACTCATATTTGATATATATATTTGATATTTATTCAAATATTTAAAATAATTTCATATGTTTCATATTTTATATACGAAAATGAAAATTAATACATTAAAATTTTTCAAAAATCAAACATGAAGAAGAAATACTTTTTCTTTTCAATTTTATCAATCAAAAATTATAGATATGAGCATAGTACGATCAATAGACTCGAGCAATGGCAAGGCGAGCACACAAAGAAATATAATACGAACGGCAAATTTAATTGTTAGTATCTAAATTAAAAAAAAAAAATTTGCATCATCTCGAAATAATAGTATATACGACGTAGAAAGTCGACCTTCGCTTATTCCAGACCAGGAAATTCTCTAAATGCGGATTGAATCAGTTAACTACGAATTAATTTAGTCTAATTATTCATAAAGAAATAATTTTAATCAATGTTTTTTTCATAGTGTCCATTCTATTGGATAGAAAAATGAATTCCCCTTGACGAACAAAATGGTTAACTTTTTCGGACGAAATACTCACAGGAACCCTTTCGGGATATTTTCGTCGAATCTTTTCACCCTCGACCTTCCTCCTTTCGAAAGAGTGTTTTTCTTTGTAATGAAACTTCATCGTGCCCGCGCGTTTGCACGAGCCGTGCAATTTAATGGACTTACTTTTTCTCTTTAGCTACCAAATTCTTTTTCTTATCGATTTGTACAATGATTCCGAACTGGAAATACGACGATACGATGATACTCTTCTCTACTTCTGTCACAACAATCACCGTGCGTCAGTTCGTCTGCGCACTGCAATTTACTTTTCCACTCTACGCTAACGAAAAATAGTCCCTCAGTTTCCGTTTTGAAATTTAAGGAAAAATGTACTTAGATATCGGATAATAGTAGCAATTTATTTAAATAACTTGAATATGCTTTGATATGTTATCGAAATATGTATTTAATGGGAGAAAAATGATTTCACAGATGTGTTTAATAGATAAAACAGGACCGTCTCTATGAATTTTTTTATACAATATACAATATTATTAAAAAATGAAACGATAGTGTTAATATTTATTAAATTGACAGAATTTGCAAATAAATTTCTCGCTTATTTAAATTTTCGTAAATATAATATTAGAAGAAAAAGACTATCTTTCTTTATTATTCGTTTAATCAAATTTTTTACTCACTTGTGCACTTATTTTTTTATTATAGAATGTTTCATATTTTGTTTATCCAATTTAATTACATTCACATATATCACATAACGAAATTGATCTGTATAAAAATAAATAAAGTTCTTTAATATAAATATTTGAATTGTTGGGGACCTAAACGAACCTTAAATAGATACGAGTTTGTTGGTGATAAATACTGACTTATGTTTTTCTCTACTACGCCTCTAGTGACGCATTTTTCTATACTCCCAACTCTATGTAATCAGCGTCTTTAACGCATTTGTAAAGATTATAGAAAAATATTTAAAATACTGTATAATAAAATGTTGTAATAAAAATAATGTATGTAAAACAACAAACGCAAAAAAATATAAATATTCAAAGTAAAAAATTGAATTAAAATTTTTATTATATTTCAGATCAGCAATATTAAATAAAATAAATAAATTTTAAAATTCGAATTCTTTGTGTTCATAAGAATTTTAAATTTGTACAAATATCTATCTAAAATCAAAAAAAATAAAATTTAATTTTCTTTTCTTTTCATAATACATATATTATTATACATTATATGTATTGTATTATTATATACATAAATCTTTGTAATTATTATATTATTTTTTTGTTTTAATTTTTTAATAATAATAAATTTAGTTTTTAATATATTTATAAAATATAATCAAATTTTAAAGAAATGAAGGAAATCAAAATTTTTTATTCATAAAATGCATCCAATTTTTTCCTATTATTTATTAGTAGAAATATGTACAGATAATTCTGTAATTGCATCATACAATTAAAACTTTATTCTGCATCTTCTTCATCGTCATCTTCTTGACTGTTAATCTGGAAGTACCTTAACTCATAGGTTTCTTTGTCTTTTGATACAACACGTAACCAATCACGTAATTTATTTTTTTTCAAATATTTTTTTGTAAGATATTTGAGATACCTACATAAATATATTATTAAATTAGTGCAAATATCAGTTGTTTTTTTAAAAAAACTAATGTCAAATTCAATAAATATTAAATAAGTTGTATTAATTATTAAATATTGTTTCTATTATTTGGATAATAAAACCCACCGTTTAGAAAAATCGATATCACTGTTAACAGATAGTTTCATCTTATCCCTTTCTAATGTAACACTGTTACCAAAATTATTTGTTTTTCCAGCAACTTTAATTCTTTCATGTAAATATTTTTCCTGTAAAAAATTAACTATTTTATTTGCATGTTAAATTATGACATATTAAATAATAAGATAAAATTTCAAAATTTGAATTTAAAAAATATCGAAATTTAACTAAACAATATGATTAGAAAATAAAAATTAACTTACGAAATTAGCTACATCCATAATATTATCTTCTGCAGGATGTGTACAGTCTATAGTGAACTTAAGGGATACCTTTTTCTTTTGGCCTTTACCCCGGAGGGCCTGTTTTTTAATGGTTGGTCCCTTGGACTTCTTTGTAGTGGGCTGAAAAATATATATTTCTTCATTTTGATTTTCTTTTAATTAAAAAATTATGTTTTCTTTAACATGTGTTAGACATTAATTGATATTTTTTAGGTTAGAAGTTTACATCCAACGATATCTTTATAATCTTTTCAAAAATATAAATATAATTATATCATAACAAAAGGTTAAAGTATATTGTCTTATGTTTTTAATGAATTTTTAAAAAATTTTTAAATATTTCTGAATTATTATTATATTTTTCACAAATATAAAACTCACCGGAGCCATGTTTACAAATGCTCGATAAATGGAAGAGTAAACCGTTAGGTGGCGTTCATGTCATTTATATCAAGAGTGTAATGGTTTTAAGTGGAACCCTGAGATTCATAAAAATATTATATCACATTACATAAAAATATTATATAAATAAAAAAGTATCATTCAATCTTTTTCAAATAATAAAAATATATATGTAAAATATAAACATAAAAATATATTCAAATATATTATTTCTGAAGAAATAATTTTTTCTTTTTCATAATTATGTTTATTTAAGATTAATTTACAGTAACATCTATAGCTAAATGAATATAAGATTCTTCGATCATAAATCGAATGACGTTTAACTCAATCGCGATTATTAATTGTACCTTTATATTTCGTAATAATACATTAACTATCTATATGGTGAAGCTTTCTTATACATATTTTCGTCATACTTACAAACATCTTAAATTATGTTATTTCTTCGATTTGTAGACATAATAATAAGCATTTCGGAGAAAAAGGAAAGGTATCGAGGGAATATGGAATGATAATTTAATTTAAGGAAGGTATGTTAAGAGATTGATTTTATAATAAATCAGAGCAAAATATTTTACGATTATTACACTCTGAAATGTTTTTCGTATTTCAATAATGTAGCAAAAAATGGATATCTTAATCCTATCGGTTTCTTTTCGTTAAACTTCGTTTATAATCCTCGCAACTTTTTTGCATTTTAATTTATATAATTTTTTTTGTTAAAAGATATTTTTTCCACTTTTTTTTGTGAGAATGCAAAAATTTAAATCTATTCTATGGAACATCTAATAAGTTTATGGCATATAGATACATAAGAGTAGTCGCATAGTAATAAGAAAAGAATCGCTATTACGAATGATTGTATTTCTTTTATGATCTTTTTAATTTAATTATGAAAATCGAATGTTTTTTTCTTAAACGAACGATAAAGAAACGAACGAATGAATAAATGAAATTCTAATCGATTAGGCCATTAAGAAGAGAATATTAAGAGATTGCCAGTTATTTTAAAAAAAGAAATTATTATCGCGGTATAATCATCGAAATATCTTTTTTAACTTTTCTTTTTATTTCGTAATTAATAAAAATCCACGCTATATTCATCGATAATTAAATATTCGGATATTATTTTGTTTCTCATTAAACATGATGAGCATTTTCTTGATGCAATCTTCATATAATAATAAAAATAATAAAAAAATTTTTATCCACAAATGCTTCCTCTTTCGACCATAATTTATCATTTCTAGAAAAGTATACAAATAATCTAACAATTGTTAATTCGATTTATCATGTTTAAAATATATCATCGTTTTTCTCATTGGTATGATTTATAATGAAGTATGAATTGTCTTTTTTGAAAAAGGGAGCATTTATAGGCCGAACCTTTTGTGAATCTTCTTCATTATTTTCATTCCCAAGTCAATACGCTCTCGCTTTCTATTAAAATCCCATGTATCGTTTCAGAAAGTAATTTGCCAATTTAAAAATTGCACAAAGAAAGATATTAAAAATTATAAGATTTTAAGAAAAATATTAATAATCCATGTTAATAAAGAGTGATATATTTATATATGTATACATATATTACGATTATAAGTTATTGCTAATTGTAAGTTATATACCAGAATCCGTGAAAACAGGATTCGTAAAGAAGGATCGTCCACATAAATATAATTAACATGAAAATTATCTTTCTTGATACAATTATTAACTTTTATTTAGGATAATAATTGCTAATTTTTATTTACGGATTGCTAAAAGTAAAGAATAATAATATTTAACATTAACAATTTCTCTGTCTCTCTCTCTCACTCTCATCTCTCTCTCTCTCTCTCTCTCTCTCTCTCTCTTTCTCTCCCTCTCTTTTTCTCTTTCTTTCTTCCTTTCTTTTTTTTTCTCTGTTGATTTCTTTCTTATATTTTTTTTTTCGTCGCAGTATACCTACTATGTATATTTATAAGTTATATTATTTATATATGTATGTATGTATGTATGTATAGTTCAATCTTACATCGATAATTCGTAATAATTTATGTACACATACACGTATATACGTAGATATACGTGTTTTTCTCCATTAATACACGGACAGTATTCTCTCTCGTATTTTTCATTCGTCCCCTCTTTAACTTTTTTTTGGCTAGGATTATCATATACGAGGGAGTACGTGAAAATTCTCGAAGTTAGTCGAAATCGACATACAGAAATATCTATTTCTATATAATTCGCTATTTTTTCATTACGAAATAAACGTTATGGGAGGGTCGATCAACTTCCCTACCGATTTTCTAAGCTTTCACCACCAAACAGGAAGTGAATAATATACAGAAATTGTCCCTAAAAGCTATTACGGAACTCGCGACTTTATATAATTTCTTTTTTTTGCAGCGTACTTTTAACACATTAACTGCACAGAGGAACTACTATAAATATGCACCACGCGTCTTTTTTGTCATTCTTCAACTTTTCTCGAAAAGTTCTCAGATTGTATGCACTGCGATCGATATGATGCGGTTAAAACGATAACGATTAACGATTGCTTGAAAACAGGGAACATCTTTAGCGAATCAGCTATTATCTTTGTCTCTCATCTTCATTGCGGATCGCGGCAGTTAACGCGTTAGCTGTTCGTTCCTCGATCAAACGTTTATTTCATCGATATTTTAATTTATTCGATTCTTTCCTCTATCTTATTGTAAACGTCGAAAAGAAACCTGTACTGTGTGATTGTGGTGATCAGAATTTTGGACACGCGAATCTAGCGAATCGATCGAAGCTTTCTCTCCTTCTTTAATATACTTTATAGTATATCTTTTACTTATACGCTTATATACGCCAATAGACATCACGTTGCTCGTTTGAGATTAGCATGGAAAATTCTTATTGCGATACAGTACGGAGGAGTGTAATATTCTTTCTTTTTTTTCTTTCCTTTTTTTTTTCTTTTTCTTTTTTTTTTTTTTTTTCTTTTTCTCTTTACATCACGCTGTGAATGCCGTTCAAATTGCCGACTAACGCTGCACCAGCGGTCTGTTGTCCGCTTCCACCACCCGCTCCTCCCGCTGCAGCTCCTGGTGCAGCGGCTGGTGCGGCACCCGGAACAGCTGCACCCGGAACCTGAGCTGGCATACCTGGTGGTGGATAGGCATAGGGTGGCGGTGGTGGTGTCGATTCTGGCATAAATTTCGCTGAAAAAAGGTAATCACACAAATTATTTCGGAACAAGATCACATTATACGAGAATATATTATTAAGAAAAAAAGAAAAGAAAAGAAAAGAAAAAAAAAAAAGAAAAGAAAAGAAAACAAAAGGAAAATTGGAAATTTAGAAAAGTGTAAGAATATTATTTTTCGATTTGTGTATTCTTTTTTAGGATATTTTCTATATAAGATGATATACATGTAAAGTGTATCGGAAGAAAAATTGGTGGGCAGGTTTTTTCTTACGTTAAATTGAAAAAAAGTATTGAGCGAAGAATTTCTTGTTTCGTTCTGTGAAGATGAAATGAGTATTATTTTATTTTTAAGAAAAGCCCGATAGAGCGAAGAAGAAAAAGTAAGGAGATGTTAAAAGTAAAGTTGATATCTAATCTCTTTGAATAATTATATAGAAATGTGAGCAAAAGAAGAGTTATGTATCTGTCTGTTTACTGGCAATTGACGAACATGTTATAAATATATATATATATATATACATATGTATATATACATATATCTTGAATAAGAGAAAGGAAGGAAAAACGCGAACGGATACATTTTTACGACTGAAACATTCCAAATTGATTAAATTATGACGATTGTCTTTGGTAAAAAGAGAGATATATATAAGAATAGAAAATAAAATGGAGAAGATATATTCAATATTCTTACCTCCTATTGGAATTAAATAGATTAACTAGATTTTAAAAGGGTCCTTCTCTTCATGGTTACGATGAGAAATTTTTTGTTCGATTGAAAAACTTCAATCGAAAATCGTCGACTTTTTTTTGGCCACGATCGTGATCGAGATTCGACATTTCTCTTCTGTAATTTTTTTCTCAAGATGGAAAGACAGAAAAAGAAAGAAAGAGAGAGAGAGAGAGAGAGAGAGAGAGAGAGAGAGAGAGAGAGAGAGAGAGAGAGAGAGAGAGAGAGAGAGAGATAAAAAAATGATAAAAGAAAGAAAAACTTAAAAAACACGATCGTAGCCAAAATAGAGTCGCATAAAAAATGTCCACTTCTTTTTCGTTCCTTGCTTTCTACTAGCTGTCTGTTTTTTTTTTTTTCTGACTACGCACTATAATTTTTATTCGATACTGTACAATGTTGAAAGCAGCATAATCATCATGATCGTCATAATCGTCGTTAATAATTAACACGCCAACGTTCAAAACGTATCGTACAGTTATGTGTTTTATAATTTTTTTTTTTTTTTCTTTTTTTTCTTTCTCTTTTAAACACAATTTGATCATTTAAACGCTATGATTTCGGATCGTGATTCCAAGTAAGAATCCCGTTTGAAACTTTTCCTCCCAACGATCAACAATGCTCCCTATTCCGTGTTTAACAACTTCTGGTCCCTTTCTTCGCGTAATTTTCAACGAATCATTAAAATTTCCTCGAAAACAAAAAAAAAAAAAAAAAAAAAGGAAACCAATTGTTTCCAGTATAGTATAGGATTTTTTATTTACTGAAGAATTCTGATTTTGAAATTCGATATTCGATCATTTTTTTTTTTTTAAACGAACAGAGTTCACAGTTTTTTTTTTTTTTTTTTTTTTTTTGTAGAATCGATACGCGGAGGAAGGGACTCGATGGATTCTAAAATGTTAAAATTCGTATGGTTCGTTCGTTCGATGGATGAACACGGTTGAACACAAGAGTAAATCAATGAAATGAAAAGGAAACCATCGACGACTTCCTCGAGCTGCCGTTAAATGTGCTTCCTTCGAATCGAATTCTATCTTTCGTTTCACGTGTAGCCGGGTGGCCGATGATGAGAAACTTTGAGGATATCGTTTTTCCTCCGTGGAATCGTGTACGACACGTCGGCAAAGATAGATGACACGTTTTGTCCGTGGAATTATCTCTGTACGCAAAAATGTTTTTGAGAGAATGATGCGAGTTGGTAGTTGATAGATACAATTAAAACAGAAGATACAATTCCTGCGAAACAGCGTAAATAGTGAATTTCATAACGTGTCTTCAATCTTCGATGACATCTCGTACAATATTTTCTCTTTTTCTAAATGGTAATTGGGATTCCACAGATTCAATTCGGTGGTCGTCAGATCGCTCAGTTTTTTGTCTTGTTAAATATTATCCTGCACTATTATTATCGTTATTATTGTTATTATTATCATAATTATTCTTATTATCGTTACTATTAGCATCATTGTTATTGTTATTATTATTATTATTATTATTATTATTATTATTATTATTAATATTAATATTATTAACATGTATACATAACATCTGTAGATAATTCTTCAAGCTTTAAAACGAACCTATATAAGTGCCTCGAGCAAGTCGATGCGTCTCTCTCTTTTCTCGTTCATTATTCGCGTTATTTTATTTCATATCTTCTTCTTCTTCTTCTTTTTTTTCTCTCTAATCTTTTTAATTTTTTTTTTTTTTTTTTTTCGTTTTCTCGTTTCGTCGCACAGGTTGCTCGAAAACGTTCGTTGCCATATTCGACGAAGGCAGGCTTCTTCTACTTATATTCATTTCCCGATCGAATAGAAGGATAACGGGCTCGAAAGAACAAAGGATGCGTGTGATGCGCTCTCCCTCTTTCTCTCTCTCACTCTTTCAATCTTCCTTTCACTCTATTTTATCCTTTCGCACTTTGTCGCATTATCTTGCGTGGTATTTTATTTTTTTTATTTTTTATTATTTTCTTTTTTTTTTTTTTTACTCGTTTATTAATTATCAGCGGTTGGTCGTAATCGAACGAACATGAAGGAGAAATGATATTATTTACAGCACGAGATGTACATATATATACGTTGCAAGCAGAGCATACGATCCACGCGTGATTATCGTAACCGATCTTTCCTTCCATTTTTAATTCGGAAGCGTAAAAAAATCTTAGGACAGGAAAAATTCGCCCTTTCTCCCTGACTATATTTCATCAACACGATAACGAACGAAAACGATAAGGGAAGAGGCGTTACAAGATCCTGACGAAGAGAATACTTTCGAGAACAATTTTCGAACAATACATGATTTTCAACGTACGTATATAAGTCTCGAACAAGCAGAGTTATGAAACGATACGGAAGATCTGCACGCTCTTCGATTATAAATCGTACGCTCTTCCTCGAAACTCTATACATGCGTTATTTATTTATAAAGTAAACGTCGATATAAACATTTATACACACATTTATTATTTATTTATTTATATTCGGCACTTCTTTACGGAGGGAAGGGAGACACAATGAAAATTCCCTACGATACGACGCTGCCTTCGTCGAAAAGGATCCTGCTTTAGTTTTTACGGACACCCTGTATCGCGATATTCCCCCCCACTAATTCCCCCCTCTTCTCTTTGTACACACTGGCCATTATTTTTCTCTCTCTTAATTTTTATTCTTATTTTATCCTTAGTGCGTATGTATTATAGATTCACAAAGATGGACGAAGGAAGGCAAGGATCGATCGATTTTACGTCGATCCTCCTCCTCCTCCTCCTCCTCTTTTCTCTTCCGTGCCTCGATCTTTTTCCGTTTTTTCTAACCGGTTACCATCAAATGGATCGAACGAACGATCGACAAAGATTTCTTTCCAAAGAATTTTAAATCGTTCCTCGAGCTTCTTTATCTCATGGCCGGCCTTCGTCCATTTGCGAAACATTGACAAAAATAATTAAACCGCGTCCGTTCTCGCGCTCGAGTCGAAAGCGTCGTTTTGGATCTCGAACAGAGAAGGCGGAATTGCGAACGAAATCATAATCGTTGCGTCCTCTTCCTCCTCTTCTTCTTCTTCGATCTTCTCTCCCTTCCCAGAATCTATCTATCGTTATTTCTTATATTTCTCGCTTCTATTTTTTCGCTTCCTCCTCTCTTTCTTTTTTTTTTTTTCTTTTTTATATATATCAGATTTGGAAGATCGAAGAACTTTTTTTCGAAGTATTCAAAAATCGATCAACGATGGATATTCACTACGCCACTGTTCCTTCGTTTCTTTCGGTTGCTTTCATCTTATCAAATACGATACATCTTTCTCGTTTCTCTATTATTGTTGCTGTCGCTTGTTGCTTGTCGATTATGTGTATTTTTTTATCCTTTTTCTTTTTTTTTTATTTTTTATTTATTGTAACGCAGTCTCACACGTTCAAATAACCCGCCATTCCTTCACACGCATTTGTTTCGCTGTTGATTCCTTTTGCTTTCCTTTTTTTTTTTTGCTGCTGTTGTTGTTGTTGCTGTTGTTGTTGTTGCTGCTGTTGTTGTTGTTGTTACCTTAATTTTACTCACGTGTTCAGTTTTGCGAGTCGTTGCTGCCGGTGGCGCTCGCTGAAAAGAACAACAAGCGATTGTTTTTTTTTCCCTTGTCTCTTTCCAAGCGACCTTTTTTTTTTTTTTTTGCAACGTCTTTCATCTTGGAGGACATTTCAGTCACATCGCTTGGTTTCGTTTCGATCTTTCGTTCTTTTTCTTTTCTTTTTTTTTTTTTTTTTTTTTTTTTTTGGTATTCTTTGCATGCAGAATGCCGACGATCATGGACAAAGATATGCTTATTTTCGATAAGAAATAGAAGAAGAAGATGAATTTTTAAAAAGAATTATCAAATTTTCAATAAGATACGAGTATAATAGATGTCAAATAATTCATTAATTCGAAAAATCGCAATAAATCAATAATTAATACAATTTTATTATCTTTGCCCACGAGACTGTGATCGACCTAATCTTTACAAAACATATTACAAAACGATATAACAATGCCACATCTACATCTGAAACAAATCGCATGCAAACTTCACGATCACATTTAACATCAACTACTAATTCGTCGTTAACGCTTATAAAGATCGAACACTGTTATCGCATTCCTCTTCTCGCATCGTCCCGACTTTTCCTCCAACGTTTAAAAATCATTTCCCGTTTTTTCCACGAAAACGTATTCGCATTTCCCGATCACGATAACCTGTTGGAAGCGGATCCCGATAAAAGCGTTCCATCGAACTTCTTTCTTCCGCGTGTAACGTCTAACCAGGAGGAAGCCATGCATCGCGCTACCTTTCCCGATCAGCATGAAAATTATCTATCGAACGTAAAAAAAAAAGAAGAAGAAAAAAAAAATAAATAAAATATAAACATAAACATGCCCCATAATCGTTCTCAAGCTTTAGAGAAACGTGCACAGCGTGAAGATCGTCCCAGAAAATAATATATATTTTTGTTTCGTAGGGAGAAGAGATTATCCTCCTTTGGAATATCTTTATATACATACAATATCATTATATGTTGTCCATGTAATTGTATATTCTGGAACAGTGTTCGGAGTTCGTGAGGAAAGTAAAAGATTATAAATAATAATAAATGACGACGAAAGAGATACATAAGAATAGATCGAAGGAAAAATTTCATGCTGAGATCGAAAATATGCAATAAAAAAAAAAAGAAAAAAAGTCCGGATTTTCTGAACTGCGCGCAGAAATTGATCGAATTCTTTAAAGTTTCTATCGAAATGATAAATTATTTTTGTTCACTTTTTCACGGAGCAGAGAAAAACAAAAAAGAGAGAGAGAGAGAGAGAGAGAGAGAGAGAGAGAGAGAGAGAGAGAAGGCAAGAGAAGATTCGAATTGTTCACTTCTGCGCGTAGAAAAAAAAAAAATGTTAAAAAAGAGTTATATAATTTAGAACCTTAGCAGAGCGGAGGAAGAGAAAAATTCTTGTCCTTGCACGATCTTAAAGATGGAAGAGAGGAGAAAATTTGAAAAAAAAAAAGAAAATTATCATTGATAAAATGCATCAATAAAAATTGTAGCTTACCGTAACACGAAGAGAAGAGTGGGAGTGAAATAAAAGCTTAGAAGTCTCTTTCTATTTTGTTGTTGATGTTGTTGATGTTCTTATTGTTGTTCATAGGAGCAATATATATATATATTTAGTAACTTGTTGTTGTTATTGTTGTTGTTATTGTTGTTATTAATGTTGTCAATTTTGTTCATTGTGATTGTTGATGTCCATACGTGTTTTCATTTCTCGGTGGTATTTTAACATTATCGTTCATTTTCGTTATCTTTGTTCATTGTACGCGATGTTTTATTTCCACATTTAATTCCTTAATTTTTTTTTCCCCCTTTTCTTTTCTCAATTGTCCGACACGGATTTACGATTCTCGTCGCACTCTTTTTCGCACTCATTTTGCATTCATAATCTTTTCGACCACCAAAAAATTGAAAATCACTGGCTGGGACCAACTTCGGAAAAAAGACGGGGGCAATGCCATCAAAAAGTACAGACAGACACATAACAGTGATTACGAGGCACAGGTCTGGGTAAGTGGTTGTGTATTCTTTTCAAAACATCTTTCTCGTCCCGTTTCAAATCGATTACTCTTGTCGTGGAACGTCCTCAAAAAATTCAAAAAATTATCACGTTCTTCTTCGAAAATATTCCATGGATCCACGAAGAAACATCTTCGATATTCGCTTTCTTTTAGCTTCTATTTTTTTTTTTTTTTCTTTTCGAATTACACGAATTCCTCTCGCAACAGAGTCAAAGAAACTACAACGCGAAGGCTTTGAACATAATAATATAGTAAAAGTTTAATAAATATCCTACAAGACTCGAGTTTTTGCAATTTGTTATCTAGATCGATATCTTCGATCACTTCTCTTCACCCGATATTTAAACTCGTTCTCAAAGCCTCCACGTTCATATTTGTTGTGTCGCTAGTCTGGATCGTGTTGCTTTTGGAACAGAGAGACATTATCAAGAGTTTCTCGTCGAAAATTCATGAAACACCGTTCCATTTCTCTACACTTTTCTCCGTATATGCGCGTGGATATACGCGTGATCCTTAATTGAAGCCACGATCCGATGAAATCAATGGTTCATGAATATACAACGAGCCTCGAAGGACAGTGACTCGTAGGAGGGAAATACAGATACAGTGATACACCAGCAAGTATATACCTATTACAGGCAGACAATATGTAACACCGATGATTAAGCGTCAATTTCATAAGGATCTTTCTTACGTATTATAAATGTTCCTTTTTCTTAGTCCTCTCTACGACATTTTCATTCTCACGTCATCATTGTTGCTTCGTTGTTATTTCATCGAGATTCCAAAAGGAAAGATTCTTACGAAATTGCGAACATTTGCAAAGGGAACATATACATATATATACTATATATATATATATGAATTGAAAATTCGAATAAATTATAGAGGATTGGGGACATGGAGTTCGAGGGTAATGTAGAACAACGGAGATATACACATCCGTATACAGGTATTTCATGTACACACTGTTCTACGTGAACAGATAAGGATAAAAATAGGAAAAAGTAGAAACAGATAGACAGAGAGAAAGAGAGAGAGAGAGAGAGAACAGTAATACGCAATGTCGCAGTTTTGTTGCTGTGTCTACCTTCAGACTCACTCACACACAAATCTTTTTCCACCAACCAGCGCGTCTACATGAAGTTCGCTAGACGAAAAAAGAGAAACACATAGAATTCACACGTTAGATGATGAAACAGTGATGAGAACGGATTTAGTAACACGTTATAGCGCGTGATCGCTTCTCGATCTTCTACGAACAGTTTCCTTCCGCGAAAATTTTCCGCGCGTGGGGAAAAATTGATTTTAATCTTTACGACGATCACGTCGAACGAGACTGTTCGATCAATCGCGAGGATTAATTTTTAATATCGTTTAATATCGCGAAATTTTTCTTTTCTTTTCTTTTCTTGATATCGTGTTTAGAGAATTTCCTTCGATTCGCACGAAAACAACGAGTTATCGACACGAGTTATGATTTCAAGCGAAGCACGGTGACAATTCTGTCGACAAGACTTTAACAAACTCGAGGAATTCCCTCGAGGGAAAATGCTTGAAGGGATTCCTCGATCGGACCAAATGCAAATTCGTCGGTGACGTCCTCGCTCTCGTCGAAGACATCGTCGTGTCCCTTTGCGTCGTGCACAAAAAACACAATATGATTTCGATGGTGAAAACCTTTCTTTCTTTTTTTTTTTTTTTTTTTTCAACACGAAAACGTAGACGCAGAGACATTAGCCGAAAAAACGACTGATCCGGTTCGGTTTCGATTCAACTGAAACTTGTAACAGTCAAGTAGTCATCGATTGGATATAATAGGATATAATTTCAGTTAATCCCGAATTAGTCGTTCTATATCGTGGCGAGATACATTGATCGTATCACACAGAACATTTAGACAGTTACAATGGCAGTGTCATTAGCTTTGATAAGTGCATCTATGTATCTAGTTACTTACCAACAATGATGGCCAATACGATTATTCCGATCACGCCCATGATGATCATCATCTGGAAGCATAAAGGCAAGAAAAAAAAAAAAAAACAAAAGGAATGAAGGTTTAAATCGGACGAACGTTTTCAATTTTTCTTAATCGAAGGATATTCGTTACCTTCAGATTTTGTAACCAGAACTTCCTCTTCAGTTTTCCTGCTTGTTGTTCAAATTGCGACGCTCCTTGCTGAAGCGCGTCTAAAACGACAAATTATTCGGGAAATATTCTATTTCTAATACTTCGACAACGTTTTTTTTTTTTTTTTTTTTGAAAAACGCGTAAAACAAAAGATACGATAACGAAGCAAAGATTTATTCGTACAAACGTTCGAATCTTAAATTTTTTTTCAAACAATTGTTTCTTTAACGATCTCTCGACTTGTTTAATCGCAAAAGTTGCCAAGTGAAAAAGTTGTGTTAATGATCAAACTGCGTGCAGGGGAAAAAGATCGACGATGGTCAGCCTCGTAACGTGGCATCGATTCGAGAACGTCACGAGTAATCGATATCAGCGTGTAGAGAGACGCGCAGGGTCGAACTGCTTCAATACCCCGCGAGAATGAATGAAGAGAATATACTTCGAGAAACGAGGGACAACTGTTCCTTCGACTTAATCATCCATGCGCTTTGTGCACGTTTTAATCCCATTTTTTAATCATATGTACGTATGCATTTCTTTTTAAAAAGGAAAAAAATCTTTTATCTTTTATGGGCAACAAACAAAGAAAGAGTATCACGTGTCTTCGTTTTTCAACTGCTCGTCAATTTAACCTTTTCAATTTTATACAAATACATATCCCCTTTCCCCCTTCGCGTTTTACATAATATCTGTCTCATATCTTAACCGCTTATTGTCGATAGGAATTAAAAAAACGTAGTCGAGGAAAGTTTTCGAATTAATATTTCACAAGCTTGAGGGAAAAATAATCGTAAATAACGAACGGAGAATAACATATGGATCCTACCTGCTCGATCATCGAGCTCGGACAGCTTTTGATCACGCTCCAACACCTTTTCAACGTTCGTTTTCATAATGTCGACGACCTCGTCCACCTGCGCCTGCGTCGCCTGCAGCCGTTTCTGCGAGGCGATCTGCTGAGGCGTTCTCGGACCTCCGACGATCCCGTCGGAACCTGCGCCTGCACCCGCAGCAGCATCCGGTGCCAGACCGCCTTCGGTGGCCCTGTAAATCCATTATTAATTTCTCATTCGAATTGTCCAAACAAATTTCCATCCATCCAACAAATCTGACTTCGCCCCCCCCCCTCCCCCCTCCCCCCTTCCCGCATTTCGTTTCGATTAATAAAATTCTCGAGGGAGAGGGAAGGAAATCTATTTAAAATATCCCCTCGACGGGGAAATTTCAAATTAAAAGTCTCATCTTCGCTGATAAATCTCCCCTCCCCTCTCGCCGAGAAAGGAAATCGAGCGGCAAATGGAGGAAGTGGTGCACGTGTTGGAAGATTAAGACTGGAAATATGAAAGTGCGTCTGGATCGGTGATAAGCGATTCATTGAAAATAAATAAGCCGGTGTCTTTTTCTTTTCTTTTCTTCTTCGTTTCTGGTTAGTCGAACGTTAGTCAGTTAGGATATTTTGTATTTATTAAACTTAGAAGACGAATCGAGGGACGAAAGCGTTAATAATAAAATATCGTAATGAACGCGCCTTGTCTGATTGTCTCGTTGGATTCAAATTCCCTCCAAATAATTTTTAGTTTTGCTTTGACGGGGGGAAAAAAATTTTTCAGAGATTAAACAGACTTTAAACGAAGCGATACAAATAATTATGTTTCAGGTTCATAAATATTACAACTCGATCCTTTATTTTGCAATGGGTGATATCTCCGACCGAGGTAAAAGGGCAAAGTTGGTGATATATTTCAGAAAGCTGGACACTCGGTTAGATTGTCGCATTGTCGTATCGTGAAGAAATGATTAAATTATTCTCACGGAAAGAACAATGTTTGAACAACTTTGCTTCGATCTTCGATGAAAAATTGGCGTCGTATTTTCTTCTTTTTCCAAGATAAAAATAAATAACCAAAATATATTCCTTTCGAAGAACTATTATTCTTTCGTCTCCCTCGAGATATTAAAAAAGGATAATGACCAGGTAAATAAAAAAGTTTACATGAATTTGAGGTCGGGCAAAGGTCTATCTCGTACGTCTGACCTTTCGACCAGGTTAAGACCTTTCAAGGAACAACGACGAGGATGTTAGTTTAATTAACACGACAGATTCGCGTTGGTGTTTTCAACACGAACCGTGGGCAACTTTATCGCGTTCCGTTGAATTATCGACGCTGCCACCTCCTCGATCTTGATTTATTATTCCTCCGAGGATCTCCTTTAATGATCTATTTCCACAAGACACCGTCACAAACACCCGATATATTTTATTCTATATCGGTCTGACTAATTAAAGAGATCACCTACGCAAATAACTCCGCCTCTGAATCGCCGATATCCCATACACGTGCGATGAGAAATACGTTATTAACGTTATTTCTCGAGTGTTTCCTTTTTCAATCGGAAATTTTACTCGTCCTCTTCATCGGTAATTAAAGAAGCCTCGATAAACTTTTCGAACTCGAATATTTTTCTTTATTTATACGTTATTTCTCACCTCTCTCTCTCTCTCTTATATATATATATATGCAATATAGGTGACTGATCGAAGCGTTTCGTTTCGCTTCGTGTTCGATCGGCGTATATTTCGATTCCGGGCGCGTGCTCGAGATGGTAAATCAGGGTTTACGGACAAGCACCGATAGCAGATTAAAAAGCGGTCGAAGAGGTTGCGGGTTTTATTTTTGGCAACGAACGATCGAACGAACGGGCGAGCGGTAACAGCCGTTCGATCGATTCGAATATCGCCGGCCAGTCGAATATCACCGTGTTCGAGAGTGGATGAATGTAATTCAAGATAAGCTTCGAGGGGAGAGCGAAATCCTCAATGAGATTCCGAATGGGAGAGAGATCGGGGATTATTTCTCCCTGAAAAATTTCCATATCGGTTTTGGAAAGAATTTCCGATCGAAGTGGGAGGCGTTCACCACGGTTTTAAAAGCTTTATGCGTTCAAACGGCTTATATAATCGGATTAATATATCGATCGGTGGGGAGGGAGCGGGGGGGGGGGAAGGAGGGTGTATCGTCATCGAATTATCTTCGAATTTGTTGCGAAATAATTGTTGTTGAATATCATTTCAATCGTGCGTTCCATTTCATCCTTTCGAATCGTCTTATTCAAAAAGGGATGTTTCACTGCTCGAACGAAACAGCTTTCGATCGTTCAAACTTTTGAACGGTGACGTGTACAATTTGTACGAATCGAAAACTTTCACCCTTGTTCGGAAGCGTTGCTTTTTTTTTTTTTTTTTTTTTTTTAATTATTCGCATCGATATGCTAAATTTAGAATTATTGAAGAACAAATGACGTCAACGAAAAAGAAACATAACCGTACATACCCTCTGAGCGATTCGTTATTGCCTGTGTTATCTCTTTTTTCTTTTTTTGGAGGAACAAAAAGAAGAACGATTTGTCGTCTTGAAGTTGACTTCGTAATGCAACCTGTATGACGTCAAATACTTATCGTTTTAACTTGAAAATTTTTAAGCTTCACTCGGAAATTTATAAGGAATCAAGTGTGAACTGAATAGGGCTTAAGATAACGTGCACAAAGAAGAATAGAAGGACGAGCGTTAAAAAAAAAAAAAAATGAAAGAGAAACCTTTTTTTGCAAATAAAACGATCGTTCCTTTAATGGAAAAAAGATGACGATAAAGAGATTCATTCGTTATTTTTTGAGAAAACTTCATCTGGATATATTGTTTAAACGATGGTCAACGTGAAATTTTTTCAGGAATAATTTTATTTGCAGCGAAACATGTACGCGAGTAGTAGTAATATTTCGCAAAAGTCATAGAACATTGCTGCAAATATGTTCGTCATTGATTATCTAAATATAGAAACTACGAATAGAGCGTAGAGTCCGTTTGTGTTTTATAATTGATTGTTATCAGTAAATGTGTCTAATTAAATTTTCATCAGCCAAAATATTCACGCGATATCGATCTTAAGCGAACGAAATTTACCAAATTTCATGGTATTACAAAATTATAATTAAAAGAGAGGAGAGGAAATCACAAAAAAAAATAAAGAATAAGAATAAATTTTCATTCACAATTATTCTCAAAGTAGAAACTCTGACTGAATTTCGAAACTAAAAGTTAACTAACTAAATTTTGTGAAAAAGTTGTAGGGGACAATGTCGGTGGTAAAATCAGGTTCAATGATACAAAGCTGCGAGGTGTGAGCTCTTTGAAGCTCGTAAACTTCGATTGTGAAAGAAGATGTACGAGATCGGGTACCAGAATTCAATGACCGCAATTCCATTATTCGAAAGAAATCGTCTTCATGCTTCTCCTTTAAGCTTTGCTGCACTTTATCGGAAATTCTGGCGTGTGGTGCGAATAAGCCATGCAAGCTAATCGATTGGCGACAGTGGTCTAGGAAATTGCGTCTTAAAATCTATCTTATACTTATAATCCCATTTTTCCATACGATCGTGATTCATAGTAGTTTTTAAAAAATACTGGTCCAAGTTGAATTTTACGTGAAGATTTTAATCTGCACATTTGTATATATATATATATCGTTCGACAAAAATAATTGTTTATTTCATGTTCTAACGTATGTTCTGAGTTCACTTGTCAAATTAATTCTTGCGTAATATACGAACGAGGAAAAATGAGGTTACAAATGCAAACTCGAAATAATAAGAAATTTATGGAATAGAAAGATTCGTTCGTTTATCAACGTCACTAAAAATTCGATGATTTTTCAGGATAAACTCATAAATATTTTCCATTCTTCTTTTCCTTTTAACGAGATACGATTATTACCAGATAAAAAAATGACGAAAATTATAGAGAACGTTTAAAACGAGATTTACATTTCTATCTTGAATAATTTATCGATTCGCCTGCGTTTATTCGCCGGCAGGCTTAAATAAACTCGATACTAATTTGTCAAAACTAGAAGTTACACGTTTCCGTATTCTGCAGAATAGATTATAGATTCTCGTAGATTATAGATGCCTCGATATAGATTCGTTCGCAGGGAATCACCAGTTCACACGAATTTCTCTCGTCGATTTTGCTCGAACAGAAATACACTTTTCGATGAGCACAGGATCGTTAGAATTTCGTGGATTTACTCACATGTTGTTCGTCGGTCGCTGTTGGTTTCCTGAACTAGAGCTATCCGCTGACTTGCCAACCCCGTCAGATGACCGCGTACTTTTCACGAGCGACTGTCACCGACTAGACAGCCGCGGTATTGATAAAATTTCCAGCGACACCATCGCGCCGCCGCTCCACCGTTATCTCGATTTGCCCTCGAACCGTTTGAATCGTGTCTTCCATATTTTCAATTTTAACTCTTCGACGAATTTTCTTTTCTTCTACGAACGATCAATTTGATTGAAAATCTCGTCGAATATAATTATGTGCGAAATATACGAATTAATATAATATTGTAATGGAAATTTTCACGTTGGTGATTGAAGATCGAGAATCGATGTATCGAATACGAAAGTTCGATACGTGGCTTGGAAGAGAGAGTAATGCGCATGTACAGAAAGTTCCAGTCAATAAACGCCAGTCAGCCGCAACCCTCATGCGCAAACACACCCTGAGAGGAAGTCAGGGATGTTATCGTTGTTCTCGAGAGCCCTGACTTTTGAAACGCGAAAATAGGCCAACGACCGGCACGATTATTCTCATTATTTTGTAACTAATTAATTTATTGTTGTTATTTCGTGATCGAATGTGACACCGATATTAATAAAATGATTGAAAAACCAAGATTTGTTCAAGTCTCGTTTGACGATTTTACGGGATTAATCTTTTGAATAAAATTGGACACATTTTTTTTTGTTTAAAAGTACATTTCTGTGATTTAAGTTCATACGGTCCTGGCAACGCGATGAGAATACGCGCACAAGCATCCGTAAGATGTTTTATTTATGTCTTCGTTACGATTTTTGTCGCGAGGTGAGGATACCATTGTGAATTTTGCTTCGTAAAAATGTCGTTGAAGATTGGTAAAAAAAGGCGAGAAATGGATCGTTCGTCGAGTGAGTTTATTGTTCATATATTTTGTAAAATTTTAAAAGATTATTGACTATTAAAAAGTTTGATAAAAAAATAGCTTACATTTGTCCATATAATTTGTAATAAAAGTTATTCATAATTCATTTTAATAATTGAGCCAAATTTTTATTTTGTTGTTACATTTTATATATCTCTAATTACATATTAATTTTCATTAAAAGTATTAAAGTTTAAAAAATCTTTTTATGTTATTTATTTATAAATAGTGATATTTATTATCATTAAAATTAATCGGACAATTTCAGAGTAAAATAATTTTGACGTAAAGAAATATACATATTAAAGCTTTCAAATGTATTTATAATGCGCATAATTGTATTAAGATGGCAGCACTCGTGTGATTTGAATTTAAGATTTGTATCATTGTAATCTTAAAAATTACATCGTGAAAGCTGATAAAAATTATGATTATATAATGATTGTATCTAATACTGATAACTAATGAATTAAAGATTAGATTGGAAAAAGAATCTGATTGCTTGTTACATTTCTTGATAATTTTCATAATAAATGTGATGTCATGAGTATCGCCATCTTTATCGTATGTCATGTACAGTTGTAAAGTGTATTCGTCATCGAAGTAAAGTTGGGGATATCTGTCATTATTTTTAAACAATTTGCATCCCCATTAAATTTTTCATAAATTCTTCATTTTAGAGTAAGTTGTTGTAATTTTCTATTTTAAAAAAATGATACAAATTGGTATTTCTAATAAAATATTACGATATTATAAACAGAGTACATATTTGCTTATATTTTATTATATTATATTTAATTTAACGATACTGTTGTATTTTTATTCCATTGAATAAATATGACATTTATTAAATATTATAATAGTATTGTACACAATTGTAATTCAATAATTTTATTCGTTCAAATATTTTATAAATTTTTAGGTTATGGGTGTGTGCAGTAGTTCATACATATTGTTGCTCTATCCAAAAAAATTGTTTTTAAAATGTATTTTAAATTATTGTTAATTATAATTGATCATGTTTTCTGATACATATTTATCGTATGTGATTCTTTTGATTACAGAAATATGGATGGCAGTGGTAATTCTAGAGATGATATGGGTGGTCCAAGAAACTCACAGCCAGCATCTACAAAAAAGCTGCAGCAAACACAAGCAACCGTTGATGAAGTTGTGGGAATAATGAAAGTAAATGTAGAAAAAGTATTGGAAAGAGATCAAAAGTTGTCAGAATTGGAAAATCGTGCTGATGCTCTGCAACAGGGAGCTACTCAATTTGAACAACAAGCAGGCAAATTGAAAAGGAAATTTTGGTGGAAGAATCTTAAAATGATGATCATCATCGGTATTATCTGCGTAATTATTTTAATCATCATTATTGGTGAGTGATATTTACAAAGAAAAAATAATACACAAACATAGGTTTATAAATTATAGATTTAAATAGATACATATTTTAATCTTTGCAATAGCTTCAATTGTGTCAGGCTCGTCGGATTCTGACAATTCCTCTAACTGATAGCATTATACCAAATGGAATATAAATGCTCTGGATTTGTTATTTTGTGTCCTAAAAAGTTAACCTCACCAGAGTAAAAAAAATGGGCGCACAAAGTTAGATATAATGTGATCGTTAAAAATCAAGATCCGTATGGACTTGTTTGAACGAATTACGATGAAGTAATATATATATATAAAAAAAAAAAAAAGAAAGATAAGAAAAAAAATATATTTTTGAGACTTAAACTTATTCAAGCGCACAATTATTAGATTAATTGCAGTATTAATATGGGTGGCCTTTTGTAAAACTGTGAACGGACAATACATTTCATAATGTTATCTTGTTACAATGCTTATTGTACATTTATTAATGATATATAATATATAATATAACGTTTATACTTTTTTTCATCGGTATTCAAATAATTCAGGTTTCCATTTCGCCTCGTTCCTCTCCAAATATCAACATTCAATAGCTCCACGCACGATTTCTACATTATAGTTTTAATGTACCATACGATAAGAAAAGAATTCGAACTCGTCAATGCGATCGTTCGATTCCGATCGTGATTACGTACCTAGAATGTTCGCGCTCATAAATATTCATGTACTGACGTTCTCTTGTGAATACCGTCATGCTTCTAGTAAAGTAAAGTGTCACTAAGACTATCGAATTCGGTGAAACTTGATTCGGTAGAATCATCCTTCACCGGACGCGAGTCTAATTTCCATCTTGTAGAAAGTGTGCAAACTTTCCTGTTCTTCTTTTTCCTTATATCTTGAAACTTTGTCGTTCACATTCGTTTAAGTGAAACTGATAATGATCGTGTTTACACTTAAAATGCACACGTTAAGAAATACATCTGCGCATTCGATCCGTTCATGATCCAAAATCGATGTTTTCGATCATTTGATCCGGCTAAACAAAATGTTACGAGCAATACGAAATTAGTATATTAACGATGGCCAATCAACGAAGAAGTGAATAATTTAGACAAATGGCCCCGGAACAGTGTTAAAACCTTGAAAGGAGAGATGACGCGTGAATCGATGGTCAAGGTCGGTCTGTGATCACGATTGAAGGACGATTTAACGGGACAAGAAAATAAAATAGACAGTCATGAGTGTTATTTCTTTTTCCTTTTTTTTTTTCTCGATCATCCAATTTTATTTATAACGTTACTTTATTTTCTAGTCAAAATTGAAAAACCTGTATCCCCAGATAGGAAACTGGTATTTTCTTATATCACGCTTACATTTCATAGAAGAATTTTATTTTATTTCGAAAGAATGTTTGACAAACGAACAAGGTTTTTTCGCACGGCATCTCGAGCAAATCCCAGTTAATTCGAATTACATAATTACATCTGCGAAGCATGCAAGAGAGCATGTAATTGTAAGTGTATCATACGAGTCGATATACCGGTCGAATTATCTTTAAATTAAATAGAGATTAGTAATTATATCTAGTTCTTGATATTTAACGGTAATAATTGTTTTTACGATCGTGTCAATCATCAGCTACGCCGAACGAAATGGCAAAACCGCAAGTATTGAACATTATTAATGACAACGCGAAATCAAAGTCACGTGTCGAATAGTGTCAATCGACGAGGAAGGATTCTGATTTTTCCTGTAAACCGAGACAGAAATCTCTGCCGCTTCATTCATACACCTATCAGTCGGCTGACGACCGTCCAACCGGACAGTCGCTTGTGAAGCGCGTCTCGTGTCACCGATATCGTAGGTCAAACGACCCTTAAAATCATCTCCATCAATGAGAATTGTCTCGAACGTTTACCTCTCGGCACTCGTCCAACAAATATCCAGTCAAGGAATCGTAGAACGAGTGAAAGTTTTAAAAAAAATCAAAAAATCTTTTATCCTAAATTATATTATCATCGGATTAATTTGTTGTTTCTTCGCCTGATATATTTTTTCCAATTCTTGAACTTTATCGATCGATCGATACGATTAATTTTTTGGAATCGTAGAAAAAAAAAAAAAAAGAAAAATAATAGGTATAACGATTTCAGGCAGAAAATTGCCTCGCGGAAATCCGTATCGCGTGTTCGAAATTGGCGTGAAGTATATGTATTGTAGAATTTTCGTAGCGTGGTGTGGTGGGGCTGGTTGTTTTTCTTTCTGTTTGGTAGTTCGACACCCGGTCTCGGCACGCGTTTCAGAGCAGCTAGTGGGTATCATTCGAAATCACGTTACCAATAAATGTTATATCGTTGTGAGAAATATTCATTCTCGAGACGCGATACCATTGGTCATTGCAATGTTCGCGATCGAAATGTAGATCGAATATTTCCGTTTTTTGTCGAACGATAGACGTGTGACGAAACTGATAATTGTCCACTAGTCTTTCGAGTGACGAAACGCGATTCCGCTGATGCGTCTACATTATAAACCCACGCGTAACTGACTTATCTGTACTTTATGAATATTGAGAAACGAACGAAACGGTCAGTCGGTATCGTGTTTTGGTACTGGTGTTCATGTGTGAAAACATCGTCGCGCTCTCGAGACGCGCACTGTCGAGTGGTGATCGATTCCCGGCTAAAAAAGATCGAGGATCATTCTTCGAGAAAAAGACGATAAATGTGTCCAAAGCGGGGATCGTGGTCGATAAGTTACCGAGGCAAGAGAGGAAGAGGAAGAAACGACCAATAACCATTAGTGAAGTTTCGATCTAGCTCGACCTAACCTCTTTCTTTATCCTCGCCTCGTTTTTTTTCTCCCCTTTTGCCTCTACCCTGTCTCCTTTCGTCGATCTGCCCATTTCTCGACCTTCGCCACATCGCTTCAGTTTTCGTATTCAGTGTCGTGCACGATTTTCGATCAATTGAAGGTCCAACATGGCATCGTCAATCATCGAGGGAAGCGATGACTATGGTTTGGGATATCAGAACACGTTGGTAAGTTCATTTTACTAAATACGTAGCGTTTATCGTTTTATTTCTCACATTTTTCCTCATTTAACTCGTACAATTTTTTTTCTTTTTTAATTTTTTGATCACTAGTTTCTATATATTTTTCAAGAGAAAACACGATAAATCGAGCATCTATCCGAACGATAAATCGAGCATCTATTCGAACGATAAATCGAGAAGATAATTTATTATCGTTACAAGTTGAATCAACATGACAAGGGCTAGACAAGACATTAAAGAACGAGGCAAAAGCGACGCCAAGCAAGGGTTGCGAACCAATTTTCATGTTTATTCTTGGCCACGATGCGCCGCTAGCCGTGAATAGTTCGGTTGGGAACGCGATTACTGTCTGGGACAGACACACCACGTGCTTCTTTACTTTCTCGTGTGCATTTTTAATACTGTGCCCACGCATTCTTGCACCAACCTACACTCAGCTGATTGTCAGCTGATCACCACCTGACCGATCAGCTTTCGCTAATTTATTGAATCGCGACAGCCACGTATATATACGTATGTTTACATGTCGCGAACATGTCGCGTTCGACGGTAGACTCGTTTTAAATAAAATCGGTGTTCCCAGTTTGAAGGTATGGAAAGCGTTTACAGGTGCTTTTTCATCGAGTTTTAGGTTATCTCTTATCAGCAGATTCGCGTGTTTGTTCTGGTTTCACGGAATTCCTAGAGCCTCGTAGAGCTCGATGTTTATTATCTAGCTTTGCGAGCTATCGGATTATTACACGAATTGCATCACCAGGTATAGTTCGTAACACGAAGGAAAGGATTCGTAACACAGGAAACGTCACGAACAAAAAAAAAAAAAATATACTGATCTAGTAATTAAGTCATTTTTCAGTGTTATAGCGAATTTTGTTTATATACGAAGAACCCGTGAGAATGTCTGCGTGACCTAATATCTCTTATCGGAAGTTCCTACGTAGATCGAGTGGAAGCAGTTTCAATTGACTGCCGTCCACTTAATCAACGAGTAAATAACAATATAAATTAATACTATTTAATATTAAACTACGCCCAGATATAGATCTGTTTACAACAAAAGGCGTCGTTGTTTATATAATTTAGAAATTCGATTCAGATCATCCGTTAAATCAATATGTCTATCGAACGATAAATCACCGCTCTTATTCGATATAATAAAAAAAAAAAATCACGCTATTTTCTCATGATTCTGAGAAATTTATCCAACACTGAAATACGTGGCCCGTGTAAGCGATACCGTCCTTTTCTTTTTTACTCTTATACGTGATTTTGCAATGTAATCGTCTAGTCTGCCAACTTCGTCGCGAATTTTCAGACCTTGTATTATAGCAAGCGCGAAGACAATGCGTCCTCGAATGGCCGCGTCACTTTCGAAACACCCCGTGCAAAATACCGGGGCAGATTGCCATTTCTCGATATCTCCTCTCGTCTCGTTGTCTCGCCATCCGCGAAAAGAGTAGTAGTTGCGAAGAAGACGAAAACACAGCAACGATCGCCACTATATAAATCGATTTTTAATATAAAACAAAGAAAAAAAAGAACGGAATATCTCTCCATCCTTTCGTTCGTTATTCTATAAATAAAGGAGATCTCACCCGATGAGATGCCGGCCCATTTTTGCTCCTTTCTAATGATTCCTCGAATTCACAGAATCGGCGTTTTAATATTTATCGCAGAGTGAATAGACTACCGTTCACGATACTGCTATCCGCCGAAGGGCTGAATAAAAAGTCATTTCTCCGTAACAGTTATTGGCAGACGGACAAGAGAAACAAAAACCGGTAAATTACATCCTCCTGGTTGGAGGAGCTCTCTCGGTATCTTCTTCTTTTTCCCCTCCCCCTCTCTGTTCCATAGGTATGCACTAGGTAGAAAATTTCTTGCTCGGCCCGTGATCGTGGAAATCGATCTTTCTCCTGCTCATTGATTCCATTTACATTTTACTCGAGTAGTCTGTTTACGATCATTCGGATTAATCGGGCAATTGGATTATTTAATAATTTATTTTCTTCCATTTTCATTCGCTCTACGTACGTTCAACGTACTTCGGTTCATTGATAGTTTATTACGATAGTAGTAAACCCATTCATCATGAATCAACTACTCGATCAATTGACTTTAATCCCTGTACTGGTTCGTTTAATACTCGACGAGTATTCCTACCGCATCTTGTACCGTTCAATCAAGAATACTTTGTCCCCTTTACGATTTGATTTCTTTCTTAGATTCGAAAGAAGTTGGTCGTTTTAATATAAAACGTTTTAATTGATTCAAGTGTTTCCTGGTTTGTTTCCAAGTCAAACAAGAATCGCAGCAACGACATTGTCATTCTATTAACGTCGATTAACATTCCGTTCGAAATTCTGCAAAATGATTTCTCCTTCTTCTTTTTTTTTTTTTCTTTCTTTCGTCTATTCAGTACCGTCTTCTCTTCTGACACGTTTAAAACAAACGCAATATTCATCATTTTTTTTTCCCCAAGGCAATCAAGCTCATTAAAAAAACACAAACTGATCAAATATGTATGATGTAATCTCAAGCACACGCTTTTTTAATTGTCGATAATTTCGATTTGTTAATGCGAAACGATATCGAATCGAGATTATGAAATACGATTTACCTTACTGATAGATTTTGGACTGATAAGAAAAAAAAAAAAAGGAAAAAAAAGTAGAATAATCACCGTGTAACAATATCGGTAATTCTATTATATAATCGTTAAAATTTACATTATAGTTCGTTTAGTCGTCGATTTTATTTTGTTAATATTTCCAGAATATTTCGTTCTTTACGTAGCCACGATTTAGATTTTATTGTACAGATCGGAATGTTTAAGATTATTCTTCCATATTTTATGAAATTTTATGAAATGAATCTTCTTTATAAATATTTCGAGGCAATCGATGCATATCTTTTTCCTCGAATAAAATTACGAATCTCTTCTCGAGAGAAGCTTGTTTAAATTCATTTTTCATTCAGAGGCAAAAGACGTGAAGGATATTAATAACTTAACCTAACATTTCTAAACAAACTGTGACCATTATTCAAATAGATATGACAACTTATGCGTTAAGATAATCATAAACAACGATAATTGCTAAGGTTGATACAAGACAAGCAGCTTCTGTAGCACGATCTTCTGACACGAGTGATATATATATATATATCAAGAAACGTATCATTTTTCTTTTCTTCTTTTTCATTCTTCCATCTTATTTCTAACTCTCGATAAATCTCGATTCGACGCTCGAGAAAATGGAGAAAATTCGATTTTATGCGGTGAAATTGGAAAAATTGTGATCGAAAACCGGGAAAACTTACACCATCGAGAGATCGAGTTGTTATCGTAATTAGTTAATTCCTAATTGCATGATGAAAGATGAGATCTATTTATTGAGTCACGCTTATCCCCACTTCTCGGCGATCTGCTAATACATTTATCCATTGTAAATCAATCTTCTATCGCGTTAAAACATTCCAGGCACGAGCCGCCAACTCTGCGAAAATATCGATGAAATTGCAGCAATAAAATAGCACGTGATCGATCGAATCGATCGCGTGTCATCCGTTCAAAAATATACCATAAAATTTATCGTTTATATCTGTCCGTATGGTACATCATCGATTAAGCTGAATCTCGATTTAGAAACTTGGATTTTCCCGGATTTTCTTTATCAGTAAAGTCGATTTTCCCTGATTTAAAGAGGAGACGTTAAAAAGGGGAATGTGAATTAATACTCTTAATGATACGCATAATGATGTGATGCATAAAATTTTATTATTTATAGTAAGACGGTATTTGAGCCAAGGTCGGTGGTTTAACAGGTTTTCGAGATGCATTAGAGTGGGAAATTTACACGAACGAAAGTTTACGAGTCTAATTATCGGCGTGATTAGTTTCTATCATCTAAGACGTCCTTGATGAAATATACGAAGTCGATAACGGTCCTCGTCGTATCAAGGTTTCTCGATGATAATTCCCCCGTATAATCACGACACTTTTGCACTCGTTATTATTTTAACCTCCATCAACTTGTCAATTCTTGACAACAACAATTTTTACCATTTTTTCTTCTTTTTTTTTCTTTTTTTTCTTTTTCTTTTTCTTTTTTTTTTTTTTTCTTTTTGCGTTCGTCGATACGAATCGAATGGAAAACGATCGGTATAATTTTTAGCCTATTATGCCAACCTAATTTACGAGCGATAAGGTACAACCACTTTGTTGTTACGTATACTCGATTGTATATAAACGTAAGTTTATATATAACGACCTCGCATATATAACTGGAACGCAAATATTGACGATTGACTATAACGATGCGCAGGTGATATCAGCCAACGATGAACTTAGCCTTCCAATTTACCTTATACGCTTTTCTATTTCGATATCTATCCTTTTAACTCCCCCTCCGCTCTCTAACGTTTAATCATTCATCGATTTCTCGAATTCGTCATTTCGATTCAAATCTTGTTCCCACATTTTCTTCGCGAATCCTTTGTTGGGGGAGGGGGGATTCCAAAAAAAAATTCCAAAATCGGCGAACAGAGTGCAATTTTTCATCGATCTTCCACCACTCCACGAGAGCGTCGAGCTCTCGTTTTTCAGGAAGCGAAACGATAGCTCGGCGAGGAACGTCATGCAACACCGAGGGCATCGTTTTCCCTGTGGCACGCGATCCATTCCACCTTTCTCCTTTTCCAACCTTGCTTTGACGAAAGGAATCCTCGATGCAAATGTGTCTTGCGCGTCTTCGAATTACGCGAACGTGGCGGAACGCGCCGAATATTGGACGTGTTGTTGGGGGATTGCGTAAGTGTCGCGTAGAATGCGACGCGGAAACGGAGGGGTCGATTATCGATTTTTCTGCGGCTCGATCAGCCGGTTTGCCTTGCAACTTGTCCGCCATATACACGGGGCTATATACACATGCATGCGTGCATGTGAAACTTTTATTCGCGATGTTAGCCGCGCATCTGTGAAATTATTCCTCTTTACGACCCCCTCACACGTGGCATCGTCCGCATTCCTTGCTTCTCGATGCTTGGTCCCGTTAGTATTATAGTTTCGCTCGATGTCCTGAGCGAATAATTGTTTTTTAAACCACTCGATAAATAGGCTTTGCGTCATGGATCGGAGAATAAGAATGATAAGAGCGAGTGATAAGCGATGATAAGATTTAGAGAGAGGAGAGAGCCTTTCTTTTCGGTGCATAGGTTTCTCTGTTCGAGGAAAGGATTCTGTGGAATCCTGATCGATGGTTGTTTGCGGGAGAATAGAATTCTTCTTTTGTTCTTTTTAAGATAATATTGGAGTTATCCTTGTTTGGAATTCGATAGGATGGATTCCATAGAATTCCGATTGACAATTGTTTGCCTTCGTAAGAGAGTTCTTCCTTTGTTTTGTTAATAACGTTAAGAATAATGTTAGAATTATATTATTCCTCCGTTTCAATAGAATTCCGGATTCAATAGAAGATTCTGTAAGATCTCTCGTTGAGATTTGGTTGTGGTTCAAATAGAGTTCTTCTTTAATTATGTAAAAACATTGTTGTTTGCGTTAGATATAAGAAGAAGATGATTTGTCGTATGATTCAAGGGTGGATGATTGTGCTATGACGAGAGGAAGAATATTCTAAGAAATATTTACTTTGGAAAAAAATATTTGAATAGATAATGCATCATAAGAATTTCTAACTTAAAAGTTTTTTTATAAAGCGATTTTAAAATACGTTATCGTAGATAGAATTTTTTTTCGTCGATGCAAAAATAGATCTATTTCACCTTCTTTCACAATTTAATTTTATGGAATAATATAATCGATTATCAATTAAACGTGTCACAATATTTTCGCATATTTTTCGATATTTACACAATTACGATGCGCACAGGTGGTTTAGTTCAAATTAAGCCTGTTGTATTAATAAGATAAATTTCAAATTGATTTTAATTGATCAATTTTTCAATTTTTAATTCAACATTTGAAAGAATCAAAATTAAGAAAAAAAAAATAAATAAATAAAAATCGAAAAAAAAGTTACGCGTTTAAAAATTAATTCAACTTGTAAAAAAAATTCGGTGGATAATTCGCGAAATTTTGCGAAAAGATTTATTTTAGCAATATTTTTGACGTGGAAAAAAAATGTAAGAAATTGCAATAATTAACGATTAACGAATGTTTCTATGTTTAAACGTTCCCGCTTGATGACGTCAGCCAGTCTAGCCAATATAATAAAGACTGGTGACGCAAACATTCGACTCTCAAAGCTATATAGCGTAACGATAATTGTTTGGATAAGTGAAAGTTACGTAGCTCGATCCATAAATTATGAGATCGCACATGTGTACCCGCGAAACTTTGATGACACGATCGAGAAACTTTTACGATCTTACGTTTGAATAATTTTTAGAGGAGAATTCTCATTTTTGATCGATGGATGTGTGCGTATGGGATGGGACGTGGTAAACAATCGAAGGATTCTTTTCCAACTGCGTAGCAACGAAACGAAGAAATGGACGAGCGAGAATAGTAGTTTTGACCAGAAATTTTTCGCGAAGCGGCAAATTCAAACGATCGGCGCGCAACACGAACGGTACAACGTAAAGTTCACGCGATTAACAATCAAAAGAGAGATACAATCGTGTAATTTGAAAGAGGAGATATAGGTTAAAATAAAAACGAATTACGTTTACGAAACCAATCTCGAAGATCATCAATTTTCGCAATAACATGATTCTAATAAAGTCACTCGTGATAAGAGGTGATAATTTATACTTATAAAATTAACACTTTTTCCTGCTGCTGATCAGTTGAGTATATCGAATACGTGTAGTAATTAATAACGATTCAGCCTGGTTGTCGATATAGAATATTTAAGCGGTATTCAGAGAGGAATTGAATTAATCGATCGAAAGTCGCTCGAAAATAAGGGGAGAAAAAAAAAAAAAAAAAAAAAATGTGGAAACCGAACAGAAATCTTGCAAGTATCTTAAAAGATCGTGCGTCGAAGTTGATGAAATTCGATTGGACGAAGAAAAGGATGACAACCACATATACCACCACTACCAGGACCATTTCTGATCTTGGTTCATCAACCAACATGGTGGTTCCTAAGAACGAGGTGATCAGATTTATCTCCGATTGCTTGTGCAAGGTCGGAACAACCCCCGAGGATGGATATATCGTTGGCCATCACTTAATGACTTCCGACTATTGTGGCCATTTTAGTCATGGGATGAACAGAATGCAAGCTTACGTGTTGAGCATCAAGAATGGAATAACCAACCCTTCCGCGAAACCGAAGGTCGTTAATGATTTTCAGGTACATGAGTCTAATTGATGGGGAATTGTACAGCGATTGACGAGATATTCTTGCTTCCTTTGCACCTCATTCTTCGTAATCTTCGTCGAGATCGAACGAAATTCAAACTCGTGGCGCGGTTTAAATTCGTTCGTTTTAAATTCAACCGGCGATAAAAAACAGTTGTGAGAAAAGATGAACTCGTGCGTCTGAAAGATGGTAACGCTACGGAGATGCAATTTAAAATGTAAATTTTAACAATAATTCCGAGATATTTCGTGGTTATTCGATTTATCTTCCTCGCGATGATTCGCAAAAATTGCATTTGCGTCATTTTTTTTTTTTCCCTAAAAAAGAATTGTCGCAATTATGATGGAAGAGTCATAGCATAATCGTTATACGATGTTGGAAACTTCGAATCACTTGAGATTTGAGAATCCGACTTTTACCGTCGTCTGAGCGGAATTTTAACATTTCTCGCGTTGTAGACACAATATCCAAAGCCAAGAAACGTCCAAGAAACGTAACGTCCGAATTTTTACCAACCTAAACTCGAATTCCACTGAAACGACAAAAGTCCAACGTCACTTCTCTTCTCCTTTTCCTTCCTCCTCTTCCTCTTGAAAAAAAAAGAAAAAATCAGAATATCGGCGAAATGTATTTGCAGGCGGTAGCTTTAATCGACGGGAACAACGGATTGGGTCATACGATCGGTAAATATTGCATGGAGCTGGCGATAGACAAGGCGAAGAAGTACGGTATCTCGATGATCACGGTTCGTGGCTCGAATCATTACGGGATATGCGGTTATTACACGCAAATGGCGATCGAGAAAGATTTGATAGGGTTCACCTGCTCGAACACGAGTCCCCTGATGGCCCCGACGCGAAGCAAGGTGTCGGGATTGGGGACGAATCCGATGTCCCTGGGGATGGGAGCGACGGGCGGCGACAAGTTCTTGCTGGACATGGCGACGACAGCCGTCGCGTTTGGAAAAATCGAGCTGGCAATGAGGAAGAACGAAGCAATTCTCAAGGGTTGGGCGCTCGGGATGGATGGGAAAATTACGACGAACGCGAAAGATGCGTTCGATGCCGCCCGCTTGTTGCCACTCGGCGGGCTGGAAGAGAATTCGAGCTACAAAGGTTACGGGCTGGCATTGATGGTCGAGGTGCTTTGTGGAATTCTGTCCGGCAGCGATTTCGGGCCTAACATCAGGCAGTGGAAGGACAGGGCGAAAATTGCCAATCTCGGCCACTGTTTCATAGCAATAAATCCTAACGCTTTCACAAGTGGATCGAAGGAAAGGTTGGCCAAACTGTTGACGCAATTGAGAAACTTGCCTCCCACCGAAAACAAATCTGTCTTGATACCCGGGGACCCGGAAAGAATCGCCATGAAACGCGTTGACAAAGAGGGTGGGATTTCGTATCATCCTAATCAATTGAAAGTGTCCAAAGATTTCGCGGAAAAAATGGGTGTCAAGCCTATGCAACTTGTTCCGAAAAAATAAATAAAATAGGAAATTATATCTTGGAATTAGAACCTAGATATTTCTTAATCGTATCATTTATTCCAATTTCAATGTATTTATTTATTATTATTACTATTATTATTATTATTATTATTATTATTATTATTATTGATTTAATGATCAAAATATGATTTAATAGTTTTATAATTTTAAGATCTATCATTATATTTATTCACCCATATATGTACGAGGATACGAGTCTGATATCATGATACTATAATATTTTAAAGATATTTTGTAACAAATTGATTGTGATATTTTATTATAATTGATTAAGATATTTTATAATAATTTTCAATTAAACAATATACATAATATATTTTCAATTGGACATTGTCTATTGCCTCTGTTATATAATTATTCGTTCTAAAACATCATGTTAATGATATATTTCTATTTTCCCCTAATGTTTACACAGTGAACTGAGCTTGCGTGTCGATTTAATGGAAATATGCTCGCGATGATATAACCAGTGTTGCGGTCTGATCGTTGGTCGATGATGATGATCATCATCATCATCATCATCATCATCGTTATCATCATCATTATCATCGTCATAATGATCTGTCGACCTTGGACTTGATCGTGATACCTCGATTGCATTTGTCACCGATCGGTAACATTGCACGATTATCAGCGCCAGATCCATCGGTGGACGAGAAACGAGACGATTTGCATAATCGAGAGATAAAGCGATCCTCCTATTTTACGATTGTATCGTCTGATCGTAATTATAATAGGACGAAATTACACACGGTAGACACGCATTGCTTGAGAATCGTATAATACAAATGGATAAAATATAATATAAACCTGAAACGAAGAAATTCGATCTTTTATCAGTTTTAACGATACTGCACAAGTCTCGTGATATATTGTCGTGCGATTAATTCGTGTTTGATATCGCCAAGATTAGCCTCCTTGTTTTTTCATTCCCGCAGATGATTAAATTTGATATATCTATTTTTTTTTTTTTTTCAAGTTTTTCCGTAATCTCTGTTTAACTTAACTTTTTTATCTCCTTTCTCTCCTCTCTCTCTCTCTTTCCGTCTGAACTCGAAGCGAAGTAATTTTTCTACGCAGTAATTATTTGCATTGAAAGTAAATAAAAGTTGGTAATAATCAGAAGTGGCCGATTCTTTCTGCCTTCTGGAGTGCGGTAAACAGGGTTATCGGGGAAGACTCGCAGACTTAAAGTCTGCCTCGATTCCTTCGTTTTATCGTTGGTGTTTTTTATGTTTCGGGAAAGGGGAACGCACGAACGTATTAATTGATTCCTTCCGAGACAATTTCCAGGGAAAAAATTCTTCTTCGCGATGAAAGCGAATGAAAATGGAAACCACTTCCGACGATCCCTTTTACTTTCGCTTTCGTATGCTTTTCATCGTGGTATATGGAGAAAAAAAAAAAAGAAAAGTAAAAGATTCGATCCTCGGATAGACGGATAGATAAAACAGACCTGTTGAAACAGAGCTCGAGATAATCGTCGAAATTCGTATCCCGTCCCACCGATTCGTTCGTTTATGGCGCACGCGCGTTTTGCATAGAAATGTCGAATAGAAATTTCATCATTCCGCGTGTAATATAAACTGCAACTCTCTATTTATTTCGTTGTCCCCACACGTATCACGGATCGGGATCATTGGGGCAAGAAAAAAAAAGAAAGAAAAAAAGAGAAAAGGAAGGATCGACGGATAAAGAGGATACGCCATTATTGTTATTATTATTTTGCAATCGATACGGGGATAGAAAATGAACGAAAAGAGAGCGAAAGCGTGTTTTCGCGGAGAGTACATCGCGACAGATGAGCGTCGTAAAGGGTTCAAAAGTTATCGAAACGCTTTGTTTATTGCCACGTTATCGAACGCAGGTCGCAAAAGCGTGCTCCGGCTATCTTACTTTTTTTTTCTCTCTCTCCTAATGATAACACGCGCGAAGGGTTTTCTTCCCCTCCCTCCCTCCAATACAGCGGGGAAAAAAACACGGAGTGACAGGAGTGAAAATACGCGATAAGAAGAGAGTATAATAAATCTGGTAGCGGTTGTGATTCACGTTGCGCCTATATTTTCAAGATGCAGAAACGCGAATGTTGTTATTATTATTATTATTATTATTATTATACGAGCTGATTAATCTCCCTCATTGTCCTATTGAAATATTTAATTAGACGTTATCTCGGTCGGATCAGGCTTTATCACGTCCACGTAAGCTCGATCAAGTTACACCGCAACCACTTCGTCCTAGACCTTATTTATTGTAACGAAGAATTGTTACGCGTTCGATATTTTCCCCTTTTCGTCCGCGAAAGAGGCACAATCCGTGATGGAAATAATGTTGTTGAAGTGGTCCAAGTCGGTTTGTTCGGTGGAAAAAAATGTATCTCTGATTGAGTTCGGGGGCGGTCGGTTGGAAAGGAGGAAGGAAGGAAGAACGATTGGAGGAAGAAGGGAGGGCTCTGGACAGGAAGAAACGATTGGACGAACGATCTTGTCGAAAATGCGATCGTATGTTGACGCATCATCGCGAGAAGGTAATTTCGTTGCTCGGCCATGTGACTGGCATTAACTAATTCAGCGCTCTAATATGCCGGCATGGGGTCGTGAACCCATGGGACATCCGTGGTGGCACTTGTCCCTCCTTTAATTCACGATGGATCTCGGCTAATTCTTCCGCGGATCTATCGCGATCCATCAATTTTCGGTATTTTATTTTTTCTTCTTTATCGTCGATTTAAAGTAGCAATGAAAATCCGTTGAAACGTTAAAGAAGATGGTTGGCTAGGTTAGGTTATTTTTGAAAAATCAGGTTTCTGCGGACGGACGAGTTATCTAATTGTTGGTCGACGACGAATTTTTAAAGAAAACGTAACAGTTTTGTTTTTTTAATGCTAATGAAAAGTCGGGCAATAGTGGCAATAGCACGATGGAGGAGAACAAAAGAGGGAATTACGCGAAGCAAGGATGACAATTTTCACGGAGAGGATTAAAAACGTCTCGTTGAATTACGAGCAGCACGACGTAACAATGGACTCGGTTTGTCCTTTCCGCTATGAAAATGGTCTTTTTACTGGCAGCCGAACAATTAAAACAATTAAATTAATATCTGGCTGTAGTATAATGGTCGATGATATTGGAAATTAGTAAATATTTAAAAAATCGTTTCCTTTTTCGCTTTTTGTTTAATTACCATACTCCCTCCCCTCCTCCCCCTCGATCATTATTTCGTGTTTATTTACGTTTCACGCTTGTTTCATTTGTTTATTTACTCGAACCGATTGTTACGTAACGATTGTACACGCTATTACCATGATATATGGTAACATAATGTGTCAACATTATCTATTCTTAGAATTTTTGCCGTTTGACGTAAGTGGTTTGTTAAGTGGTTTCGTTTGATATTCACTTCCAGCAATTTGTTATCTTTAGAATCTACCTACCATTGTCCTATTAATCTCCGCTCGAAAAGAAGATCCATCTACTTCGAATCCACATCTTTTCGAGTTCTTCAATTTTCGCTTCTTCTCTTCTTCGACGAGGGGATCCCGATATTTTATACTCTTTTTTCCCCCCAACGTTCCAGATCTTGGAAAGTTTTCGCGCGCTCGTTTTAATGTTTAATCGATACGTTAGCGTCGGATGTTTTTTTCTTTTTTTTTTTTTCTTTTTTACAAAAAATCTTCGCGCGATCCAACGCACGATTCGATTTAACAGCGACGTGATAATTCATCGTCCGTGGATGGAATATATTGAAACTGTAATTTCACTGTGAACGCGGCTGTTGTCCGCGTATTCTTCATTTCTAAAAATAAGATATTCCGCGATTCTTATTCTCGAGAACTCGCGAAAACTTGGGAAGACCTTCGTTCGTAAAACGAAACGCAAACACAATCCTATTTCGATACGAATATATAAATTGATTAGAATACGATCCCTTTGATTTAAACTCCGAATTCAAGGATCTCTCTCTCTCTCTCTTCTGATCGACGAAACGCGCGACTCGACGCGAAAGGGGAAAAAGAATCGTTGGGGAAAGATGAAATAGATCCGTGTAGAGTTTTTCGCGCCAAAGTTTAATAATCGCTACTCGATGTTGACACACTCCTTCGTCTAGACAAATTTACCGAGTCGGCAATCCTTTTTTCCGGTCCATTATCTGCTATCTCTTTGCTTTTCGAGGATAAACACACGAATTTACGGCTCGGATGTGTTCATAACCGAGTAACGGCGATAAATACGAACAATTTTCTACCGTGCTCCGTTAATCGTTCGTCATCCGTATCCGTTGAAAAATCCTTTGAAAAAGCTCGACTTTTTTTTCCCAGTGAAAGGTACGTGTCAATTTCAACTTCAAAAGCTCGATTATCCGACCCGATGCGATATAATTTTAAAGAAAACGAAAAAAAAACAAAGAAAAAAATAATTTTTTCTCCGATTATATATATATATATGAAAAATTCATTTTCGTGCGACGAAAGTATCGGAGTGTGTGTGTGTGTGTGTAAAGCACAAGAGAGAAGAAAAAGAGAGAGTGAGAGAGAGAGAGAGAGAGAGTCATCGATCGGAGTTCGTTGGTGCCGGCATCGGATAAGACAGCCATTCATCAAATTACGTGGTAATTTTGATCAATGATAACTGGTGACTTTGAAGGCAGCTTCCTACGAGCCCTCGTCGAGGGAAGTGGCCAATTGCCGTATACGGCTACCGTACAGTCGCTACTAGAAATACCACCGGCTAAGACTTTCAAGACTTTTTCGTCCCGATGAAAAAAAAAAAAAAAAACAAAACTAATCATATCGTAACCCTTCTCGATTCTACGTTCTCTCCTCGCCACGAAACTTTCCACTTTTTTCTCGAGAAAAGTTTTTTTCGTGGGAAAAAAAGAAAAATTCGACGATTCCTTCCTCCCCCTCCTCCTCCTCCTCCTCGTTCGAACGTGCGCTTTGCGTTGCGCATCTCCGTTCAATTTCGAGAGCTTCTATCGTGATTGGATCGTGTTTCGTAGAGAAATAACGAGAATAGCAAGGAATAAGGAAAAAGGTGGCGAGAATTCCACGAATTTCGTGTCCGAATAGAATCATTCACTGTTTCTACCCGGTGTATTTTGTCCAGTTTTTAGAAAGTTTTGGGGATAGGTTTCGAAAGCGAATTTCGAAGCGAGAGGAATATAAAAAATGGCGATCGCGAGTGTCCCCGTAGCAACACTCGCAGAGGTGTCCGCGGCAATAGACGATATATCGCGGGGGACAATCGCGAGCGACGACGTCGACAACAGTCGGAGCGAGGCTAATGAGTCTGTAAATTGGACCACCAGCTCAGGCCCTCCCATCTCAGGTCCGCACGGTGCTTCTCTCTTCTCATTGTCAGTGTGACTCATTTGCTTCGTGTGCGACGGTCCGGCCTACGGATTCAATTGCTTTAAACGCGCTTCCTTTTTTCCCCAATTTTTCCTCGTCCTCCGCGGAGTGTCAGTGTCAGTGTCACGAGAAAGGGAGTCATCATTTTCTCGAGGGGGAGAGAGGAGAAACTTGACCATCCGATCGACTCGGGAAGACTCCTCTATGGACGACGGTGACGATCCACGCACCAGCCTCCGTTCTTCTCGCGTCCTCTCGATCAATATCGTTCCGGAGGAGAGGGATACGATGATTCCTCGCCACGAACGCTCCTCGTTGTCGTTCGACGGATCGGAATCCTTCTGTTTTTAAAGGAAGGAAGAAGAGGAAAAAGAGAAGAAAAAAAAGGTTCGAAAGGGAACCGCGATGATCTTCGCAATTTCCATTCCGCGGTTACGTAATCCCCCGACAACGTCGAGGAATCCCATGCTCCAAGTTGCACTTTGAGCGACAGGAATTTATAGCGACTGATACCATTTTATCGAGCCGCGACGATAGACGATAGCGAGTTCTCTCTCTCTCGAGTCGGAATTAGCCGCAAACTTCTCGACAAGTTTACGTCGAACAATGGCGAATCAGCCGACGAAGAAGGAACTCCTGGAGGAGGCCCTTCACTACCATCCGGACGGTGGCGAGGAGGAAGTGGACAGGGAATGGGAGGAATTCAGCAGGCTGATGGCGAACCGTCGAAACAGACCGCACAGGTACATCCTCCTGTATTTCCTTTCGCGAGAAAAGTTCTGATTCCAATCAGATAATACGCGTAATATATAATACGTAAAAAAAAGAAATCGCGAACGATTTAATCCCCTTATTTTCTCTTTTTTCCCCCGCCTCTCCCCCCCTGGTCAGGCCTTCGCAAGCTTTTTACCCGTGCCCTCCGCCGAACGCGGACGAGGAGCAACAGGATTTCGATCCCTTCGATTACATTAACACCATCGTAAGCAAAGTTTCCGTTTGAATCGCATGCGTCGATTATCACCGCATCTTGTGACGCAGATTCTCTTCTCGTGCATGCGTGCGAAAGGAGAAGGAGGAGAAGAGAGAGAGAGAGAGAGAGAGGAGCTTGGCATTCGACCGCGTCGCTCGATCCCGTGGCATCCGTGGAAATTCGTCCGAAATTCTCTGCCCGGAATCGGATCTAAGAATCCGGCAACAATATAGCTAGAATCAGATGCCGTTGAACCAGACAGATTTATAATTAAATCGCGCGCCACCCAGACGAAACCCAGACGATTTAGACGCCCGCCAATATTATCGGATTAACCGCCGATACGTTTCATCGTTTTCCTTCCTCCTGATAATTACGATTTTCTCCTTGTATTTCTGTTGCAACCTAACCGAATTAACGATTGGCAATTCAAACGCGATCGATGTTAAGTCATCGCTTCTGAACGATTTTTTTTTTTTTTCATCTTTTTCTTTCATCTCTTGCACGAATTGTTAGGGGAAAGTAGTATAACGGTAAGGTGGCGACCTTTGAACGGTTGCCAAGCGGGCAACAGCGGGTAACATTTGAAATAAACGTTGGCAATAACGGGTCACGATCAACCCTGTCGGACGCACCTCTGTCGCCCGTCTTTCGTCCGATATCGAGAACGAGACCTTCTCGAGAGCTTCTTCGATATCCTCCCGCGTGATCCGAAATATCCGAGAAATTTGCCGCGCGGAACGGGTTTCGCACAAATGTCAATGAAATGTCAGACTCACGCGGCACACGACCTTGACACGAAATTCCGCGTCGAGGGATCGGAACGATCGAGCGTAATCGAGCCGCGAACTTGCAACTTGCAAGATACCTCGTTTATTTTTATTCACGCTTTCTCCTAACGAAAATAATAATAATAAAAAAAAGAAATGTAGCCAATGCTCGTCAACGGATACGATTTAAACGAATGTTAAACATACGAAATATACGGAACGAAGACGTCCAATTCGATTTCCATCGTAGAATTCTTCCACGAAATCGACTTGGATCTGTAAATTTCTCGTATTCGATTTATTTATTCGAACGAAGCATTTATGCGAACGAAATTATTTATTCGTCGATTTCGTTTTCTCGCCTCGTCCTTTTTCCCCGTTCTTCCGAATCGCGATTCGCGGGAAATTCTGATGATTTCGCGTAAACGCGTTTCAATTCGCAACGGTATCCAACAAACGGAAAAGGGTACGCCGACCATTGCAGCGACGCCTTTCTAAACAATGCCTTTATCTGCATGAATGAACGCTTAAGGACTCGTTACGTTTATACGACACGCGTGACCAGCATGCTGATCCCCCTCACGTGACATGCAGCTTCGATTCGACACGCGTACAGACACAACCATCTCGCATACGTGTGCACGAATACACGTACGTCGCGCCTGCCTGATATGCAGATGCACCGTTTCCGGGTGAAGCGTCTGCATCGCGCTCGTTTTTCCGGGCGGAAATCTTTTCTCGTCCCCCCCTCCTCACGAATAATTTCCATCAAATTTTTCTTTTTTCTCTCTCTCAAAGAAAATGCCAGTAGATTATTTACACATTTTCATACTTTCGAACGAATTTCGTATCGAATATTTGATCGATTTCCAATTTCCAAAAAACGAAGCGCATAGGATCATCAATTTTAAAAATTTTAAAAATCGATGTAGCTTTGTCGTTCGTTGGAGAGGAATAGCGAGCGCGTGGTTTGCTTATGTGTCACATAGGAAATGCCAGAGCGGGGGCGTTTATTCACTTCGTCTCGGAAGCGGTCGTACTTTCGAGTTGCTGGAAATTATATATTTTTCCTACGAAGAGAGATTGTATGGAATTATACGAAAGAAAATGGAACGCCTATATACGAAAATCTAAAAATAAGAATCGGAGTAAATTGTTGTAATTGCGCGGCCCGAAATTAGATTCTAAAATTACGTGGCGACACGCTCCAAGGCGATTCAAAGATAATTTAGCAATAAACAGACACGCGGGTGCCGTGACCCTAAAAAAGACGGAGCGAAATATCCGAAATCCGTAAGATTTCCCGATCTTCGAAAGTAGGAGAATAAGGAAAAACACAAGTTGTTTCAACTTCCCTACCTTTCCATCGATCCCGCCTGCTCCTATATCCAGAAATTAGGCCGTAAATTAACCGTATCGTAAATTGATTACGATCAATTAATAAAATTGGGTTAGCGGCCGACTGCCCAGTGGAGCGTGGTCGTCGTCGTCGTAGTCGTTGACGTCAAATCCAGCTTCGCTCCGATCTCTATCTCTACTACGTGTCTCTCGATTCCGCCGTTCCTTCTCCCCCTATTTCACGCCCCCTTTTTCCGCGTCTCGAACACCTTTATCCATCGTTCGTGGAAAATAGATAAAAGAAAAAAAAAGAGAGAGAGAGAACGAAACTCTTACAACATGGAATCAATATCTAGCAGAAGAATTCTCGAGCTCTCTTTTACACACCCTTCCTTCCCTTGAAACGCACACTCGATTGTTCTCACGCTCGAGAGCTGCGTACGTTTTATCCGACGTGTGCAATAACGCGCGCGTCGAAGTAGCAACGACCACTACACGTAATCGTAGAATTCGTAGTAAACCGAATAGCGAATTGCCGGTTATTTCTGTCCGGTTTTCGCGGTCCAAAGAGGTTTCCAAAGCTCGTTCGATAAACACGGATAGAGACGTATTCGAGAATGGTATTCGACGATTGCGAAACGCGCGCGAGTTTCGAGGAGGGAGGGAAAATTGGGGAATTTGGTTTTTCGATTGGTTTTTGGACTTTTCTCGAATTTCTCGAGCTTTCTCTCTCGAAGGAGAGATTTCTCAGGGATCGTTTTTTAATCGATGACAGACAATGGAGCGGAGGATCGTAGTTGACCGATGGTGGGCACCGCTAAAAATAAGGATTTTGACCGTTGCCAAATTTCAACAAATATCGTGGCTCGAGTTCGAAAGGAAGGGAAGGGAAATGGTTCAGTTGTCGTTCGTCTGCAAATTCGCGTGCACCTTCTGATCGGGCACGATTTAACGTGGCACGTTTCGAAAACGGGGAAAAGTTGTGGAAAAGTTGAGGGTGGATATCGATAATCAGGAGATGGTGAACGAAGAGTATATTCGAACGAATTGGAAAGCGTTTGGGACGTTTTTTTCGTCCAAGAGGGGCGAATCGAAAGGGGAGTGCGAAACAAATTGGTAGACGCTGAGGTCTTTTTTTGGTAATCCGTCTGCGAGTCGTATTGACTCATCTGTTGACCGTCGGTTTAACAAATGGATCCTGGCACTCGCCAAAGTGGAAAGAAAACAATAGTAACGTGGCGGATGACTCGCGCGTACGTTGCAATATTAACGGCCAACTGTGAAATTTTACTAAATTCTGCAAACGACAGAATTAAATTTCGATGAGGAAACCTTGGTTATTTCGATTAAACGTGATGTAACAAAATAGACCCTGACAATCGTTATAGCGGAAAAACAATAAAAAGAGTAATGGACGGTTTGCGGTAAACTCGTCGCCAGAAATATCTGATATTCAAGTTTGCCAAGAGGCAAACCGATTGAACGGAACTGGCGATAGTTGGACAGACAATTTTTCGCAATTCGCATGAATTGAAATTTTTGGAAATATTCAAGTCGGGAGGAGACAACCACGATCGAACGACTCGTTTCGTTGGTCGTCGACGATTAAGTGGGGAAAAATGTGCGATAGGCCGACGGTGACCCGTAAATTTTTTCTATACTCGAAGAATGCATCGTCCGTGACTTAATAATCGGCCGAATCTGTGGTAAGAATATCGGCTTTTCAGGACACCATCGAAACATCTTTCATCCAATTTTCATGCCGGCTTTCGTTCTGAACAGAGCCTATTTCGTCTGTAACGATGAGTATCTCGTAAGTGAGAATAACGAGAGGTTTTTCTTGCGTTGAACAGATTCGATCCAATGTTTTTTTTTTTCTTTTCCTCTCCCTTCTCTCCGCTTGTTTTCCACCTCCTAAACGTATCGATATCGTAATAATATCGATGTAATAATCGATACGGCTTGTGTTACTCTTTAAACAAAGATCATCGAACCCCGATGTAATCTCGCGCTCGCGTCTCAAATTGTTTGCTCATTGTTGCCTAGTTCGAGATTCGCGATTCACTCGTACAATTCGCGCTCCTTTCTCGGATTATCTTCGTTTCGAGAGTTCGAGTCGATCCGAGTATATAATATGCCGTTGGTCTCGCATCGCGTAGTAAGTTCCAACTTACGATCAATCCTTTTCATTGTTTTTTTTTTTTTTTTTCTTTGCTTTCAACGACACTTTGCGTTCACGTTTGCGATGTTTGTTCCTCTTCTGTTAAAATTTCGCACCGATAATTCCGTTATCTCTGATATTATTATTATTTTAATCGTGTTGTGCGACAATTATCAACGATGAATATTTATTTCTCGTTTTTCTTTTTTTCCATGCATATTGATAATATCTTTTGAAAATCGTTTCATAAATCGTTTCTTCTGTAACTCGGGCGATCGCCTTTCTTTTTTTTTTTTTTCATTATTCTTTGAACGAATAATAATCAGCTTGCGCACGAAATTTGCAATTTTATTAATCCACGAGTGGGCAGAGTAGATTTTTGCTGCAATTGCATGATAATGCACGTAAAGAGCGGTGGTTCTAACGTGATCAGATAAATCGGGAACGAGATCGAACTTTATCTGAACTCGTTGGAAAATCATGCGTTCGTTTAATCAAAAACGGTGATTTCGGAGAGAATCGATCGAAGACAGCGGAATCGAATCGTTTCAATTAATTGAACTCGTATTGCGATCGATCCGACGAAATCAATTCCAAGAAAGGAAAAATTTCCTCGAATAGACGAGAGCCACAAACTTCTTAACGATTTCGAAATATCCAGAAAATTAATTCTATCATCACGTTCGATTGATGATCGATGAATCTAAAAATTGAATAATAATCGATACACATTTCGCTTGATAAATTTTGTCTCATCGTATCGAGAAAAGAATATCGTGTTTTCTCCGAATATTCGCGTTAGAAAAAAAAAAAAAAAAAAAGAAAAAATGCGAAAATTCGAAGGCGAGAATAGCGGATGAAAAATGATTGGCTGCGTTTAGATGTATGGTCGCTACACGAAGGATCTGGGTGAATACGCAAAAGAAGAGGCACGGAAGCTCAAGTACGAGAAAACACGGCGGAAATACGACAGCAGGGAGGAGGATCTCAGGAAGTCGAGAAGAGGACCCCTTTGCAGGAAGTTGGTCGCGTTATTGGCTTTCGCGTGGAAGCACACGGGAGCTAGGTTAGGGGAGGATTGGGTGTTCTTGGCCCTTCTTGGCATAATCATGGCGCTCATCAGTTATGCCATGGACCGTGGCATTTCTATGTGTAACAACGGTCAGTTTGATACGCTATCCGCATACTATTTCTAATTTCCATATAGAATAAAGAAGAAGAATGTTCGTTCCAATTAATTTTTCCCTAATTCTTTTTTTTTTTTTTTTTCCATAGTTGTAACAATAATAATTTCACGCGTAACGAAATTGATCTTCTCTTCTTCCTATCCCCCTCCTTCCCCTCCTCTCTTTTCAAAATTCAATCATTGTTCCAAGGTTTGTGCAATTTTCCACGCCATTGATCCAAATGCTCGTAATCCATTTCGTATCTATTACGCGGGCAAAGACGAGGCGAAATCGTTAAGTTAACCGTATCGCTTGTTCCACCAGCCAGGATATGGCTTTATCAGGATCTGACGCACCATCCGGCGCTTCAATATCTCGCCTGGGTGTCCTTGCCGGTTTGCCTGATCCTCTTCAGCGCCGGCTTCGTGCACATCGTTGCACCGCAGAGCATAGGATCCGGCATTCCGGAGATGAAAACGATCCTACGCGGGGTGGCCTTGAAGGAGTATCTCACCTTTCGTACGCTCGTAGCGAAGGTTAGAAAAACCAGACTTGATTTCTTCACACCGTATCAATTTTCTCCTTCCCTTTCCAACAACTCGATCGTTATTAACCTCGATAAATTGAAAAAAGAAAAAGAAACAAAAAAACTCGATTCAGCCACGCGACGAGCTTGCGCTCTTGGAAAAAAAAAAAAGCGATCCAATTTTTGATTCTATTAGCCGGTCGAAATCCCCCGCTCTGCATGTTTTCGAGCATCGGTGTAGAGCCAGCGTAATGTCTAACAGGTGATAGGTCTGACCGCGACCCTGGGCTCCGGCCTACCATTGGGCAAGGAAGGCCCATTCGTGCACATCGCCAGTATCGTGGCCACCCTTTTGTCCAAATTGGTGACGAGTTTCCAAGGGATCTACGAGAACGAGAGCAGGAACTGCGAGATGCTCGCCGCGGCCTGCGCCGTAGGGGTGGCAGCCTGTTTCGCAGCCCCTATCGGCGGTGTCCTGTTCAGCATCGAGGTAACCACGGTGTATTTCGCGGTGAGAAATTATTGGAGGGGGTTCTTCGCCGCTGTTTGCGGGGCAACCATGTTCCGTTTGCTCGCCATCTGGTTTCAACGGGAGGAAACGATCACAGCGATGTTCGCCACCAATTTCACCATGGACTTCCCCTTCGACCCGCAAGAATTGTTCGTGTTCGCGTTGATAGGAGTCGGCAGCGGTATAGGGGGCGCTTTCTACGTTTGGCTGCACAGGCAATACGTGATCTTCATGAGAAAGAACAAAAGTATGAACAGCTTCCTGCAGAAAAAGTGAGTGTTTCGCGCAGGACATGTTATTTTCCTTATTCATCCTCGTAGAATTGTAAAAAAAGAAAATTATTCCAGCCGCTTCTTGTACCCTGGAATCGTCTCCTTGCTCGTCTCGTCCGTTTCTTTCCCACTGGGATTAGGCCAATTCATGGCCGGTGATTTGAATACTCACGATCAAGTGTACGGTTTGTTCACCAACTTCACTTGGACCAAGCAAGAGTTGGGGGTCGAAGAAATGAACATAGTGAAGCATTGGTCCACCGTCTATACCGACGTGTTCATCGGTTTGATCGGTTTCGTTGCGTTCACGGTAAATATATATATAAAATGATTTCTTACCAAAAGGGAAGAAAAAAAGGAAGGAAGAAAGAAAGAATGAAAATTTTGCTTCCAGTTCATCTTCTCGATCATAAGCTCCACGGTTCCCGTGCCATCGGGAATTTTCATCCCCGTGTTCAAGATTGGCGCTGCTCTGGGCAGAGCCATGGGCGAAGCTATGGCTCTGTGGTTTCCCAACGGCGTTCGTTACGGCGGTATCATAACGCCCATCGTACCAGGTAATCTCTCGAATCGATTCGATGCGAGGGGACACGATCGAAGAGAATCCCTTTTTTCAGGAGGCTACGCTACCGTTGGGGCAGCTGCATTTTCCGGTGCTGTGACCCATACGATATCGGTGAGCGTTATCGTGTTCGAGATGACAGGTCAGATCACTCACATCGTCCCGATCATGATCGCCGTGTTGATCAGCAACGCGATTGCCGCCCTTCTTCAGCCCAGCATATACGACAGTATCATTTTGATCAAGAAGCTGCCCTATCTTCCAGACCTGTTGCCTTCCAGTTCAGGTAAACCGGTGATCTTGATTATTTCGATCTAATGTATCGATTTCTAAAAATTTCTCTCTTTTTCTTTCGTTACTTTTAACGAGTTCCTTTCCCAAAGGAAGTTTCATTAAGGTAGGTAATGAACGTCGGGATACATCTTCTTCCCGCTTGCGACCGGCTTGGGAAATAAAAATTGTTAAGCGAGAATTGCGTGTGTGTGTTGCAGGAATGTACAACGTGTACGTCGAAGATTTTATGGTTCGTGACGTAAAATATATCTGGCATGGAATTTCCTATCAGAAGTTGAAAGAAATTTTAAAGGAAAACCGCAAGCTTCGCGGTTTTCCACTGGTCGACAATCCCGATTCGATGATCCTGCTCGGATCTATCCAGAGATTGGAATTAATCAAGTTGATCGAGAAGCACATAGGGCGTGAAAGGAGGTTGCAGGTGCTCTCTCTCTCTCTCTCTCTCTCTCTCTCTCTCTCTCTCTCTCTCTCTCTCTCTCTCTCTCTCTCTCTCTCTCTCTCTCTCTCTCTCTCTCTCTCTCTCTCTCTCTCTCTCTCTTACTACTCGATCGTCCGCTTGGAAATTTTCTCCCGATCCTCGAATTTATCGATTCGAATTTTCTTTCAGGTGGCTCAAAAGTGGCACAAGGAGGCCGAAGAGAGGGCTCGGGAGGAGATGGAACGACAATTGAGGGATCAGGAGAGAACGAGGAGGCCGTCCAGGTTCGAAGTGATTCCTGCTCCCGATATTCTTAAGATGCAAAGGCAAAGTGTTAACGATTTAACCATGTCACCTAACAACGGTGCCGCTCCTGATCACGTGAGTCACGTAAATGACGTAAATGAACACAATTATGAACGTTTATCCAATTAAGTAGGCGCCTGCGTATCACGTCTTTTTTCTCGCTTCGCTCGTTTCACGCGACACCCCTCTTCCAGCACACCTACCATTCCCCGATATTTGGCTCGCAACCGAAGAAATCCATCCTGAAGAAGACCAATTCCTTCACGCTGAAAGGATTCAGCCCGTTGGTGAGCCCGGCCGCTACTCCTTACACCACTGTGACCGGTGCAGAGAGCAGGTAAAACACGTTTTATTCGCTCGAACGATACTAAAATTTATAGATATTTCTCAGCGGTGAACGAGGAAAGGTATATATCTCTCTCTCACCGGGTTTTCAATCGCAGGATCCGTCTTGCCTTCGAGGCGATCTTCCGCAAGTCGGCCACTTTGCAAGACGTGGATCCGGATCCGGAGATCGGAACCGGTGCTGGCGTGAGGCGCGACAGTCAGGAGGTGCCGCCGCACACGCCAATGCTGGCGCCAAGTCCTGCCACCTCGAAGAAAGTGCAACTGGTGCGTACGATTCCTTCCTGATTTCTGAACATAGAGTAGAGGAAGTTGGAGAAATAATTTATGAACGTGATCAGCCTCGCGAGAGGGTGATAGATATGTCGGCAGAGGACCAGAAACGATGGGAGGAGAGCGAAATGTCGTTGGAGGTGGATTTCTCGAGGTGTCACATCGATCCAGCGCCCTTCCAGCTGGTCGAGCGAACATCTTTGTTGAAGGTTCACAGTCTGTTCAGCATGGTGGGGGTGAATCACGCTTACGTGACGGCTATCGGGAGGCTGGTCGGGGTTGTGGGATTGAAAGAGGTTTGTCGAACGCAACTCCTTGCACCTTTCCTACTGTATTGTCTGGAAATTATTTATTTATTTTTTTTTTTTTTTCGTTTGTTCCCAGCTGAGAAAAGCGATAGAGGACGCCAACGCTGGAATCTTGCCCATGCATTGTGAATCTCACATAGGCGTCTCCACGTCGAGCATCGCCAAGAGCGAAACGGACACGGAAAGCAAGAATGTCAGCACGATGAACTCTATTGCTTCCGTTGATTGCGAGAAAGTCGAAAAAGTTTGAGTGAAAGTAGGAGAGAGAGAGAGAGAGAGAGAGAGAGAGAGAGAGAGAGAGAGAGAGAGAGAAGAGAAAGGAGGGAAATGAGAGATGGGCAAGGAAGGGAGGATACGTAGAAGCAAAAATGTGATAGTTATATTGTCAGAACCAGGCAATATGACCTGAACGAGAGACGTGTTTTTCTTTTCTTTTTTTTTTTTTTTTTTATCGATTAAATATTTTTTTCCTCTTATAATAGATAATAAGAGAGAGAGAAAACATAGAACACTCCCTGCAAAGCTCGAGCAACAAGTCACGCATTCTTTTTTTTTTTTTTAGCCGCTTATAACTACGATCGCTTTCAAATACCTCTCGTACTTAATCTCAGGACAAGATTATCTTGCAGAACGAACCGTTCTTCTTATCATGTGACGCGCATGATTTCTTTTTCAACGTGTATTAAAAAACTTGGAAATTTTTGGTAAACAAATTTCGCATGTTGCTTGTGGTTTTCCTTTGCGCGCAGAAGGGAGCTCTCGTTACAACGAAGTATCGTATCAGGATCTATCGAATTTTCTTGTTCTTTTTTTTTTTTTTTTCTCTCCTTTTAGCTAGATTTTCTTTTTTCACGTGCGCGATTTCCTCTTCGTATTTTATAGTCACGTAGAATAAGGTAGCATAGATAGTAATAGAGAAAAAAAGAGAATGAAAGTTACCACGTGCGTATCTGTAAATGAATGGTTGTGATTTGTCAATGGCGACTCTTTGACTCGGTGATATCAATCCTCAGAGGAACATTCTCCTTTCCAATGGCGCGTGGATGCTTATCACGCTGTGCTAAAATGTCGAAGCTTCTCGAAAACTCTGTATTTAAACGTGGTGCTTCGGTGATACCCGACGAGTGGCTTCGTCTTTTAAAGATATATATGCTGTGAATCGTGTGACTGTGTTTAGTGGCGAGCAACGCGAGTCGTCAAACGTGATCGTTAATGTATTATGTTGTAAGGAACGCGACGTATCCTGCCGCGAGTGACAAGGGTGATTTATCTCGAGTTTATTATATTTAAGAAAGGATTCAAAGATTCGGGGCTCGCGTTGAGTGCTCTTTTAATCTAGTGTAATTTAATTTTATGACTATGGTTGTGCCAACCTTATTTATTTTAATTATAATGATTATTGTTAACTATGTAAGTACATAAAAACTTATTAGGTCATGTTGAATCTATTCAACAAGAGCAAGAATGTTCTCAGCTGGATCTTTGTGAAATTTGATAGAATTTTAAAACAGCATATTTTGTACAGCGTTTATTTTATGGAGGAAAGATTAACACTAATCTGTCTTTGTTATTCTATCGTTTGAATCAAAGATTTTTTTTTTTTTTCTTCGCAAAGATCCGTCTAATTTAGATTTCTTTACCAGAATTTTGTTTTAGCTGATCAAACATCCGACGAGGCGACATGGCCTATTTATAATAGTAGAATATTTTAATAACAACGTAGCATAATTTAAAATGATATCTTAATTGATCATTATGATAAGTATCTAGGACCAGAAACTGATGTATCCGCTCCAATTAACGAAAAATCCGCGAATATTAATTTAAGGACAAAGTTCGTAGGGCATTTTACATTCCATCTGACAAATATTCTCACGACTGCATCCCATTTTATTGTAAATTTATTACGTTACATGTCATCGAAGCTTTATGTGACACATTAATCGCCAAATATAAGTTACACTGTACAATCAGGAGAAAACATTAAATAATTTATTATATTGTATACATATTGTGCAGTTAATATATACATATATATATATTATATACACATATACATATTTTTCTTAATATATTTTTCTTGCAATTTCATTGCTAAAAGAATTGTTCGTAGAGCAATGTTTTTAATTTCGAAGGTACTAACGAGACAATAATCAAGCCAACAAAATGGAACTGAAAAATATAGATATTATATGATAAAAATATATCGACAATTTGATATAATACATATCGCATAACATCCAGATCAATATTTCATTTCCATCGATGAACCAAAGATCCGATATCCGTCTCTTAGAAGTCCCAGTTTATTTTACTTGTCCAAGGTAAACCAGCCATGTAAGCACTTTGGCACCGGGCCAGAAGTCTCGAAGATGGCTCTAGCGATTTCCGTAAGAGTCACGCTGTCTAGAATCAGCAATCCAACGCGTGTCTCTTTATCAGACCAAACAATAGAGCAGAGAACCACGCCGTCGTCTTCGTTCTGAAAATAAATTCGTTAAATAGACACGTAAATAAAATTAATACGTTTGGTATTTTCCTCTCTTTTCTTTTACGCTTATTTGTGCTTTCAAGCTCAATAGAAACGAGATTTCAAAGATTCAAGTCACGAGATCCCTTACCTTGCCATTAGGATCCGGTACGAAAACCGGTTCACTCGGATAAATATTTTTCTCGCACCAAGTTTTTCTCGTTTTCTCCAAGATGTCCACCTTTATAATCTATAATAAAATAATATATACGTATTTTGCAATTCCAATTCGTTAAAACTTATAAGATTAAAATTAGAGCGTAATTACCGTTCCAGGATTTTCTAAATCCACGTCACTAGAAATAGCATAAAAATATCGATATTCCCTTCCAAGATAGGAGTCATAGTTGAGACGTGGCGTTTCACAGCCCAAATCGCAAAGAAGTTCTGGTTTCACAAAAATATCACCATTCGCAAGTTTATGAGCAGTTGCTCTTCGCCTCAGAACATTCTGATAATCATTCTTCTTGTCTTTGTTAGTATCATTTATCGATGCTTTAACGAACTCTGACCCAGATTTATTCTGACACGTGACAGAGTCATTTTGGAATGACTCCAGACCTTGGTTCACTGTTTTTGCGGTAATCAAATTATATTCCAATGGTATGTCTGGCTGTGGACGTTTCATTGGTAAAATGAATCGCAAAGGCCTGCCACGAAACATTTTAGCATAATCAGGATTCTTATGCAAATTCTAAAATAATTGAAAAATATTTGTATCGATTCGACTTTCAATCATATTTTAATTTTATATAAAAATGTATTACCTTCATCGCATCTACGAATAGGCAGTCTAACATTTTTGCATCGCGATAGCAGCAAATATCTAGTACCACGTAATCACGATCACGTGTTTCAAATTGATTTATGATATGAAGGTAAAAAAATGCCTCTGAAATAAACGTTCTCTCTAATAATCCTGTCTCTCTCGAAATCAAGTGTATAAGAGTCTATGGTAAAAGCAAAATATATCTGTTAATATTTGCTGGAAATGAAAAAGAAAAAAAAAAATCCTCGTCAAACTAGACTTACATTTTCGTTCTCATACCACTTTAAAGCTGCACACATCGGTTGTTGTTTCATTTTGCAAGACACTACAGTGGTCAGAGATACCGACAATGGTTGTTCTACGATGATGAAATAATTTTCAGTGATGCCAAAGGTATGCATATAAGAAGGATTCAATAACCATCGTGACGGAACACTGGCAATGATAGTAGCTTGATCAAACATGGATAATTCTTTCTCTTCACCTGAGTCATCTGAAAAAAATATTTAATATAAAATATTCGAAATATTTCGATAAATGATTAAATTGCAAATTCAAAGTAATGCTAACCAATGATAATTTGATTGGGCGAAAAGCATATGATATTGTATTGCGGTCCTCGTGGTGTCACGCTCAATCCTAAATTATAAACGGTACCATCGTTCATTACGTGAGGATGAGACGTGTGGTTCACAATTCCAACGTAATCAGACACATTCACCTATGTATGCACGATTAGAAAATTAATGAATTTATTTATTCGAAACAATTACGAACATTTAACAATTATGGATATAATTAGTAAAGTAACGGATATAAAGCAACATTAATAACAAAACTCAATACCTTGCCTGTAGTTTCCAAAGTTTTCGGATCGATACGATGAATTATTGCCGATTCCGCAAACGTGTAATACTCATCGCAAAAGGGATATACGGATATCATAGAATTGTCAGAGTCATTCTCGGGTTTGAATACAGCTGCAACTCTGAAAGAAAATTTCATTGATATTCCATTGGTTTTTATTTATTAATGTATTAATGTCTAAATATCATTCGATACCTTTGAAAAATATTTCTGCAAGGGTCTGGTACTGCTTTGGTGCCAAATTCAGTAACTACTATCCTTTGAGCTGCATTGTTCTTTTTGTATACGTCCGTCTGAACAAATCTGCATTGATAGGTCACTTCTCCGTTAGCGATTGCAAATCTATCGTTTCGAAAAAATATAAAAAAGTTAAAATTAAATTAATCAATTTTATTCAAGGTTTCATTTATTCGCGTTCACGGTCTGTGTAAACGTAATGTAAGGCTTCTGGAACCTACTTAAACTACTTAAACTTATTGAAAGGAATTTGATTCAAGGTCTGGGTTACATGCGAAAATTATATATTAAGTATCGTTAAAAAATTATTGTGAACAGTTAATTTCAATTTTCAAAAATTAAATTTTTTAAATATTCTATCTAAGTTTTAATTGTATTCTATTATAAAAACATACCGATGCAATAAAGCTGAACTATCGAACAGGTGGTTGAAACTGTATTCTCCGACTTGTAAGCTACCTGGTCCATTTCTTAGTAAAGTTCCTTTCAACCAATGTGGTATTTTTCCTATTATCTTACCAGAAATCGGTTCTATCACTTCACTTTTGCAAGATCTCATCCATACGGACGAATCACAATTCGGAAAATAATTCGTCCTCTCTTCTTCCGATTCACTCTCGTTAGATTTTAAACAATCTTCAACGTCGTTTAGCTAAAACATAAAAATTAAATTAATATGTGAAAGTGTTCGAATGTATTTCGATCCAAAATATACTATGTACACTGAAAATTTTTGAAAACTTTTGATTATTGTCAATTAATGTCGATTCGTGAAATAGAACGATGAAAGTTTAATGAGACTTTTGAGCGATGATAGATCAAGATCTTGATAGATAAAAACTTACTTGAAATGACGTCTTCGACAATTTCATTCGCTTCCCATTTAATAAATCATCAAGTTCATGCAATTTGACGGCAGAAAAATCATTTTCTGATCGTGATCTATTAAACGCAGATGATTTCATGATAATTTTCGCGAACACTACCAATTACAACTCGATGAAACGTAAAATAGCGTATATATAGATACTTTTTTCACGGTCAAGATTGATTTTAATTAACTTTAATAGATGCGTGTCAATAGTCCACTGTTACGTTTCATCTTCTTCCTCGTTTTCGTCTTCTGATTCTCTTTCCAGAGGTCCAAGAATGGCCGATAGAATCTGATAGACTCGCTTGTGAGTAAAATCCATCGTTCCCCTCAGGGCTTCGATGAGCGAATGATATTGTTCCGGTAATCTGTTGACCTTAAAATGTTTTTTCGTAATGCAATTAAAAGCACCGATTGTTCGAAGCCTTACAGTCAGTCACGTGTATTTCACCTCTCACACGTGATTAATTTACACGTGTATTTTTGTCAAGTAATAAAAACAATTTTTTGTCAAGTTTGTAAAACTATGCATTTAGTGAAATTAAAGAGAATATTTTATTTATTTACTTATTTGTGATATGATTTCAAATAAACAAACAGATATTTTAACAAAATATCTTTGTTTTATTAATTTTGTAGAAAACGTCGGTATCTATATTATCGATGATCATATATAATGAGTATATACAATAAAGTTAGTTTCACGATTTTATGTTAGATGGTAGTCCGAATGAAATCCATGTTGTGTTTAATTTATTTAAGAATACTTAATGAGTTGATATTAAAGAGAGATCGAGAATATGCTGAAATATTTATTAATAATTAAATGAATAATAAAGGTTTTTCAATTTCAGGTATGATAATTAATTTTTTACCTTAATAATTATAATCGTATAATAATATTTCATGGAAAATTATTCGAATGGGAAATAAATTTAAAATATTGGAAAAATGTTACGATCATGAAAAATAAATCATATTATTAAATTTATACCGAGTTATAAGAAAAATTATCATCATTTTTCCATTTTATGGTAATAAATTTAATTCCATTAAAATGATATTTTCATTCGTTTCTTCATGATTTTCGATTAACATAAACAATAACGATAATGAGAAGATATAAAATCAGTAAGTTTATATAATGATATTCTATAATGGACATTCAGTAATCAATCTTGAAAAAATACATTATTACACAATACTGATATAACCATCTTTTTGACAGGTAACATTATCATATCTATATTACCGGAAACAAAGTGGCGATGTTATGGTCCAAGATAGACGACTTCTCTGTAACAATTGAGTTCTGAAAGAACTCTGACATCTTGTCTCACTTCTTACAGCAAACTTGACGGAAAATTTATTCAATTGGTCGAATGCTCGATGTTTTGTTACTTATGGCAGATTGCCAAAATTATTCGTGGAACTTGTTGAGGTTAAGCAAAATATTATCTAAAAATGCTCGTCTGCACACCTTCAAAACAATTGTGAGAAACTTTTTTCTTCTTTTTTCTACTTTTTTTTCTACCGAATTATTGATTTCCAATATTCGAAACGTTAGTCAATATGTGAAACATTTTAATTTATTATTTAGAACTTTTCTTACGACTCGAATCGATATCCAAGAGAAATAATCACATGACAATCACTGCACCTAAGAATAATTTATTCCGTGACTATCTTTTCAATATTGCCAAACGTTTCTCTCAGAAATTAGCATTCTGTACGTAATACATATAATTACGTATGCTTGCTGCAGTCTTGATAGAAGACATCACAGAAACATCATCCATGCAATAAATAGTTGTAGGTTAATGATAAACGTTGAAATCTTTATTGCATTATAATTTTTCTTTTCAAACCGAATTAATCTCAAGGATGAACTTCCGTTTGATTTAGAATATCTGTTTAAGCGATAAGGTAAAATTTAATTAAATCACGCGTGCTAGATCTCTAAAAGATATGTTTAATGTTTAAGGATAATTAACATTTCCGGATAATCACGATTAATCGTATGAACAAGATAAGAAAGATTGGAGCAACCTTGATTCCTCGTGTATTCAGTATGTAATTAATTTTTATATCATACTTTAATTTTGTTTTCATTTATGCTATTTATCAAACGAAAAGGAATTTAAGATATAGAGCTTGTTTAAGAATACAAATAATCGAGAAAGAGAAAAATAAATTAGAGGTAAATGTACCAAGGCCAAGATAACATAATCCTCATGATAATGTAATCCTCAATTCTAAATCTCGATTATCACAAGGATAAAGATTTTTATGTAAAATTTAAGAAAGTGCCATTTATCGCGTTAGAAAGTTCAAGAAATGAGCTTATCAGTTCGTTATAGAATAAGATTTTAGTATGAAATTAGTACAAACATTTTCCTTATATAACAATTTTATTATTATTATATACGCTATATTGAAATTGAATTTATATTATTCAAATTTATCTATTTTATCTACATATAATCAAGTATAATAATCATGCACGAATCACAAAAGAAAAATTATTACACTTTCTCCAATAGAATTTATTCTACCATTGACGTAAATCAATAAAGATAAACCAGAGAAGATTAAAATATAATAAATAAATAAATTTTTCTAGAAAATTTGTAATCATGCTCAATATATGAACACATAAAATGCCAATCAAATGTCTTTAATTGGATATAATATAAATGATAATACGATTCTGTGCATTACATATCATGTTTACAAAAACAGAGGTACACATCTGCAAGTGAAATTTGGTTTGCATAAAGATGCATAAAATTGATGGATGCACGCATCTGGCGTAGAAGCTTGTTTTCCGTACGTATCAATGTGCACATACTAACCAGTGGGTCAAGCGTTTTGCACGTTTTGCATGACACATAGTGTATTTCTCGCGCAAGTTGCGTCTAGATGACGATATAGATAGTTGTGCATACATGCTCGGTCCACGTGCCAGTCACGTGCTCGATGCGAGAGAGGTATGTCACGTGAATGGTCTACACCCGCAAACAAAGGCAATAAAATTGCGTTAGTATCATGCAAACTAAACATCGAGTGAAAAGCCAATGCAACTAACTCGAACTTTCATCAGATCTATTTTTGAAAAGACGAAACTATAATACTTTAAAAATTTGAAATTTTCGTAATTCAATTTTTTGACGTTACAATAAGTTTTTCTCTTTATATCAAAAATTGTTAATTCTAACTTCAATTGTTTTTCGCTTTGCTTCATTTTTTTCTTTCTTTTTATTAAAAATAGTTTAAGACGCATAACAGCCAATTATAAATATACTTTTAACATTAAGTCTTTAAAAGTGTGCAGGTCAAGGTCGGGACAATGGCAATATCGACGTAATGCGCATGAACGATTCGATTCGATTGACTTACCTTACATTCGAGAATCGAGAAATGGCGCGGGAAATTCTATCGTTTCATCTTTATTTATTTCATGAGTCGAGATTCGAGAAGGATTTAAAGATACGTTTTTCTTGGTGATCATCTGATTTACGTAACATTGCCACCAACGTCGCGTTATAATTCTTTAAATACATTTCAAACATATTTTTCTGTTCAGATGCACAATAATGTATTTAAGCGATTACGTAATGCAGCTCTCAATACTAGTTGACTTTATCGATCAATATTTCTACAATATAATGGACAGGTAACAAATGCAATAATTTATTTTTCATTTTTGCAGAAAATGATCGGTATATCGATATTATGGAGTATTAAAAAGTAAAACGTTTTCAACTGAATTAAAAAAAAAAAAATTATTTAAATGCTATAATTAAGAAACATTATCGATTACCTTGAAATTATTTTATTTTTTAGACTTATTAACGTAAGTTTTAAAAAAGATAAAAAAAAATAGAATAAATTCTATACAATATATATATATATACATTTTAATATATTTCTTTTATATATAATGTCATCTCTGATTATTTTCAGCAATGTACAATGTAATTTTACAAAATTATAAAATGTAGCAACATCTAACTGACAAATGATCATTCTGTGGAAAACAAGGGTCTGTCATCTGTCGTGCCGAAAATAACAAGTGTTAACTTTATTTTTAAACTGGTAACATTTCTACTGAGAATGAACGTGTGAATTCACAATTACGTGTCAATCTAATTTAACTTCGTTGAGATCTCGACGACAAACAAATTTATCAAATTGACAAACAAAATAAATATCTGATATTCGTCAGGAAATATTATATAATTTAACCCTTTTATACATATCTATTTTAAGTTAGACTTTAAAATTGTTTGTAATACATGTATAATTATAAAGTTTTTATTTACTTTTCTGATTACAGATACTGATAAATAGATAGAAAAGTAGATCGTTGTACGTATATAGTTATATTCGTTTTAATGCATTTGTTGGAAAATACATATAAAGAGTAAGTATAATTATAACTATCAGAAGAGCTGCAAAAAATCTTTATCGGAATTATAAAAATTTATTTTGCAACGATTATCATTATTATAATAATAGTAATATTAAAAATTGATTATATTATTAACACAGTAATCAAACTTTTAAATATTTTTTATCGTATTTTTGCTCTAAAAAATTTATATCGTAATTAGGTCATTTTATATCATAAATATCTTTAATTCCCAAGGATAAATTCCAGTACAAAATAAAAATTAATATTAAAATTTATCAAAGTTAAATATACTCCGCAATCTAGATTGGAAAATCTAACAATAAGTGTTTAATTGTATCGCTTTGTAATACAGTTTACTTCACGCAAATAAATTTTTACACAACATGAAAAGAAGAAGGATATTTGTACCACTATATTATTCATAAAGAATGTAAAACAGAATTCTCACACATCATGTGACATTTTAATCTACACTCGTGACGCATGCATTTCTGTATGGAAACAGCTCGTATGACAATAGCTTTCCACATGATTCATTACCTCCTGTTCATTGGAAAAGTTCTCAAGACCGATCGCCATTATGAATGCTATTAAAACTAGCATTGGAAATATTCTTTGATATGTTTAACGAATAAAGAATATCAGATTTGGATAGATTTGCATAGAGAGTTAATGAAATAAAAAAGAAGAAACACGATCGATAACATTGCTTAATTTATGGCACTAAGCATATTTGCTCAGAATAGATGAAACAAATCGGCTTAAACAATTTCAAAACAATGAATTATCGATATCGATAATATTCGATCGAAAGATTGGCAAATATTGCCCATTCAAGGATTAACAGGTGATAAATCGAACATACTCTTTATCTTATTATGTTAATGAAACAACATGATAATTACATGTTTCATCGAGTAGCATGTATATTAGCACGTATATTAAATTAATTTACTGTTACTAAATAATAGTTTTTATAATATCGAACATGCATATTATAGCTTGCTCATGTTCGTATTTTCTTTTATTTTCCTTATCCTTCTTCTCTTCTTTTCCTCTTTTATCTATTAAAAAGAATTGAAATTATTGTATTATTGATTAAGAATTCTTGAAAATATTTTGCAAGTAAATATTATTTTAAAAATAAAAATTATCTTTATTTTTAATAAATATTCTCGAGAATAACTTTTAAAAATTTTAATTATATAAAATTTAACTGAAATAAATCTTTTTCATTAAATCTTATTATGAAACTTTACAAAACTTTTTTCTACTCCAAATTAATTTTTTTATCAATTCTTCTTCTTACTCTTCTTTTCTTATTATTTATCGCTCATTTATTATAGAGAAATTTTATATTCGTCTTTTTGTATCAATTTGACATTCAATTTAAATAAATTGAATTTAACATGTTTCTTGAATTTGCTCGTGCACTACATGAATTCAATGCTTCTTCTGCTTTATCAATTCCTTTTTTCCCTTTCCTTTATCAATTCCTCTTCCTTCTTTCCTTTATCAATATCTTTTCTTTCTCTGCTTTAACAATTTCTCTTCTCTCTCATCATTCTTCTTTTTCTCTTTTAAGATTCTCTTTTCTTTCTCCTTTCTTTCCTTTTCTTTATTATCTTCCTCTTCCTCTTCCTCTCAATCATCTTTTTTTTTTTTCATTGAATTTATATATCAATAATTTTATCTTATCTGAATTCAAAATAGACTTAAGATAGATTTGCCATTTAAAATAGATTTAAGAATATTTGTTTTTTATTCTTATTGCTGAAATTTATCCGATTTTCTTTCATTACTTTTTAATATAAAATAATATTTGGTTTTCAATTGCAGTGTACTTCGAATTATTAATATTTTCGTTTTTGAATCCACTTCTTCCTTAACAATATTTATAACAATATATAATAGATAACAATTAGATAACTACTTTGCAATTCAAAATAATAGTGTGATGGACATTTTAATTTATATTTTAATTACACTCTGACAACAATTCTATTCCTAGAAAATTGACGTTCATATTTAAATACAAATTTCTGTGTGTATCAATGGAAATCATTTTCACGTGCCTTTCTATAAAAAGAATATTTATCACAATTAATCGCATCGTTACGAGAGCGATACTCTTATAAAAGTTCAACAATTTTTTTATCACTTCAGAAGTGCATTTCTCATTTATCAAAGATTTCTAACGTAGAGTTTCTTCGGATATCGAATTTCATTGAGATGAAATTTCAAATTTTAAATTCCTTTTTTTTTTTTTTTTTTTTTTGAAAGAGACAAAATTTATTTGTTAAATTTTATATCAACCCGCACTTTTCTCCTCTTGTTTTTTGATTACACATTACACATAACACATCTTGCGTTATTAGTCATTCTATCGTTATCAATCATGTGCCTGAATAAAACGTCCGAGAGTAGCGAAGAAAGCAAGATAATTCGCTTGGTACCCTGCCTCGCGATATCGATATCCTCTGCAACGGCTGATAAACATATTTATATCGGACTTCTCTTTTTGCCACTTATCACCATCACGCCGGTTCGTCATGAAAACTCGGCGGAAATCAAACGATTTCTATTCAAATCAACGTTGTTGTGCCTCTTCTTCCTTGAAACGAAAAATTTTCATCTATGTACATCCAGTTGTTATCGACATCCAGAATTATTAGACTTGAACTTTGTAATTAACTCTGCTCGACGTAAAAACTTCTGTGTTCTCTTCTCTCTGTGACAACTGTGCCGTTAGTTAACTTGTATAAGTTGTAATTGAGGATAGAGTTCGTTTCGTAGAAGGTACAGAACACTCGATTAATTAAATACTACTCTTTTTACGCGTTCTTCAATTCTTTTTATCGCTTGCCTTGTATTTTTTACTCTTCTTCTTCGGATTTTGTTTCCTATTTCTTTACACACTTGATAAATCTCTTGTTATCGGTAATTATTTTTTTCTACGAGCAATCATTCGATAATAATGTTTTTTTGGATTTTTGCAGTGAAGAATACAGGTCTTCAAGAATCATATAGGCAAGATTAACAGAGACCGCATCAATTAACCGCAGATACTATATATATATGTATACAATAATATCAAAGATACCTATTTCAGTACTTATTATTCTTCAATTTCTAATTGTATCGGTTCATTCTTTTCTTTTCTCATGCAATTTCTCAATATCTCTCTCTTTCTCTTTTTTTTTTTACTACCTTTCACTTTTCTATCGAACCCAGATCAACTTTCTGAATCTCTATCTTCTCTAACAAGATAGAGGCAATTATCTAATTAATATCAATCGACACGATCTTATTTCATTTCGAATTATACTTTTTTCTTTCGGATCCGAGTTTGTTTTAAAACAAAATTTAAAATATTTGCCTTTCTGTAAATTAAATACTTTTCGAATGTTACTTCAGAAAGAATCATTTGTTCTTAACTCAACAGTAAACCTATCGAGTCAATATTTAAAGATGAATCTTAAAAAAAAAAAAAAAAAAGAAATTACGTCACGAGCAAACAACAATAGAATTTCTGTTCCTATCAATCGTATCATTTTCAGAAGCCGCTGATGATTCATTCATCAGGTCACGAGAGTATTTTGTCAAGTCTTATCGAATCTCGTGACTCGACACTGTCCAGAAAGTGAAATGGTTTCCACCCATTATTACCCTTACAATAAGTAGCCAACTATTTATTAGAAACGTCTTATGTATTATTATACAAGAAGTAACAGGAAAGAAGAATCGAAAACATAATTTTTTGTAACGATACTACCCGATTAAATCGATTAAAGGAACATCTATATCTTGTGATCTTAAAATAGACGTTGTTCTCTCCGTGAATGGATCTCGAGTCAAGTGTACACTGCTTATCTGATTAAATTTTAATCGATTGTAAATTTTAATTTCTGTACAATTCTATGTAAAGTTTCCTCAACGTTTCCAGAAAGATCTAAGCGATTTAGAAATTCTTGTATAATCGTTTCTTGTAAATCATCGGATAAATGTCACGACCATCCTCTGATCCGATCATTCGATTAAACATCGATTGAATTTGTGTAATTGACGATTGATCTCGTTCAACATGCGTGGCATACGTGAACTCGTGATTTCTAGATCGCGATAAGTGTATCAGATACAATTGACCTATTTCTTGGGAAACATTCGAACAATCTGCATCACGTACACATTTCGTTTCACAACAACTTTCTTTTGTAATATTTTTATTTCCCTTATCGATAGATATCAGCACATACATACGTAAGTACATACATTGGTATTTAATTTTCTTTCGATTTAAACATTTGGTTTTTACCTTTTTATCGGATATTAATTGACCTATTTTCTCGAAACATCTGAACAATCTGCATCATGTTAATACGCACACAGTTCATTTCACAGCGCAACAATTTTCTTTTATAATATTTTTTATTATGCTCTTATCGATAGATACACCGATATTTAATTTTATTTCGATTTGAGCATTTGGTTTTTTTTTTTCTTTTTTTATCTTTTGGGTAAAGATTTTTGTACTTTGGAAAATTCATAGTGGAAAATAAACGAAAATTTATAAATCTAGCTTATAATATAACAATATTAATCATATGTTCACATGTTTTATTAGTTTACAATTTACAATATTTGTGTGGAATGGTAAATTCAAAGTCGCAAGAATACTGTGAAAATGCGGATCGATCGATCATAGAGTAATTTCGATTCGGCCTATTATTTATAACCTTGATGTAAATCGAGTAGCAATCGATCAATTGCCACTGTACTTTATTATTGTTCGAGTGTTTTTCCGTTTTGTCGGCTAATCTATTCGACTAATGTCCCTATTAATCCACCTAAACGCAAGCCTTTTTCATTTTTCTTCGCTGATTTATCCAATTTATCTGTGATCAATTTCGTCATTTTGTTATGAAAACAAGGATTTTTTATTGAGGAATTTTTAAAAGAAATTTTAATTGGATATATATTCGATATTTTAATTCCCCTTTCTTGCATCAGTTATCCTTCTCTAATTGTTAAAAACTTCCATGTTTAATTTGTCAATAATTATATTTGCCGGTGAAGTGAAAGGGATATAGATAAGATGAAGGCTCGAAAGAAATGGAGCTTTCGCCTTGAAAAGTTGAATAATAATGTCAAAACGAATCGAGAACACAAATAAACTCTTGTAATAAGATATCTTGAGTTTTGATCAATCATGATAATTATCCAAATCAGATTGATATTAAACGTCCTAATATTTGTTGCTTAAAAATTATTCGTTAAAATTATTCGACGTATGCTTTATTGTTATTCAACATTTGATTCGATTAATTTTTCTGTTGTGAATAGATACAACTCATCGAAAACAGGAATATGTTTTAAATCAAGAAAGGAAGACCTGTTTGATCGGTAAACAAAGAAGTCACGCATCACATACGCTCGATGTATTTTCTCTTCGTTATTTCTATATCTCTTTTTACAATTATGCAAATGATAATAGAAGAGCATAATAGAAGACGTTTCGCATCGTTGCAGAATGCAAAACATTGTGCTAATCCGTGAATTTGAATTGCACTAATCCGCATTGAGCATTACTTTTTTCGATGCAAGAAATTTCGATTCGCTCGTCATTCGAAAATTTTGCTATTAGATACGTCATTTACGATACGCATGCAATCAGTGAAATATATGTGGAACATCGAATAAATTTCACCGGATAAATAAGTAAAAAGAAGTCACTGAATTCAACGTCGATTACTTTCCAATCTTCTTTGGTATTTATACTTCATTCTCCATAATCACGAAGCGTTCATGGAAAATAATGATCTCCGTTTGCATAAACGGTGATTTTCCTCCTGACTTTATTAATTGGCTGTAAATCTTCTGATCCCAAGATGTTTATCTGCAACATTGAAAGTGACAATGAACCTTTAGTGTAATAGAATTAATACGAAAAATAAAATTCTCGTAAAAAAAAAAGTCAGAAAAAGTTAAAAAGTTGCAATGGAAAGTTTGATACCCTTCCAACTTTGTAATAGAAATCTCGATGTAATATAAATTTAATTGAAAAATACTAGTCTATAATCTGTTAAATATTATCAATATCGTTGATAAGAGTGCATCGATAATCCATTAAACATCTGCGGCAAAGAAAACGTTGGATTATTGGAATGTGAAGAAAATTCATCGTGCATTCATCATGACGGCAAAAATTTTCAATAGAAAAGATCGGTTAAAAAAAATCGCATCGTATCCCAGTGAAATATAAAATCTCTCGATCCGAATCATCTGAGTTGACTCCTGTGAGGATTTGTGATAAACATAGATAGATTTATCTATCTTTATTTTAATGTTTTGTAAAGTTTTGAAACGATGGTACTCCCAGCATGAAAATAAGCGAAATTAAATAAAACAAGACACAAGAGACGTAAGAAGCACATGACTTGAGTTTGATATGAGTAAACTCGTGACAGCAGGCCCGATAAACCACTGAGAATAATTTAATCGACCGCAACAACCGGCAAACGTGTTCAGTCCTTCGCCAACATGTCCAGGAACAGGAATTACCAGACATTTACGAACGAATGCGCGCCGTCCAGCGAGTAAGTACTTTACGAGAACATTCTCGAACATACACGTTTCAAAAGGTAAAAAAAATAAAAAAAAAAAAAAAAAAAAAAAAAAAAAAACAGGATAAATTTCGACGGTGGATAAATACGAGATCAACCTTGTATATAGTCGGCCATGATCTAATCGGCCATTTTCCGCGCCTACCAGGTGAGTTGATCGATAACGCGTTGTAAAGTTCAGGGGCTCGTTTAATTACACGCTAAATGTTCTACTATCTTGTTCGAAATATAACTAAAGTGGAAAATTTTGTAATGATCGATGGGTATCGTTGTAATTGTAACATTTGCTAGAATGAACGTTATGTTTATTTTCCCGTATGAATATGTTAAATTAATCGAGTTTGATGGAATTCTAATAATCTTAATTAGACATGGTTGATTTAATTTGAATTAAAAAATACGAATTTGGAAAATATACATTAATAAAAGATTTTTCGTTATGTAACGTAATAACATAAACGTATTATCAAATTTCATCATTGCAATTGGTTTTATCGGACATTTTGATATTTTGATTAATTTATAATAATGGAGTCGTGATTTGAAGAAATGAATTTAAAAAATATCGAGAAGAAGATGTTAAATTTTGAATTGTTAATGTATAATTAGAATATTCGTTATACTCATAATTATTTGTAAAGAAGTATTAATAATATGACTATTTGTCTGTTTATGAAAACGTCATACTTAGCGATTAGAATATTTGCATAAAACGGATTATTCATTGAGGTTATCTTTCTATGTCTGATTTTATTATTTATTTTATAGTATATATACGGTATATACGAATCGTCATTGTATACAAATAACGAAAAAAAAAAAAAATAATAATCAAAACGAAAATAATGATATGTATTGTAGGAAAAAAATTTGAAATACATTAAAATTTTATTCAAAAATATTTTTTATTTTGTTCATCCTGTCTTTTATCATTAAAATTGCTTTTATTCTTTTGATATTTGAATGATTCTGTCTTAAAATTTTTAACTTTGTTTTTTAAAGTTTGATAGTTAAATATTGTTTCTCGACCTTCTATTAAAAAAATTTTATCTCACGATAAGAGCAATTTTATGAAAACGTGACAAAATAGAATTTTCGCTTATTCGTTATCTCATTTCGTACATTTAATTATATATAAAAAGACATCAATATTGGAATTCACGAACAACAATCGTGACAGATTCAGTCACGAGTTGTACCAACCATCTACAATACGCGATATGCTTCTATTTTTTTCAGATAAACAAATGATCAAATCCTCGTGATTGTTCTTATCGATTCGAATGTGATTGTGCTTTACATGTACTCCTAATTTAGAAAGAAATTGAGATTTATACTTGTAACTTTTCCGAAATTGCGAAATTTAACATATCCTTTTTTTTCTTATTTCATGTATACGTACGTTGTCGATCCTTTTTATGCTCAGTCAATATTAACATGTTGCTTTTAGCAAATTGAAATTTCACGTTTAATTTCCATATTGTTATTAACAAGTAAAATTTGTAATTATAATCAAAATACTAATGATAGAATTCTTCCAAGTATTTCTTTATTCAACAATTTTTTCTGAAGTATATTTTTTTTTTAAATTATATTTTTTCTTCGATGCACATATTCCTAGATATTTTAGAATATTTTTTTCGATATTTTTTCTCCAGTAAATTTAATTCAATTAATTCTAGTCTTATTTAATGAGTTGTAATCCATATATAAAATTACTTTTTTTTAATGATTTCTTTTCATTACGAGATAAATTGGTTTGAATTTCACTTTTTCGAGGCTTTTTTGTGAACGCGCAAAAGCTATTTAAAGAACGCATGCGCGAGCGGACAAAATTCGCGCGTCTTCCTATCGCGCAGGTCAGAAAGGATTCGACCAATCGAAACGTCGATTACTTTTGCTTATATAAAGCTTTACCGGCGATTATCGCGAGTACATTCGCTTCGCGCGCGTCGTCCAAAGAGTAAACGGTACATAGAATTAACTTGTTTTTCATTGCTTCAATCTTTATACGCAAATTTTATTTTTTTTTATTTGTATTCGTTGTGACTATCTTTCTCCATCTAATCCTAATTTTCGTCAAAGAATTTTCGTAAAAAAAATTCATGATAAAAAGAGAATAAAAAAACAAGGAAACAATTAAAACGTTCAGTGTACATGTATTGTCCATGGAAAAAAATACAAATGGGATTTTACAAAATAGGGTATATTGGAATTTCAAGAGTTTCTTGAGAGAACGAAAGTTGTTCCCAAAAACACTACGTGATCTTGTGAGACTTCGTTAGGGGTAACGAATACAAGTGATCTTGAGAAAGAAAGAAAGAAAGACGGAGATCAAAAAGAAAAACAAAGACGACAAGAAAACAAAAAGAGGAAGGAAGAAAAGAAAAAGGAAAAAGGCGATGATGTGCAAATTTTTTCTTATAACAAATATATAATTGTGATTAAAATAGAAACTGTGATATAACATTGCAAATATTTTATTTTATTTTAATACTGTCTTGTTTTGGAAAAACGGCAGCAAAAGATTGATAAAACGAACACTATGGCAAAGTAAGTATATTTATATTATACGTATAACATATATGTGCTGTTACTGTGCTATATTTATTTTCTAGTTCTTATTGTACTTCCTTTTCTCCTGATATTATGATCACGAAGTGTCATACAAAAGATGAACACTTTATTTTGATAAGATATAATCGCAATTGTTTCTTTTGATCAACTGTATTTTATTCATAATTTTTTTTTTTCATTGATGAAATCAATTATAAATTCAGCTGAATTCAAAATTAGTTAATCGTTTAATCGAGTAATCATCGAGTATGATTCTTACTTTTTTCCTTTTTTTTTTATATTGATATAATTAATGTAATTAATTATAATAATAAAATTATTTATAATCATAACTCATCAACTGTAATTTCTATTACAGATTTTGAAATTAAAATAATAATTTCACTGTTGAAATTGAACTTCATTTTATAATTTTCGCAATATTTTTATATTTTTAACCCATCGAGACAATTGTTAAACATTGACAAATGATGAAACTCATTCCTTTAATAGCATAATCCACATGAATTAAACTCTCGAATGCATCTTGTAAACATACCCTATTTTCGGTAGATTAATTAACCATTTCTATGAATCACACTCAATAATTTTCTGATTGAATTGAAGCAGCAGAGTTTTCGTGCTCGACACGCTACGAACAGATAACAATTGAGCCTATTTACCACTGTTTAACATGATTAACTTATTAATATGCGCTGTCAAGTAATGTCATTAATGAATGACCAGATGACGATTAAAATTCGATACACATGTTTCGCATCAAAGAAATAATCTTTCAACAATATTCCTTTTATTATTACAATTAAAATATTATAATTAAAATATTTTTTTAAAACAATACGTTTTCAATTATCAGATCAATGTTTTTAATCTACTGTGTTCGTTTCGTGTCATCAGTCATAAATCTTAATTCATGTATTATCTATCTAAGATAAAATTATAGTAAGAACTAGATAATTTTCGAATATTTTTTGCAAAATTTGTTTATACCCTATAACCGTCATATATTCAATCCAGAAAATATTTAACGACACCAATTCAACAACTTGATCGATAGTCTTATCGTATCAGTACTTTTAACGTATATTCAAGATTTGAATCTCGATACAAGAGAACGCTATATATTCATTTTCTATCATCATTTTTAAGGATCAAGCATTTAAACAATTTTAACGCAGGATATCTTATAATTAGAATAATAAATACACATCTTGTTTGTATCTCTGAAAAATATAAGTAAAACGCAAATCAGAAGCAATTGATTAATTGCAGCAAGTGTGTTCAAAAGATATTAACAATTCGTGTAATTATTGAAAAATTTACCATTGTGTAACATTATATTATTAAAAATGTAATCACATTCTTTTAATTATCTTCATTTATAAATATTATACATGTATTTAATTACCCAGAATAACCTACTAATTACAATCTTAATTACATTCTAACACAAATATAGTTTCCACTGTTTTTGGTGCGTTACTCCGTTATTGTTTTCCATGGATAAAAACACATGATGCAATTAAACTATTATTACTCATCGATCAGGGACAATTGTTCGATGTGTGCTCGAACGATGTACACATTGTACACTTGAACCCTTTCGTGTAAAGCGTGGACAGAAATAATTTCATCCGAGTGTGCCAAAATTCGTACCAGTCTTCGGCTAAGTGAACGGCGAGAGAAACGTTTTAAAAATTGATGTTTATCTTTTAAAAATTTTATACAAGACATGAAAACATGCGCATTTTATTCATTATTGTTATTATTATTACTATTATTTTTATGAAAAAAATACATAGATCGGTGATAAATAAAAATTAAGATGGAATTCGACGATGTGTTCAAACTCTTTTCTCTTTCTGAAACTTTTATTCTTCTTTTCTTACGCGCGGTTATTTCTGATTCGTTGCAAATCTCAACAATACAGGTTAAGGATGTTGAATCGTAAAAAAGTATTCTTGGTACATTTCTACGCACATATATTTATTACACTGTTTCATAGTCGGTCTTTGCAAAAATAAACACGTAGATTATGCCCGAGTAGATAGCAAATATTCATTCCAACTGTGTTTTATTAATAACAAATCTGCATGTAAAAGCAATCTCATTAGCGATATTTATCATTTCCATGTGTTTATCATTTCACTATTCACTGGGCCGAGTTTACTATGTTTGATAAATGATGCCTGTTTTCAATAAATGTACATATCGTTTCAATGAATTGGTGTTGCTTAAAAAAATTGCGAGACAAAAAAATAATTGACATGCAAAAATAATAGTAATTAAATGCAAAATAATTCTCAATTTTTACGTTGTTAAAAATCAATATAGTTCTAGAAAATATGTTCGAGTAATATTTTATCTATAATGAGTTGATTTATTATTGTTAAAAATATAAGTATAAATAAGTAAAAATAATTATAATTTATTTTAATATTTTGCATAAATACCAATTTTTAGCAGAATCCATAAGTCTGCGATAAGTAAATATTCTTATCAATGGTTTCATTAATATAAAAGATATTTAACAGCTGCAGTCAGATAAAAAATGCAATTTCGACCGATAACAAAAGGAAAAAATTTGCAGAATCTTTGCAGTTTTAAAAAATATATATTTATTTGACGTACATTCGACGAAGATACTACATTTTATTTTTCTAAACATTCTTCGTTTTTTTTTTAAAATTAACTCGCTTATCGGACGTCGCGTTCATGTTTGTTCGTAATCTATTTCAAACATGCTTCCTACAATCATCATCTTTTTCAATATTCTAGAAATGTATAAATAAAGAAGATTCGTTATATCAGAAGATTTTTAACCGTATCAGCGCGTGCCGCTTGTAGCAGTACACGCGTTACGAACTTCTCTTTGTTAATTCTCTCATTCTTTCAATTTAATGGTCATAATTATATCGATCTACGTCTTTGTTCATGGACCGCAAAAAATTTTAATATCGCTTTTGAATCATATTTCATTATCAAATATTCGTGTTATTTAAAATCATTTCATATTACGTTTTTTTCTTTTAAACATAGTACTTTCATTTTAAATAACTATTGTTAACTATTAACTTTTAACTTTTAATTATCGATAATCCCGAAAGAAGTGAATCAGATCATTCTGTTGATAATTATTTGTTACAAAATTACAAAATATTTTTTATACAAATAATTAATAAATCGATTTTTATTTAAAAAATGGGATTTTAGGTCAAACTTTATTTTCGTAACACGTAAAATCAGTGCCAAATTTTCAAGTTATCTCGAGCATTACTATTACATATGTATCTCGCATATAATAATAATAAGGATTTATTAATGCAGAAAAAATAAATGTTCAACAAGTATTATTTCTATCTACGGATTTTATTTAAAAAAAAAATGATTTTCAAATAAATATTTATATGTCTACGTCTCTCATCCCTTATCTGTATCGGATAAAAATAATTATCTCATAGTCCGTAGATAAATAACCAAAGAGGATACAAAACATTGCTTTGTATCTTCAGTTGTCTTATATCATATAAAATAATGCGTGTGCGTATGTATCACCACATATTTGATTTTTCCGATACAAATAAATTAAAATTTTTTAGTCTATATTACCACGTAAATTTTGCATGATCTCTCATCACATGTAAATCTTTAATAATTTGGATATTGACAAAAGATTAATTATTTTGTTGCAGGAAAGATTTAAATTTAGAAGATGGAAAACCTGTACTGGCAGGACATAGTGCAAACACTAATCCAGAAAATGGTCATTCTGTTCATGGAAGTGCTGTCAGACAGGTTCTGGCAGCGGTAGTGGCACAACTTGGAACTCTGAACACTGGTATGGCTTTTGGTTTTTCTGCCATTGCTGTCCCACAACTACAAGAATCAAATAGCAGCATTCCTATTGGCAAAGGATCATCTGAGGAATCATGGATTGGTAAATTAATACTATTTAAAAAATATAAGACCTTATCATGGTCATGATGATAATAAATTATATTTTTCTTGTAGCTAGTATGTCTTCTATTGGCACTCCTATTGGATGTTTAATATCTGGATATATGATGGACGTACTTGGAAGAAAACGATCTCTTATTATCACCGAGATTCCAGCATTGCTTGGATGGATATTAATTGCATGTGCGACCGATGTTCGTATGATATATGCTGGAAGATTCTTCGTAGGACTTGGATCAGGCATGGTGGGTGCTCCAGCGCGTGTTTATACAGGAGAAGTGACTCAACCTCATCTACGGGGAATGTTGACCGCTTTTGCAAGTATTGGAGTCAGCACTGGTGTTCTGATCGAGTATTTTTTGGGAAGCGTACTTACGTGGAATGTCTGTGCAGCTATTAGTGGAATTTTACCTCTTGCCGCTCTTTTGTTAATGTTTTTCTTTCCTGAAACACCTTCGTATCTTATATCTCGCAGTAGACCTGAAAAGGCACGAGAGGCGTTACAACAAGTTCGTGGTAGTACGTACAATATTAATCAGGAAATGGAAACACTTATTAATTTTTCTAACGAGCGCGATGTTAAGCGTCCGAAAGGATTTCGAGAAATAATTAGAGCTCTTTTAAAACCGAATGCTATCAAACCTTTTACTCTATTGTTTTTATACTTTTTAATATATCAATGGTCAGGTACAAATGTAATAACTTTTTATGCCGTTGAAATTTTTAATGATTCAGGGGCAACAATAAACAAGTACTTAGCTGCGGTAATTCTCGGGATAATAAGATTAATATCAACTATTGCTGCTTGTATCTTGTGTAGAAAGAGTGGACGAAGACCTCTCACAATGGTTTCGTCTGTCGGTTGTGGACTTTCTATGGTAGGATTAGGTGGATATATGTGGTTAAAAAGCTATTGGACTGCGAATAATCTTCCATTTATTGCTACTTGGATACCTGTTTTATGTATATTTTCATACACTATTGCTTGCACGCTTGGTTTTCTTGTTATTCCTTGGATAATGATAGGTGAGGTGTATCCAGTGCAAGTACGTGGTATTATTGGCGGTTTAACTACAATGGCAGCCCATTCTTTTATCTTTACAGTAGTTAAAACATATCCATATTTAACTAGTATACTTACTACGCATGGTACTTTTATTTTTTATGGTTGTATATCTTTATTCGGAACGATATATTTTTATTTATGTCTTCCCGAAACTAAAGATAAAACACTTCAAGAAATAGAAGATTACTTTTCCGGTAGGAACAATAATTTAAGAACTAGAAATATAGATAACCATAAACCAAAGGTGTTACAAGTGAAAAAAGGTCAGATATTGCCTTGAATTATTTATAAATAATATTTTAATAGACGTAAATTAATAATTTGTCGTCTTCCATCAAACAAAGATAAAAAGTTATATAGTTACGTTTTATTATTAATCAAAATTAATTCATATTATTATTAAAGACCTGTTTCTAATTTAATTTAAGAAAAAAAAATGAAACAATAGTATTCTATATTTATCTTATAAGATATTGGAGGTGATAACATGATTAAAATTGCAAAAATTTATTAAAATTAATTAAATTATATAAAGATTACAATTATCATAGATATTTTATTTCTTATTTATAAGTAAGACAATTTTCAATAATATCTATTTATTAATTAAATATTAAATATTCAAATAATTTAAATATAATATTTTTTTTTATAAGACAGTAACAATATAGATATATTTTTGTAAGAGGATCAAATATATTTGTAAAGAAAAAAAAAATGCTTTATGGATATTTCAATACGCACATAAAAAAACGAAAAAGGTGCTATTTATTATTATAGTATTACAATATCTGTATATATGTGATAAAAAGATAATATGTAATTATAACTAGACTTATAAGCGATATTTGTAAAAAAAATCATAGTCTGACAATGTACGCGTTTCAGCAATGCAAACTACTCTATAAATTAAACATTTTTAATATATTTACTATGTATCTCAGGATTTTTTAATTTTTCCTTTTTAATCTTAATTGCTATTATGAAAAAATAAGTTTCTAATTCTTAAATATTTAAATATTTTTTTGGACTTATATGTATATAATGAAGAAAATTAAAATATAATGAAGAAAGTCAAAATATAATTTATTTCTATATATTTATTCGTTATTTCAATTATTTATTCGTTATATACAAGTATATTATTATTTAATCAAGTAATTTTGATAAACGTAGTTTATTACGTTTTTTTCTCATACGTTCTTTTTTCTCTTTTATAAATTGCTTGATCATGTTTGGAGATAATATTTCACCTCTATATGTTTTGGGCAATATTTCTTTATCCAAAATGGTAAGTCTTTCTTCAACATATTTCTTAGGATCAAAGTTTTGTGCCTGTTTAATTTGAGCAACTAATTCTGCTTGAAATAATTTTTCCTTCATTATATTACGGTTTGCTTTAATCTTTGCCCATTTAAACTTCATTTTTTTGCGCAATTTCCTTCTCTTGTGTTTTTTCATTTTTTTTCTTCTAATTACTATCATACGTATAGCTAATTTTTCTAAGGTATTTTCTGTTGGTGGAAGTTGGAAAGATGTATCTATTAATGGTAAATCTTGTTTAATAGGTTGGTTTATTAAAGGTTCTTCCATTGATGGTATATATTTAGATAAAGGTATTTCATTTATATCTTTTTTAATATTATTTCTGGAATTTTCAAAATCTACATTAAGCGTTTTTGATATGAATTTAATATTTGGAGATACTATATTTAAGGCATTTGTAGAAAAATTAGGAAGCGATATTGTATTATTATATTCTTTTAACAAATATGAAGAATAATATCTTACGATAATGTTACCTAAAATAATAATATCACGATAATAATTTTTTTATTAAAAATTATGTTAGGTTATGTTTAATATCGAATTAGAAATGATATAATTTACATACTTTTTGTGTTTATAGTTATTTGTCGAAATGCTGCACATAATTTATTAATAGCCATTGTAATTATTTCTTACATACCTGTACATTTAATAATGTACTTAAAATAATATGTAAAATATAATATATCAAATTCAAAACATCGATAGAATGGAACTATAGTCTATTGAATAGAAAAACATGGCGCCGCTATAACAGGATATCAATGCATGTAGATATAATTTTAGATATAAGTAGAATTACATATAATATATAATAGAATTGATAAGTCTTATGAGATTTTAAATTTCGTTTATTGAAAATCATTAATTTATTTAAACAATATATGTTTGTCTTAATAAGATATTTTATATTGGTGTATAATATAAACATATATATACGATATTTTAATCCATTCGCGTTTTAAGAGTCTTGACTGTAATTTTATCTTTTTCTCTGTAATTAAAAGTTAATGATTAATATCCTATAATGTATATATATATATATATAAAAAAAAGAAAAGATAAAGATCAAACTAACATTATATAAACAATAGCACCCCAACCAGATATTGCATCTCTATCACATGCATTTACTAATGCTTGACTAATTGTTTCAAAGAGATCATCTGGTTCCATATCTGGTTCATAAAGTGATTCACACATTCCATATAGTTGTTCAGAACATGTTCCACCAACCACAAAATCATTTGATGGACTTATACATCCTATTAAATCCATATTGCAAATAAATGGTTCATAAGTATTAGGATTTAATCCAGCAATAATAGGTTCTACAAAATAAGGTCCAAATCTTCTTTCATATAATAAATTTGACACCATTGATGCAAATGCTTTAGGATGTATTTTCCTATTTTCTTTAAGTTCATAAAGATTTAATCTAAATCTTAATTTTTCCATTACAGTTTGAGTATCAGTAGCAAGACCAGGAAGGCTAAGATACAAATGAGATCCCATTTCAAATATCTTTTGAAAATCACATGTTATGGTTTGTGCTTGTATACCAAATCTACGATCAGCAGCTATTGCCACACAATTCTTGCCTTTCATTGCTATAATAGCTCCACCATTATAAGCTAAAATACTCTGAAAAAAATTGCAAACAATCAAAATCATAAGAATTAATTAATAAAAATATTTTACTTTACTCAATTAAATTTCTTTTAATTAATTTAAAAATTTGTCGATACATAATTAAAAAATTTTCATTAATAATACAATTATATTTTTTTAACATAATTTGTAAAACGTGCAATGTCATTAATGTATTTGACAGTAACATAACCTCTTTTTTACTTTACATTGTTTTAAAATATTTGAATTTTACATTTTAAAATTGAGATATTTGTAGAAATATAACAAAATAACTACTATTTAATATAATAAATATTTACCATTTTTAAAATGTTTTGAAAAATTTACTAATATCAGTTAAATTCTACCGCACTTTAAAGTATATTACAAAACGCAAGTTGTAAGTCATGAAATATATAATGTATAGAAGTTCGATTTCTTTTATTATATAGTAAACATAAATTCATATAACTGATGAAGACATTATATTAATATTTTTCTTTTAAGTAAAGATAATAAATAACATATAATATTTCTATTTAGATATTATTATTTTTAATATAAATTTTTAATATTATATAGAATTAAGAAATGTGCGCAAAAATTAATATTTGATTATTTTGAAGTTTTAATAATCTTTTTGAACCATTTTATATTCAGATATATTTGTATAATGCTTTTAATATAGAAAAAAAATCAATTTATTTAAATAAAGTAAATACAATATAGATACCATTAAAAAATTTATTATTTATGTAAGAATAACATAGTATATTTTGTACTGAGAGTAGAGTTTCTAGATAGCCTATTCCACCATCCCCTCCAAAATCTTAGAAAGTCAAGAGCAAAGGGGAAAAACATGGCTTTGCAATGTTATTGAGAAATTTGAGGCAGTTTCATGATCCGCATTTAATTCGTTATCTATTATAGAAAAAAAGTTTATATTTTTTGTGAATTCAAAGTCTCTTTTTAAGTAAACGTTTTATAAAAGTGATAGCTAAAGTGAAAACGAAAGGTGGAAAACGAACAAAAAAAAGAGAAAGAGAGGGAAAGACAGAGAGAGAGAAAAATGTGTTCGATCAAGACGAGTCATTGTAAATGTCATGAATTTTGCAACTGGGAATGATTTACGAATTATTGAAAAGAAGAGTTTTCGTAGAATTTATCTTGATAGGAATTAAAATTGATTGGCAATTGCATTTTGAAGAATACAGATCACTCTTTCTACGAATTTTTGGTTAGTGGTTTCGATGAAAACCATCTGGATACTACCAGTCAGCTGTAGTTTGTAACACGCGTTTACACGTGCAGCTTATAATTTGTTCAATAATTAAGAAACGTATCATTTAAATTTAATCAAAATAAAATATAATAAGATGCAATCGCGACAAAAAATGATTGTTTTTGGTTCACATTTTACGATGATTTACGAATGGTTTATATCTTTTCATATAAGTGTACAAGCGCTATTTTAAGTGCTGATCAACTCGATCTACTTGCTCTAAAATAGTATTCTAAGAAATAATTTTTTCATTTTGGCTAAATTAAATAAAAGAAATTTTAAGATGTCCATGAAATAAATATGCATCCGCGATGTATTTTACTTTTATGTTATTTTTAAACTACTAATATACAAAACACTTGGACTTAGTCTTATAATTTCAGTCTTTGTCTATAGTTTAAAGATTATTTTTGGAATATATTTTAGGTTCTTGGCTTTAATATTTTTTAATTCCTTGACTTGTAAGGTGTATTTATCTATTGTATAAATTTTGTATTATTTTTTTTTGTCATTACAAGATTATAATTTAAGCTATTGTTTTTTTTTGTAGGTTTACAGATTTGATAATTATATTATAGAATTTGTATACTTAACTCTTTGGTGTTATAAGTCTGTAGTATTCTGTTGATCTTATAAAAGAATGTCACTAAAGCCTAAACGTGTTGATTTTACTCAAACATGGGAAGCATTACAAGAAACTGTAAAGTGTGTAATAACGTTATCATATGTTCCACGTGCAACATGGTATGATAGGTTCAGGTACTTTATAATATCTTTTGATTATTTTCAATTATTTTCATATTATATAAAATATTGTATATTTTTGCATATATATCTTTCTTATTTCAGTGATGTGTATTCATTATGTGTGGCATATCCAGAACCACTTGCCGATCAATTATATTGTGAGACAAAAAGATTTCTAGACAATCATGTCTTCCAATTATTAACAAAGGTTCGTGCCCAAGGTGAATCTAGCTTATTGCAGGCATATCATCAAGCCTGGACAGAATATTCACAAGGCATTAATTATTTGCATCGCTTGTACTTATATTTGAATCAACAACATATTAAAAAACAAAAGCTTTCGGAGGCAGAACTGATTTACGGCATGTCTTCCGCTACGGTCGTTGATTGCCAAGAACAAATGGAAATAGGAGAGTTAGGTTTAGATATTTGGAAAACGAGAATGATCACACCATTAAGAAAACAACTTGTGTCTCTACTCTTAGAAAATATTCATGCGGATAGAGTTGGTACATCTCCCACAGCAAGTACAGAAGTTATTTGTGGTGTAATACAGAGTTTTGTTCGAGTTGAGGAGTATAAGATGAAAGGACAAGTAGATGTAATGATTCTTGTTACATTATTTCATTTTTTTTTAATATGCACGTATTTTGCAAAACTATTTTATGTAGTGTATTTTCTTTTAGATGTATCAAGAAATTTTTGAAACACCTTTTCTTGAGGCTAGTGGAGAATTTTATATGAGAGAAGCAGCTGAATTACTTCAAAAATCGGATGTAACGCATTATATGGAACGAGTAACGTGGCGACTCATTCAAGAAGAACTTCGTGCCCATAAATTTCTTCACACAAGTTCTGTGCCTAAAGTATGCTTTTACTTTAACATACAAATATCAATTGTATACATATATATATTAAGTTAAAATAGTCGATTGTTTAACAGTGATATATTGTAGGTGAGACAATGCTGTGAAGAAAAAATGATTGCTACGCACGTAGCGTGGCTTCATTCAGAAGGAAAAAATATGATAGATAATGAACGTAAAAGGGACTTAATTCTTCTTTATCCATTGTTAAGGCCATTACCTTCAGGTTTGGCAGTACTTGTACAAAAATTTACTCAACACATCACTCAACAAGGATTACAAGCAATTGGTTCTTTACAAGGAGAAAATGTAAGACATGTATAGATCAAATAATTATATTTTGCGCAATAGTACGTTATTATTTATTGAATATGTAATAGATACACACACAGTTCGTGGAAACTATGCTGGATGTACATCGTAAATATTCGGAATTGATTAAAGATGTGTTCAGGGGTGATCAAGCTTTTGTAACTGCTCTTGATAAAGCTTGTTCAATTGTTGTGAATCATAGGCCTGTTCCACGGCAACCAGCTAGAGCACCTGAATTAGTAAGTATCCTAAATTGTTATATTCTAGTGTAGTTTATTCACTTTTTTATTCACTTTTATTCCATGTTTAATATTTTAATTTAAGCTTGCTAAATACTGCGATTCTTTGCTAAAAAAATCTGCCAAGGCTGCATCAGAGGGAGAAGTAGAAGAAAAACTAGCACAGTGTATTACTGTGTTTAAATATGTTGATGATAAGGATGTTTTTCAGAAATTTTATGCACGAATGTTGGCAAAAAGATTAATACATCAACAATCACAATCAATGGATGCCGAAGAATCAATGATTGATCGTTTGAAACAAGCTTGTGGTTATGAGTTTACGAATAAGTTACATCGGATGTTCACCGATATGTCAGTTTCAGCCGACTTGAATGCCAAGTTTACAACAAGTTTACGAGAAGGGGACAGAGAAAATCAATTAGGCATCGGTTTTGTAGTGTATGTGTTACAAGCAGGTGCTTGGCCTTTAGGTTTACCACCATCTTCAGGACCATTCGATATTCCTCAACAATTAGAAAAGTCTATACAGGCGTTCGAAACTTTCTATCACGCGCAATTTAACGGACGGAAACTTACTTGGTTGCATCATCTTTGTCAAGGCGAACTCAAGTTCAATTATTTAAAAAAACCTTATTTGGTAACTGTACAAACATACCAAATGGCACTGCTACTTCTTTTCGAACATTGTGATTCGATACAATGCAGAGAAGCTGCCGCATCATTACGCTTATCACATGATCAATTAGTTAAACACGCAACCAGTTTGGTTGATTGTAAAATTTTAAAAAAATCAACAGATGGAGAATTGGAGGAAGATACAATTTTGTCGCTCAATTTCGATTATTATAATAAAAGAACGAAATTCCGTATAACTGGTACATTACAACGGGATGTACCACACGAATGTCATGATGTTGAAACTACTCATCGCAGTGTTGACGATGACCGAAAATTGTACCTGCAAGCAGCTATAGTTCGTATTATGAAGAGTCGTAAGGTTTTGAGACATAATCAACTTGTACAAGAGGTGAGATTTTATTTTAACATCAATACGTGCGAATTAAGTTAAACAATTCAATTGAATGTAATAATGTTTTTCCAGGTACTAAGTCAATCTAAGGTTACATTTGCACCATCAATCAGCATGATCAAAAAATGCATCGAAGCTCTTATAGATAAACAATATATTGAACGTACGCCAAATAATGCAGATGAGTATTCGTACGTCGCATGATTTTATCGTACCACCTGACACAATCATTAATTTATTTTATTCAGGATGCTTTGTGATCATTCATAATGTCATACTTTTGGTAATGTTTCAATAAGATGATTAAATACTCAAAATTTTATCTGATTAAATATATTTATATAATTGGAAAAAACGATACTTTTATCAATAATAATATTTAAATGAAATCTCTCGTTTGAAAGATCAAAGAAAGCATCCTGAATTGCTTTCTTGCTCCTAAATTGACCGATTAATAACTTAGTTGATTCAATGACTTGTAATATATGTGCACGGAATAAAGATGATGTTACTATTTTATGCTGGGACAGTTTCATTAGTTTCCCAAGAGTAAAAATTTAATTTCTGATTTTATTATAACATTATATTATTATAACTACTCGAGATTCATTGAATCCATATGAAGAACAAATCAATATATTTTTACAAAATCTATATAACAATACTTTAAATATATTTGAATTCTAATTTTTATCTTGTTATTTATGATAAGTTTTGGTCCCTTATTTTTTTAAATTATAAAATACCAGTTATAAAACTGGTGACAATGTATATAATACTTTTGATGGCCATATATTGCACGATACATGGTGAGATTCAAGTGACATTGCAAAAAATTGTTTGCATCAGACACTTTGCTCTTTAAAAATATTATATAATATAAGGAATATTATTAATGAGTTACACTACAGCATAGATTTGGGTTGGTACTATTAGGAACGTGGAGTTTTTAGTTGCAACAATTCTGGATCCAGCAAAGGATTATCATCCGCCTCTGATTCTAATGGCTTATTCATACTATTAACCACAAGAGATGATGCAGTAGCTGTGTTACTATATGGTGAAAATCCTGCCCATTCCATGCCAAGATATATGGGTGGTGGGCTACCTAATGGTGGTTCCAATAACAAATGATCTGATTGTTGCTGCTGTTGCTGCTGTTGTACTTCTTGGCATTCAGAAGGTGGCAAATGCGAAGTCAAGTGAGTGGTTACTTTACATTGTTTCTCTTGTTTTCGCCATTTTGCTCTTCTATTTTGAAACCATACCTATAAGAAAGTTATCGAACTTGATAATTATTATCGATCGTATTTTTTGGAACAATAGAATATAGCTATTACCTGTACTCTGGCTTCTGTCAATTGAATACGGAGAGCAAGTTCTTCTCTAAAAAATACATCAGGATAATGTGTTTTTTGAAATGCTCTTTCCAATTCTTCCAATTGAAAGTTCGTGAACGTAGTACGATATCTGCGCTGTTTTCTTTTACCAACTCCAGTTGATTGCCTATCTTCACTTCCCGGGCTTGATGAAAAATCATACGCTATAAAAATAAAATATTATACTGATCAATATTATGAATATCAATATGATCAAGTATATTTTCAACGTATAATGTCACGAATATAGCACGATTTATTCACTTTAAAAGGAGAAGCACTGTCGCTACAAAACATTATAAATTAATGTGTTGATTCACAGTTCACACACTGATTTCTCACTGCATTTAATCGCGATAAATTTAAAATATGGTATAAAATGATTCATAACTTTTAAACCGATTACCACTAACTCTATTTAAAACAAGGGCTGGCGATTCGCTTAATGCATTTAGCAATAATTTAATTGAGGACTGCCCCAACTTACGAGCCGACAGGTAGAGAGTGGCAGTTAATTAAATCAGGTCTGGGGTGGCAGGGTGCACTTACAGAATTTTGTAGGAAAGCAAACTGAGGAAGATTGAGCGCCTATCAGACCAGCTAGAGCAGTCGACTGTAGATCTCCTGCAGAGTTGATCTCGTCTGGTGCTCCAGCAGAAGCAACGATCGCTCCAGTGGACACTAGAGGATCACGCGGTGCACCCACTAAAAACAGTTGTCTACCATTTTCGTTCGCACTTTCGTCTTCTTCCTTTAAATCCATTGCAATATTTGGCTTCCGTCGTTTAATTAATTAAAACACCGAATAAATGAGGCTGACGATAGACTGAGTGAAGAATAGGCTAATGGTAATTGAATCACTACAGGTTGAGAAGTTCGTGTGGGTACCACAGCGACTCCGCAACTCTGCTATTTCTTTTCTCTTTTCCTCTTTTTTTTTTTTCCTTACACCTGTACGACGTAGATAGGGTAGGGGATAGAGTATATTCAACATGAACTCTCTCAAGAGGGGTAGTGAAGCCTCAAAAATGTATTGCTTATACACCACGAATCAATAGCATGAGTGTAGAAAAACGGTATATCTAGTTTTTATCACATACTCATTAACTGTTTTACGAGTAATTAATATACGATTATACGTTATAACCGATTATTTTATTTGGTATTAAAAATACCCAATCGTAAAGTGAAATTAATTTAGAAAAAAAAAACATGTTGAATAATTGAATATATATAAATAATTCGATGGTTACTTGTTGCATTAAGATTATTTTCAATTAATATATCGAAATATGTAATTATAATTTTTATTTTATAAAAAAATGAAAAAGACACAAAAAAGAATGTGCTATCAAATAATAAATTTTGTTAGATTTTTTTTTTTTATTAGATCAGTGTAGTGTATTACAATATGTACAAAATTTGCTAGATCTATTTAGACTTAAATAAAGAATATATATATATATATCGTGCCTTAAAAGTGCACATCTCATTGTTCAAGCATTACCACAATAACTCTTTGTTAAGCTTATAGAAAACTGAAATTATGCTATTTGTTTTATTCATGGAAATGTGAGAAAATATATTCAGCACAGTGCATATCACAGTAGGTGCATGAAGTAAAATGTTCAATATGAACTTCAAAATTGTTATCATCTTCAGTATTCCATCTCACGTGTATATATTGAAACACATTAGTTGGACCCATGTCATATCAACATAGAATAAAACATTCAGACATAAAAAAGGCGAACCTTACTGGTAGAGACCAATAAATCATCGTCAAAAAATTTTGTCTCTATCACAACATTTCCACTATAAATAAAATAAAAATAAAAAAGATTAATTAACGATAAATGATTTCAAAATAGAAAAGTATAGTAATATATATACTATATATATTTACTTTAAAACATTAGCAGGCATCATTTGACTTTCTGGAGCAGCTTGTATCAAACTTTGCCATGTATTAGTACTATTAGGTATAACAAATCCAAATTCAAAGAACCATTCTTCCAAACATCTACCTTTAAACAACACTTTTTGTTCTAACCTAAATCTTTCCATTGGTTCTGCAGAACTAAAATTAATTTCTCGTGAAACTGCACGACATTTTAAAATCTTTTTAGGTACTCTTGCTTCATGTTCGATTTCCGGGACAGACCTTTGTATAATAAATTTCAAAGTTACGTTTTAAAAAAATCATATCATTGCAGCGTTATTGTGCATTAAGAATTAAGGTTATAATATACTTACAAATCTTCGTTACCTTGCCATAATATTTTACCACTATCAGCGTCTCGTAAATTCATCCAATTTCTGTGATAAGTAATAGTTAAGAAATACAATTATAAATTAATACTTATAAGATGAGTAAGATTTTTCATCGTAAACTGACTTTAACCTATAAAATGCCACGATTATGTGTAATTTATTTGCAATAGGATTGTAATTTTGTTATTTAAAAAAAAAAAAGGATACACTTGAAAGCCTTTAAGTATATCTTCGCCTCGAGAAGGCATAATTATTTTTAAGTGAAATTAATTACTTTTTATCTCGTATGTACATAAATCTTGTATGTAAAATCCATTCGAAACTATCGATTCTTTAATTTACTAATTTGTAAGCAGAAAGTAGCCATTGGTCATATCATATAGCTAATTTCAGGTATCATTGATAGAATAGATAGATTTATAAAAATTACTTTTAACATTTGTACATTAAGTAGTTTAAATCATAAATTATAGATAATTAGAATAGATAAGATATAGAACATGAAATATACATACATATATTGCATGTTATATTTCATAATATATTCTAAATTAGGTATTAAGAATTAAGATTAATATATATATATTTCATAATTTACAGACTTTATTAGATTATCGATCCAAGATTTTGCAAGATAATATAAAAATCAAAGTAATAATATAAATAATATAAATAATAATTTCCGTTAATATATATAGAGAAATTTTTTTAATATAAAAGAAGCTATCTTGCATTTTTTATTATTTTCAGCTTTTTGTCTTAGATAAAAAAAAAAGTTTAAAAGTAGAAATATAGTATATTAAAAAAAAAGTCATAAAAATCAAAAAAAGTTATCAATATTTTTTCTAATCAGTATTATCAATTTAAAAAAAATTGTGTCCTATTTTTTATTTTACATCGTTGTATATTATTTTTAAGCAAATTATTATATTGTCTAATAATTTTATAAACATTATTTAAAATAATAATAAAATAATAATAATGAATTATTGAATTATTGTATATTTCAGTAAACATATTAAATAAATCAAGTTATTAAATGAGATATTTAATTATTTTTTTCTTATTATTGTATTTTTTATAAAAAAAAATTTTGTATTTATATTTTTACAAAATAGAATAAAACATAATAAAACATGATCGAATAAATTTTGTTGAAAATTTTAATATCAATAAGTTAGACAAGGAGAATAAATAGTGGGACAAAGATAGAGATAGTATAAAAATATTGAAATCAACGCCATCTTCAGAGTGTCGCAAATGAAACTCGCATAAAAAGGACAGAAAATAGAAAGAAAAGGATAAAAATGGTGCAAGAATTAGCGATGAGTGCCATCTCTTGAGCACGAATCAAACTATAAATGATTATAAACCGAGGGTAAAGTATCTAATATAAGAATTGAATATCAACGCCATCTTATGAACGCCATCTTTCATTAAGAGATATCTTTGGTATTCAAGAGATGGTGCTAGTGATCAATTCTTATTCTATTTCTATCCTTTTCTTTCTATTTTCTGTCCTTTCCACACTAGTTTCATTTGCGGCACTCTGAAGATGGCGCTGATTTCAATATTTTTATCCTATCTCTGTCCTTGTCCCACTATTTGCCCTCCTTGTCTAACTTATTGATCTTAAAATTTTTAACGAAGCCTATTCGATCCAAATTTTTTCTTTTACGTTTTATTCCATTTCGTGGAAATATACACAACGAACATCGTCCCAAGTGTTCACTACGATTCTTTATCTTCCTAGTAACAGATTAATCCCTTAAAAAAAAAAGTTTCTCAAATTTTCCCAATTTTTTTGAAAAAAATACATATTTCAAAAGTTTGAAAAATCAATTGTTAATAAATAATTTCTCAGAGAAGAAAACTTTCAATTCATCGATTTCTCTTGCAGTTTATCAAGCTACTACTTTAAAAGATTAACACGTTACAACGTTCTTGACAATTTGAAAATAGTTGGAATCCCGACAATCGAGAAAAAAGAAAACCGAGGGCAAGTGGTGCAACAAGTGTCGCAACCATTTCCTATCCTCGCATCTTCGATCTGAATGCCATTTCGATTGCATGGGTATACAAGTTGGCGAGGATAGAAATCCGAGAGCGACGCGTCCAGGATGGTTTTTGTCTGTAGTGTTAATCAAGCTGGAAATCGGGAGAACTGTCCCATCGTGGAGACTTTCTAATTCGTCAAGCTAGCTTTTCCTTAATTCTCCCCTAATGCTGCCACGGATAATGCAGAGGGTTCCTTTCATACGTTTCATTGCTCCAACGAATCTTAGAAACGGTTTTCTATAGCGGATCGAGTTGTATTAAATTTAATAATAATAATCGTATTATTAAAAGGATCAATATATATATATATAATTTATAATTGTCCTTTCTCCTTTTTTTCTTTTTTTCTTTCTATTTAAGGAGAAACACCAAGTTTCCATAAGATTTCAAACTGAACTTACCTTTTATCCACAATGATGAAGATCATCTTCCAAGTATAATAAAATGATCTTTTTTTTTCTCTAATCACACAACGTTAACAACGATTTCTAATTTCTATATCCTCTACTATATTTAACAGACTTTACACTTTATGACGGATGTTTCGATCGATCAGAAACTTAACGATACCCTGTTCGAAGCAAACGCGTCAAGTAACAACTACCGATCATTGTTACGGTAAGGAGTGCAGTTTCATCCGTGCCGTGTGTGTTTTAAAAGTCGATCGGTGCACCTATCGTTTCGCTCGTAAATGACCACCCTTTGAAGCGAGGAAACGAACGCTGGGGCCATCGAGGCTGCATTGACGACAGTCAGCGAATAAAGAGCACGCGTGGAGAACGGTGCCCAGATTCTTCTCTCTCGTCGTTCGTTTTATACGTTATTCCCTCTTTTACGAGCGCTCCACCCGATTTCTACTCGATTCGGGACTTTGAACAATGTGGAGCAAAATCCAAAAGTTGGAGCAGCCGTGTACTCAAATAAAAAGAAGAAAAGAAGGAAAAGAAGGGAGTAACAGATGGAATTAAATCGTTCGATTCTTCGTGGATTTTCTTTTAAGTTTTCTGAATTAAATTGCCCTTCTTTTATTGAAACTATCGTTGGAATAAATTACGATAATTATGGCGAGCTTCTTGAAAAATTCAAACGGTTCAAGCGTCAATATGGTACATTTTTTATTTCGATCGATTATCTAATCACGTCGCCTCCTTGAATTATCGAAAAGAATTTCGATTCCATGTATACGCTATGCTTCTCCATTCGAAAATTCGTTTACTCGCTCGTCCAAGAATGAACTGTTTTCAAAAATTAATCAAACTATTCCACTTAATTCCACCAAGATAACAGAAAATTAATTCACCTCTTAAAAATTTTCCTCCGATCGTTATTCTGTCTTAAAATTCCAATCACACACGTTACTTTATCGAGACAAAGGCACGTTCTCGAAAAAATCACCCTCCCTCCTCACCACTTCCTCTGATCACAACAATTCTCCACCTCCTCTCCAAAAAAAAAAAAAGAAAAAAAAAAGAAAAAAAAATTAACCAGGGACGTTGAATGGACGTTCGCGTGGGAGAAGTCGTAATGCATTCGGCGTCATTATACCGCCATTACACGGTTGAATTTGTAACAGTGTAAAGACAAAATGAAAATCATGGGGAATGGGGCGAGGAGAGGGCACGGTGTGCCGTCGCGCTATTGGTCGCCGTTAGGGGTGTCCGAACACTTCGTGGGTGGTTGGGAGCCACTATATAAAGCGTTTCACGGATCATGGTACATCGCAGTTGCTTTCACGTGTTGCTTCATCCGCGTCTCCAGATCCGCGGTTTTTCCTTCCTCAAAACGTACGAGTCGCGTTTTTTCCCCCCTCTCCCGCCCCCACCTCCCTTCTTATTCCCTCGTTGGTCAAACGAACGAGTTCTTTCGTTCGAAGAATTACGTTTCTCGATCTCGAGAGTAGTTTTTCCTTTCCTTCTGCTCCGATTTTCGGTTACGATACAAGATGAGGACGTAATTCGATCGCGAGAGAGGGGAAAGAAAGGAGAAACAAACAAACGAGAATCTTTCCAGAAAATCGAACGAGGTAAATCCGAAGGAAAGAAGAAAAATTGGTTCCTTTTACTCGACGTAGAAAAAAAAAAAAAAAAAAATTGAATCGAATCGAAGAGAAGAGGAGGAGGAAATATTTTCGGGAGTTGTTGTATTTTACAGGCAGGAAGATGCACTCGCGGGGTAGGAAGATGCAACTGGTACCGTGTTTCGGTGGCGTAGAGATCGTGCTGTGTTTGTGGATCACGAGTGCTGTTTTAACACTGGTCGCGTCCCAGCAAAAGTTCTACATCCAGGGCCGGTATGGAAAACGTCAAGAGCCGCGTACAGGTGAGCGAGAATTATAAATTATAAATAACATACACTAAAATCGATATTAGAAATCCATTCTCTCCTCTCTCATCGATCCATCCGTAAACGCGTTTCAGCTCTCGGTTTTTCATCCTCGCCAAAATATCGACCTAATTCCACTCGTCCGCGATTGATCAATTAACGAATGTTCCAACTACTCCGATATTCCGTCTGTTGATTATAATAACAAATTCGTAACCTATTTGCGTAACCCACGATATCGCGGTTCACCCCGTGATTCGTTGAAAGCGCGAAAGCTTTAATTTTCCACCTATATCGGGTAATCATTTCCAGCTTTTGCTCGCATTCGATTCTCCAATCAGAAACCGTTGTTCAGCGGTTGTGCCTTCAATTATCCGTTTCCGGTTTCCAGTCACCCGATCTTTCGCGAAATTTGAAATTTTACTCCAATCTGGATTATAGATTCTCTCTCTCTCTCTCTCTGTGTATGCATCCATCCTCGTCCGTGAGCGGGCGATAATTGATCGAGTTCTTTTCTTTTCTTCTCTTTTCTTTTCGATTTCAATCGCAGAAATTTCGTTCCTCCTCCACGGACGATTTATTCCGTCGCGAGATTCGTTCTATTGGAAACGGAAAAATGCAAGGAAGGAAACATCGTTCGTCTCGATATAATAATTGTTGTATTTTTTTCCTTAAGAAAGATCGTTCCGATATTACCTTCACGGTAATTAGCCATAGTTGTTGAAGCGGGTGGACGGAGAAAAAGGAAATTATAGCACATATAAAAAATTTTATGGCAAATTAAACACGAAAGGAGGATGAGAGTTTCTTAAACTCGGATCGCAATTTAACTGTGTTGAGCGTCCGAACTGGGGACATTTTTCTGCCCATCGTCAATAAGTTTCAATAAGTATGTATGTCGTAAATCGAAACTTTGGCTCGCGTTGTTTAGAAAAAAAATATCGAAATATCTCGTTGAAACATCACGCGAGCTCGATTCCAGTTTAAACTTACGATCAAAATCGCAATCTTATTGTTACGTGTGATTTATGCAACGATCTCTATTTGATCGATATTCAAGAATTAAATTCCTCGTTTTCTTCCATTTCTTCTCTTCTCTCTCTTCAAAGTCGCAACTTCACCACTTCGCATCCTTTAACTCGTCCATCGTAACAAGAAAACTAGACTTTTAAATTTGCAGGATATTTTTCATCCAGGGGATGATAATACTTTTCGCGTGACAATCACGAAAAATGTGCAAAACTATATATATATATATATATATTCCATCCACGAGACAAGACTTTGGAAAAAATCGAAATTTAACGTTTTAATCTCTTCGAGGATTCGTCCGCAATTATATGTGTTAATTGCAGATTCGTTCTACGTGTCGGGAGGAAGGTACGGGCGCGAGAGCGAGAGCGGAGTGGCGAGCAAATCGCAATTGGCGAAGTTGGTTGAGGCCGAGGTGCCGAGGATAGATCGATTCGTTTGGGGTGGCCGATACGACGGAAAACGATCGCCACCTATCGACTATCGGCCTGTCTCGTCCGTGAATCGTTTCAGCGCTGTCCTCGACTTCATGGATCAGGTGGACCTCGATCGAGAGAAGAACGATCTCGGTAACCGAAACGAGCTCGATTTTCTCCCCTAAGATCAATCGTATATCGTACACGGTGAGGATCAACAAGAGATTCCACTTCTGTTTCCCCCTTTTTGTTTTGTTTATTTAAGCAGAAGATCGGCTTTTCGATCGGCCCGGTTTCCCAATTGATAAGATCGACACGGGACGAGTACAGATGTCCCGAGCGTTGAAATCACCCAAGAGCGATGTGCTCGTTAGCGCGTCGAATGAATTTTCGAAGCGTGGATAAAATAATAATCTGGAGCGTGAAAAAAAAAAAAAAAAGAAAGAAAGAAAGGGAAAAAAAAGTGTTAAACTTTGTCGGAATTATTAACGAGTACGGGATCGCACCTTTTTGTTGTTTTTTTTTATTGAAGTTTGTTTTTCGCAATGATTCCATTCCGACAGAGGAATGGAGGAAGTTTTGAATCGAAACGAAGCTTTTCGCGGTACGAATGGAACAACTTTTGAATAGTATCGTTTGAAATTTATAATTTTTTTTAAACGCGAGTTTTTTCAGAGTAAAAAAAAAAAAAAAAAAAAGAGAAAGGAAAAACACGAAAATTTTACTACAAATTTCACTGTTCAAGCGTCTAATTTCACCGTGATGTTGTTAGAACGAGTTTAATTTTGCAAAATCGAGGATGGCATTTATTTTGTTAAATTCCCTTTGTCAAAGTTGCAAAGCATTACCCAAAGCGGTTTCAAATGTAAAGAGAGACGATCTCGTTACAAAAGCGGGATAATTCCTTTTTCTTTCTTTCTTTCTTTCTTTTTCTCCCCTCTCCCCCTAATGGTGGAACAACCATTAGTTTCACTTCCTCTTCTCTCTACTTTTTTTTTTTTTTTGCAGACACCTTGGGAGGACTCGTTGGCCCTTTTTCGTGGAAACGAAAAAAAGAAAGAAAGAAAGAAAGAAAACTGGAGGGGAAGAAAGGAGATGCACGAATGGAATGAATAAAAATTTCCAATTTTTTTTAAACAAGTCCTCCGCATAATCAGAGTGTAAAGTATCGCGGAAATGAGTGAAACGAGCAAAGGAAAAAAATATAAGCTTCAGTTTACGCATCGTAGAACACCCTGTGTGCTTTCTATTTCTCTCATCCACCAAATTCCTCTTTCCTTCATTCGCGTTACTTAATTTACTCACTTATTATCGAAAGGTTGCAAAATATGAATCGAATTTGCAAAATATGAAATCTAAAAATCATGAAACAGTGAACCCTTCTCTCCAACGATCTCCAACCAATTCCTTCTTTCTCCACGTATCAAAGTTTAGAGGACCGGTAGAGTATCTATCTCTTGGGTGTAAAGTCTAAAATGTCTCGTCCCTTCTTCGTCTAATTCGACATCGTCTAATTATACTTTCAAAAGTTTGCCACCAGTAGCAAGTTTGTTAGGTCCCTATCCCTTCGGGAAATTTCTGCAAGGAATTTTCCTTTTTTCCCTTCCTCCCTTTTTACCACCCTCTCTCCGCCTCTTATTCAACATTTAGAAACGGATTTAGAAAAGATTTCAAAAGATTTTTCCCTTCTCCTTCGTTTAATCCCTTCCACCATCTATTAATATCCAGTTTCAATCGTTTTCCCATTTTCGTTCTCCTCTTTAAACGCCCAGTTTTTTTCCCCACTTACCTTCTTTTTTTTTTTTTTTTTTTTTTACCCGCACCGAAACAAGCGCAACAAGTTCTCGTCGAGAGAGAGAGAGAGAGATTCGATTATTTTATTTGTTTTGCTTTTTTTTTCCTTTTTCCTCCTCCCCTCCTTTTATTTTCGAATACTTCGCTTCCTTTTTTTCCCCTCTCTTTTTTTTTCTATTTTCCGAACCGATCGGCGAGAGTAGGCGGTCGAAATATCGGCCACGTGACGATAACAGTACCGTTTTATTTCTCGGTCAAGTGTTGCAACGATTCGGTATTGATCGATACGCGATAATTAAACCGCTTTGGTAGGAAAATGGGAAAAACACGATCGTTTATGGCTCTTTCCAACACGACACTACGTACACTCGTATTCCATTTACCGTGTGAAGATTTTTCCTTTTTCTCTTTTTTCTCCCTCTAAAAAACTTTCCAACAAACGTCGAGCGCACACATTAAGGATTAAATCCTAAGAGAGAGAGAGAGCTTTTAGCTGCCGTTAAATGGGATTTACCGAATGGATATATCCCGACGTATCCTCTTTCAATCCGATCTTATTTTTCTAGATTTCATTTTAAATTTCCAATATCCCGTTCGAGAATCCTTCGAGGATCCTTCTCGGAATGGCACTCGCGAGACTTGAGAGGCGAATATCTAAAAGGAATAATAATAACAACGAGTGGACGATGTTTCGTGTATCGAGCGTGGAATGTCGATGCGCCAATTAGAAATATCGACGCGTTCCATTCACTTTCGCCCCGATGAAAATGAAGAGGAACCCGCCGATTCGAAAGCAACGAAAGTAAGATTCTCTTGTCCTCTGTTTGGAGAAGATGCAATGTCGTTCTGGGAAACTCTGGGGTGATCGAACCGAGGGGGGGGAGGGGACCGACGGTTCGGCTTTCGATTCGAATTTATCTTCGGAAGTCGGGACAATGTATCGATTGAGAAAGTGGAAGATGATATTCGACTCCGCGCGTGTCTCGTTTCCGCGGATCCGAAGGAAAACCGAAGGAAATCGGTCTCTCGATTAATAAGTTAATACGAATAAATTACAACCTCGGCGTGGAATAAACGCGCGGAACGAATGAAATGAATTTACATACTATTTGTTCTTTAATCAATCCCGTTTACATTAAATCGATTTATCGCTTTCACCACTTTGCCTTTCCAACTTTGTTATCAATTTTTTAGCTACTTAGCGTATTAACGTTTCTCTCCAATCCGAGTATCCTCTCAGCTTTTACAAATCTCGCCAGCCTGGCCCAATTTGCGCCAATTATAAATTCCCCGATCTTTCTTTCGTTTCTTCGATCCGTCGTTCTCGCGAATCATCGTGCGAATCTCGGTATAGGATCGACACTGCGAATCCGCCAACGATTCCCAAGATCGAGAACATTTCCAAGATTCGAGAATCGAATCGATTGGAGCGAGAGAGAGAGAGAGAGAGAGATTAGGAGAGAAGAGGAGAGCGGTTGGCGGATTAAATGGCAAGGTCTTTAAACGATCGCTTAATCCTATTCGAGACCTACTTTTGAGCCGGGCCGAAGGAGAAAGTAAGAGGAGCAGAGTGTAAGAGAGGAGTGACGCGCTCGAGAAAGTAAAGTCTCGTTTACACGTAAGAGGCGAGAGTGTTGTGCCAGTGTTTTTTTTTTTTACCGAGAGACGGTACACGCATTACGCCGGAATAGAATCGCGATTACCACATTTTAATTTTCTTGAAAATTTGTAGGTCGAGCAACTAGCAAACCCCACCTCGTCTCTCCCCCCCACCCTTTCACTCTCTTTTTCTTTTCGCCGTCCTTTCTTTTTAATTTCAATCTCGAAAGCGGATTACACGACGCGATAATACTTCACGCGGCGGAATTGTTTCTCTTTTCAACGCGGATATCGTCCAGTTTCTTTCCTATTTTTTTTTTTTTTGTTTTTCGACAAAAGATTGAGATATATTTCATAACGAACGATTTGATTGTTTCGATTTATTATGCCGATCTTCGCGAGCGAATACGGATACATTTATGTTATATTTATGTGTGCGCGTAACTGTAAAGTAATACGAAGAAGGAAGGATGAATAGAGAGCAGACGAAACAATTTTCGTGTCTACGTTCATTACGCTTTCCCTCCTTGATCCTCGAGCTCGAACCGTTGCGTGCAACCTGAAAAAAAAGAACGTAACTTTTCCGTTACTCTCTCTTCGTTACTGTTAAACCGTTCCTATGTAAACAAACGTAAGTTTCGATCTACGAAGCGGGGGGGGGGGATACTGTTTTTAGACAGAATCGATGATGCATCGTTCAATGGTTGGCTCTGATTAAATTCTTCGCGCGTTCAAATGCAAATCGAAAATATAATATAATACTGCAACGACATATTCGTGACATCATATTCCGTCCTTTCCGTGATGTCACCCCAAAACGTGACGATCGCGATCACTTTCCCCTTCCAATTTCCAAACTTTGACCGCTTCTCTCTCTCTCTCTCTCTCTCTCTCTTTCTTTATAACTAAAGTTATAAGAATTATTTTTTATTTTTTATTTCGAAACGATAGGATCCAAACTTTGACCGCTTCTCTCTCCTTAATTAAAATTACAAGAGTTATTTTTTATTTCGAAACGATAGACGACGCGATAGGATCGATTCGACGAAACAAACGGTTCGTTAAAAGATGATGTTGAATCAGATGTTTCCCCCTTTCTTTCTACGTCGAATTTGTAGCATTTGTGAATCAAACGATCGCATTTAGAGGCGCGCCTTTTGAATCACTGGTGCAAGTTTTCACCCGACATACAAATCGACGATTTATCATTACGCGATTATCCAACTGCAATTACATGGAGATTGTGCTTGCTTGCTGTGCGATGATTCTGTTACAACAGCGTTTCAATGTTTCGTTACACAAATCGTTCGATTTTATGGAACGAGCATCGACGAGTTTATTATATCGTTCTGAAAATTCAATTCAATTTTGACGGTTTAATCGTTGAATCTGTTCGTCACGATTCTGGAAAAAAATTATATTAAATATACATATTTTTTCGTTGCTTGCAAGAGATTTTTTATAAACGTTTATCCGTTTGGATGGAAACATTAGACTTTCCAGTTCACGGAGAAAGTTATGCATTAACGGGTCCGCACCGCAGACTCGTCCAGATAGATGAATAACGGCGCAACGATGATCCAGTGTTGAGGAGCGTTGCTTCTGCCAGGGGCTTCGACCTAGTTTCTTTCTTTCTTTTTTTTTCTTTCTACTTCGATTGAACGCGTTCGATCAAACCAACCTCTCGTTACAACGTTTTCACGTCAGAATTTGAAGATAACGCGTAAAGACGAGAGGCGAGATTCCTCTTTCGTTAGAGGGAATTGGCTTTTCGAAAAACAAAGTCTTCTTTAAGCAAAGGGTGTCAATGGAAGAAAATAAATTCTCTCTAAATTATATTCCGCGTTTACACACGGCGTTGAGAATCAGAACAATCGAATTCCCGAGCAAGACCCAATTCTATAGATCGTCCCTATTTCCATTAGTTCGATGATATAACGTATGTGCATATTGAAAATCTAGGAACGAGAAAGACCGTCTTCTTATTATTTCTTCGATAAGATAAATAAGATATGGGAAGAGATAGGTGCAACGTTACTGTTTGGAGTTTTAATAAATCGTCACCTAAATTCACTCGATTTTCGTCACGAGGAACTTACTCTTTACTTTCCTCATCGATAGGTGACACGCAACGATCTCGTCTCCCTTCGGATACGTTTTCTATTTAGAGATGGAAAGGATCGGAGGCTAAGTAGCTGGATGCTTCATCGAGTAATTAGAGAAGACAGTAGTAGCCTCCTTTCTTGACGAATGGAAATAACGTGTAAGCGTGGGAGAACGCATTAATTACAAAGAATTTCTTGATATCGAAGGAATAAAATACTTCTCCTTCTTCGTTATTTTCTATTCTCGACTTTTTTTTCTCTTTTCTGACGAAATACCGTTTTATCAATCGATTATTAAACGCTCGTGGAACGGAATCAAAGAGAACGACGATTAAAAAGAACGATTATCGAATAATACGAATTCCACGAGTACCTTTCGGATCCTTGAGCAGCCGCGTCATCAAAACGGATGTGAACGTTTCGAGAGTGTTGCGCGAGAAAATATTTACACCAGGATATTACGCGAGCAGAAATGACGTGTTAGCATATACGTAAGTCTCTGAATAAACCAGCTTCGATTCGTGATTCGACGATGAAACAACAAAATTCCATATCGATTGCAAACACGCTCGGGATCCGAATTCATGGAAAAAAATCATTTCACGATTCCCCTGGTATACACAAGAAATCATCGCTTGGAGAAACACATAGAGCACAGAAAAGCGAGATACGTGGCTCCAACTTTCTCAAAACTAGATTTCTCGAGTATCGAGACGACGATGAGATGGGTGATTTTGGATCTTTGGAGAGATCCATTTAGAAGGCTGGGAGAATCGTCGAAAATGTTCTCTCTCTCTTCCGTCCACTTTCTCCTCTCTTTTGTAGAAATAATAATTTAAGTTAAGATATATAACAATGGATTCCGACTCGTGGAAATTATCTTTCAATTCCGTCCTCTTCAACGTTCAACGATTTTTTTCAACGTAATTGATTAATCGAATTTCAATCAAGCAATTATTATGGGACACGACGTTACGAGGAGGTCGGGTTTCTACCATGTTTACCATGCTACGTCGAAGGAATTGACTTTCCAATTCGTACTCGCCTCGATCGGATAGATCGACTTCTTCTTCTTCTTCTTCTTCTTCTTCTCGATTTCTTCGACGGGGAGAATCCTTCCATCTGCTTGTTTTCGTTCTGGACGAGGAGCAGCTCGTTCCACGATCGATCTCCTCTCTTCGTGCTCCTTCGAGGAGGCACAATGGTCGGCGTTTATTTTTTTCCTTTTTTTTTTTCTTCTTCTCTGCAGAATTAATGGCCCAGAGTTAATTGCCCGGAATTGCTTCCAAACCGCCTCACGGAACGAGCAAACCGCTGTAAAATCACCGTCGAATAGCGAAGAAGAAAGGAAGAAAGAAGCATCGACGATTGCGAGGATTTGGAAATCGAATTCGTGGAAACGAAGAAAAAGTTGCATTTTCTTTTCTCAGAGGGCATCGAGTTAAAGCATTACATCTCGTACGAGTATTTCATCTCGCGCGAGAAAATCGAAGAAAATTCCCCCTGGAGAGAAGGAGAAGAAGATTGGGTCGTTTAATGGCGCGTCTCGTTTTATTTATGCCGTTGTCGATTTAACGAGAAACTTTCCCACCCGCGCGACTCAAAACTTTCTTCTCACGTGTATCCCTCCTCTTCGAGAGATCCCTTAAGAGGATGCGGCAAAACGTGCATTATTCACCGACCATTCAACATTTTCAATTCCGCAAACTTCCGTTCTTCTCTTCTTCATCTTCCTCTCACCTCTTTTCTTTCTTTTTAAAGAAAGATTCGAAGCGTACTCGAAGCGTACTCGTTTGGAGGCAAGAGTCGGAGAGGGTTGGTGGTTGCACGCGAGGGGGAGAAGAAGAAGAAGAAGAAGAAGAAGAAGAAGAGGAGGAGGAGGATGTCGAGGACGTATCCCTTGGATCGATCGATCGATCGAATTTTCCCGTTCGAGCGAACGGAGAGAAGAGTTCGAGCAGTTGGTGTCGATCTGGTGGGGGACACGCGAGAGAGTTTTACGTACCGAAATGAAACTACTCGGCGGAGAAAGTGAGAGCCGACGTAGCGGACGGGCTGGGTAACGACGAGCAGGCGACTGGGGCCCCTCGAGACGAGAGGATAGACATGGTGCAGGCCCTCCATCGTGTGGATCTTCCTCCTTCCTCGGAAAGATCCTCGGATAGATCGTGATCGTGGAAGAAAAAGTGAGAAAAAGAGAGAAAAGTGGAAGGAAACGAGTTTTGAAACAGTGGAATCGAGCGTTCGTCTGTAATTTTGCAATTTGTAGATTTTTACGTGTTTTGTTTTTGTTTTTTTTTTTTTTTCTTTTTCCGAACGAACTCAAAAAGTTCGACTGTTCTCGTTGGAGGGGGGGGGGGAAAAAAAAAGAAGAAGAAAGTGCGAAGATGTAGAAGACCGGCGAAGAAGCATGAAGCCGATATTCTCGGATGATCGTGGTGGAATGTTGGAACGGTACGGGTGTTAGGGTCGTAGGCAATAATCGCGATAAATAGATGAAGGGTGTCGCGATATATCGGTGAGAAGGATTGTGTTATGGTGGTGAGGACCGTTCAGGATAGACGTGGAAGAAAAAGAGGAAGAAGAAGAAGAAGAAGAAGAAGAAGAAGGAGAAGAGAGGGTGGAGCGGGTTTCTTTCTTTTGAGGAACCGCTTCTTGGAAGTGAGAGAAAAGGGAAGAAGGAAGAAGAGGGAAGAAGACGGAGAAGATCGGAAGGAAGACGAGATCGGGCTTGATTTGACAGATTGGTGAGTAAAGAAGAAGGAAAAAGTAAAAAAAAAATATACGGACCTTCGTCGGAGAGATTTTTTTCTTTTTTAAAATCTCGATGGGATAGCATCTTCTCGGACAGGTAATTCGAAGAATATTTTTTCATAATTAGATTCTCCCGTTTAAAAGATCTAGAAATTTGAGATTTTTTCCCCCCCTCCCCCTCCCGTGGGTTCCGCGAGAGATCCTTTCCCGAGATTTTTTTTTAAATTAAATTTAACGCACGGAAAGCGATGACGAACCTCGCGCAGAGTCGTTGTTGTTGGAAGGTTGTTGAGGGGGAGGAGGGGGGGCGGGGAGGGAATAATAACAAGCGGGTTGAGGAAAATTACAAGTTACTCTCAAGTTCATTCGAGTCGATGCGTTGGAAATTGTAATACAATAGCCGAGCCGATGGCCATCGGAAAAATTGAGTGAAAGTGAGAAGGTATCTGGGTATCAGCTTTTGAAAGAAAGCTGTATCACCGTGTAAAACGCGCGCCAACGAAACTAGTGATTTTCGATCGAACGAGGTGGCCATTATATATACCTGAATGAACGAATCGTGGCCTTCGCCGCGATTTAAATTTCCACGGATGGAAACTTAATGGGCTCGGTGGTGGTTTCGATGTAATTTAACGGGATTCGATCGTCGCTTAATCACGCGTGTCCACGCGTGAAATTGTCGAATTTCCATAATTGGAACGTAAGTCGGATCGTTCTGTGTCATAAAAAGTCAGAACGAAGAAATTTCGAGGGAAATTCGTAAAAATAAATTAATTCGGACGAAAGAAATTGCGTTCGTAGAAGTTCAACAGGATTACGAGAGAAAGATTAAGAGAGAAAATTTCTCGCGGAGAATTGGCAATGGGTATCGAAGTATTCAACTTTCCGATCTCGTAGCGAGTGAAAGTACTTCCGTTCTTTTCCAAAAGGAGACGAGCAAAGGGGACGAGCATTAAGGATGCACGGTCCGCTACCGTTCTACCGATTGCCTAAACACCACTCCCCGTTTACGTAACACCGCTCCCCCCGTTGCCCCGATACAACTTTGAGGAGAAACGCGCGACAACAACCCACGAAACCGTGTGCTCTTCGATGTTTCTTTTTTTTTTTTTTCCTCCTCCGCGGAATTAACGAAACGATACCCAGCGTTAATATAAACGTTCCACTCAGCGCGCTCTTCTTTCTCCCGCGATAAAACACGAGAGTTTCGATCAAAGAATTTTCTACCATTGAATATCAAGCGAGATAAATTACAGATTGGCAAAACGGTATGAATATTCGATCGACGTCGGCACATTCGCGTTTGTTCGACACACTTTTTCTTCTCTCGTTTCCAACTCTCTGAGACCTTGGCTGAGATTACTCCGTTTTACGCGGGCAATTAATTTCTCCTAGAAGAAAGTAACAATGCAGATCGTTCCGCGATCGTTCCGCCATTCGTTTCGTTTCGTCTCGTTCCCTCGACGAGAGGAGAGGAGGGGAGAGGACGAGAGAGTTGGGCGGGGAGCGAAATTTTGAATCGGACGGAATCGACGTGGAAGAAGACCGCGAGACGGATTCGTTACACAATGGAAAGTGTTGTAGCTGGTCGTGAAAAGGGGTATCTCGCGAACTAGACCGCGAACGAGCGTACTTCTTTTCAAGGCCACGAAGAAAGAGCGCAACGTTTTGTTCGGATTTCTTCGAACCGGTTTCCCTCGAAAGGGGCGGAGGAACCCGTTGCCCCCTTCACGCCACCGTCAAACCACCGATCAAGGTCGCCTTATAGAAAAATCAAACCAAGGGAAAAACGTCGCCGTTTTCCAGATTCTTTCGAGTTTCGATCGAGTATCGTCGCTCGAAAATCATCGAAAACCTTCAGCATCTCGGCGAGAAACTGTTCATCGGCAGTGTTTCGTTTCCCGAAGCAAAAGGATCCCCGATACGATCGAGGTGGATCGCGGGAGGAAAGAAACGGGGCCGGGGATCGGACGAAAACAAAATTTCACGCGCGTGCCTCTCTTATTTTGCCTTTTTTTTTTCTTTTCCTCCGTTCGCTTTCGGCGAAAGTAAACGGCGCCTGTGCGCGTTGCGCGGAGAAAGTAATGGATCGCGCTCTTAATGTCGGTTCACACGGAATTTCGGACGGCGGGGGGGGGGAGGGGGAAGGGGTGGAGGGGGATTGGGCCCGGCGCCAATCGGCTGCCACCGGCCACCACCTCGCCTTTCTCGAAACAGCTGGGGGACTCGAACGCTGCTACTACGATTATGCGTGTCTTCGACGCAACGTCTTCCCTCGTACGCGGGAGAAGAAACTCTCCAACTCTGCTTACTTTCGAGCACGATAGCGCCGATTCTCCTCACCTAGCCGTGGCGGTGAGGTGAAAGTTCGCAAATCGCTGAACCTTTTTTTCCCTTCCTCGTTCCGAATTTCCGAGTGAATCGAGTTGAAACGGGTGTTATTACGGGAGTAATACGAATAAAGATGAATAGCGCGTGAGGGGGGAGAAAAGAAACAACTTTCGTCTGGATGCAAGGTCGGCAATTTTCTCTTCCTTAACGGAGAACGAAGGCAACAATTAAAATACATTGGCGTCGACATGTCGATCGAACTAGCTTTTAAATCCAGTTAGAAGAAACTGGTTCGTTTCGTTTTCTACCGGGTTTCACTTTTCTTCTTATCGTTTCCGTTTCTCTCGTTTCCCTGCGAATCGTCGTTCGTTCGACAAAACTTTGAAAAAATTGTCGTCCCTCGTCGCAGTTACGATCTTACTTTTAATCTCTGTACAACAGTTCCCTCGATCATTAGAACGTGGTTGGCGAGATTGTTGCGAGGAAGAAAAATGGATAAAGAAGAAAAAGGACGGTGGTCGATGGCTCGTAACTTCCGGCGAAGAGGGTGGCGGCGTGAACATGAACTTCACACCGCCGTGAGCGCAAGAAGCGCACTTTCACTTCTACTCGGACTACTCGGCAGAGCCAATGACCTACTAACACATCGAACCGTTCACATCGCCGCTCCGATGTTATTCCGCCAAGGACGTTCCGATTCGTTCGATACGTTCAATTATCCCTTCTACGAAAGAAAGGAAAAAAAAAAAAGGAAAAGACCGAGACCACTTTTTTTAAACTTTGCTAACAAACTCTCTTCTCTCCACCTCTCATCGTCTACTAACTGCGAGATGAATCCTTCGATATTCTTCGCCCGATTCCTTCCTTCGCTTCCTCTTCCTTTTCCCCGTCGATTCATCAACGACAATGGCCGAGGATTTTTAAATCGTCCGTTACGAAACGGAGTGACAAGTACCGTTACGTGGTTAAATTGTCCTGAACGCGGTGATCAACTCTGCAATGAACGACGATATAAAATTCCCGCCCCCGCGTTTTCACTCCTCCTCTCGATAACTGACCAACCGGAGGATGTTGTTCGTGGAACGAATCTGCCTGAATCATTGAATCGACGCGTTTCGTTTCCTGCCTTCGAGGCCTGACCCTCTTTTTACTTTCACGGGCCGCGACGACGTGACGCAAACAACATATTTTCGACGAAGAATTCGCTCCTCTTCGAATTTCTTCTTCTCTCGGGCGGATCGAATCGCTAGGCAACGCGATCTTCCTTTCGGCCGAAGTTAAAAAGAAACGACGTTCTCCTTTTCGATTTGGACGGATTCGTTTGTCGAGGCACGAAACGGTCGCGTGCGATGCAACTGGCTTCGTGGTAAAAGAAGAAGAAGAAGAAGGATTCGAAGAGGATCCGTCAGGAGGAGCTGCGTGTTTTTCCATGGCTCGTTAACCATAGCTCGATCGTGCTGCTTCGTTCTTTTTGGAAAATTGATTCCAGCGATCGGCCGAATCGAATAGTTTGATCGCGAGAGAAAATGCCAGAAGAAATTCGCGGATTCTAAGGAACGATCGGATCAGAATTATTCTCGTGTGCAAGAAAAAAAAAAAAAAAATGGAATCGACCGCGACACCTTTCGATTTTCTCTCTCTCTCTCTCTCTTTGTCGAGAACTGTTTGCTCTTTCGTCACGTTTTATCTCGACCGCTTTACACGCTATGCCTCTTGCCCCGAAAGATACCGTATCGAATGTTTAACAATTTGCACGAGTTAATTGAAAGAGGCTATCGGCGAAATAAAGTGGCTGCGAGATAAGTTTCGAGAGAGAACCCGTTTTCCACGGGGAGGGATAAATTGAATTCAAACGCTTTGCTCAAATGATATTCGACTTGTTAACACATATAACGCGATAGTGGAAGGACAAACAGCGAGAGAAAAAAAGAAAAGAATGAGTTTCCAAGAGAGGTGTTGAAGTTCCAACCGAGAACCCTTTTTCTTTTTCCAATTTTTTTTCTTTCAAAAATCCCCTTACTCCTCGGATTTGCATTGCAGCCAAACGACGATGGATGCAGCCAGATCGTGCCAATGGATACTCATAGGAATACTCCTCGTCGTCTCGTCGAATCGCGCCACCAGCAGTCGCGCGGGATCGATACAGGGATCGAGCCTTGGCAGATCGAAGACGATCTTCGATCCCGGTTACATGGAGGCGTCGCGTGGCAACGATGGGAATCGGACCGAGTTGACCGTCAACTCGCCTCGTAGACGCCGATACGTTCGATTCCCGACAGGGCCGGCCGGATATCTGTTCGAGGGTGGTGGCGGTCCTCCGATAGGGAGGAACCTCGGAGGTTTATATCCAGGAGGTGTTCCCCGTTTCCCGTCGTGGAGGCAGCACAAATCGATCTGGAGAAGTCCCATCTCGGAGTACAACAGGCCCCCTGTGATGGGCCATCGGACCCCGCGCTTGATCTTCCGCGACAACGACTTTCCGCCCCCGGTCGGGGGCAGTGCGCCCTCCTCCTTCTTTCAACAGTCCAACCACTTGCCGGATTTCGAGGACGACGCGAGAGGTATGAGTTGCGTGAGTTTAGCAGGCGGGAACGAGAGACTTCACGACTTCGTTCGACGAAAATTGATTAATTTTCTTGAGTCGTTTCTTTGACTTCGTAGATATTCCCTTTCCTCCTTCTTTTTCTTTCTTATTAATTAAATTGAATTATTGTTTCAGATCATCGAAAGCAAACGCTCGACGATTATCCTAGGTTAGAGTCAGGTACGTTTTTTTACCGTGATCGGTGGCGCAGAGATCGATCGTACCTGTTGAAAACCCGTTTTCCGGTATTTCGTTAATCGAAACGAGCGTGTATCGATACAGCCGTGTTACGTCACATTTGTACGGATATATTCGTGCTAATCGGATAACTGTAAATTAACAAGACTCCGCGCGCAATATCCCAAGTGTCGCAACTATTGTGACCGACCCGTTTCCGTCCGAGTTCACGATTTCCGTCTGGTTGCGACAGAAACGCTCCGTTCCTTCCTGTTGCTTTTACGATTTCCATCAAATCGCATCGCGATTGTATTAGCGACACTTTTCAAAACGATTGCCCAATATTTCAATACCCGTCTCTCTCGCGAAAGTGTCTCCCAAGTTAGGCTTGGAGTAATCGATTCGTCTTTTTGAAAAAGAAATGAAAGAAAGAAAGAAAGAAAGAAAGAGAACGGTTTACGGTTTAAGAGGGGCAACAGCGAAGCCACGTGGTTTTATCTCGTATTGTTTTCGTTGTTCCGAGAGAGAATGCGCGGATGGAAGAAAAAGTGGAAGAAAAAACAGTTTGCGTCCTGTTTTGTGCAGAGCCGCGTCAACAAAAAAGACCGCTGTGGAAGGGTGACGATACGTTGTGCGGTGACGGACGAAGCTGCGAATTTTTTCTAATGTGCTGGATGTCCGCTGGCCTTTTGGACGGCAGTTGCGGCGGCATCATGTTCGCTTGTTGTCAGAGGAGAGAACCGAAAGGTAGCTCCTCCGATTATAACCTGATTGAGGCACCTAGAGATCAGTCTCAGCCGCTTTCGTTGGACACTTACACGGAGACAGTCAACGACGATCGTAAGTCCTTCCTACAGAAAGCATGCCATCCGATTCTTGCACTAGCATGATCACCTCTCTCTCTCTCTCTCTCTCTCTAAACGAGTCGAGTTTTATCCATCTCTTTCTACATTACTCTTTTTCCATTTTTCCTTCTCGTTACCTCTCGACTCGAGATTATCCTATTTACTCGTTCTTACCTTTCGATTTCTCTTTCGCTCTTACTTTTTCTTTTTTGTTTTTTCTACAAAACGTTACACTTGCACTTTCTTCGGCATGTCGAAACGCTCCTCGCCTGCAAATTACTCGTCTCTTTAGCACTTGCACTTTCCTCGCCGTGTCATCGAGAACCTTCACTTTCTCTGTTCTCGCACCTTCCACGAAGAGAACCACCTATTTTTCGTATTCCCCTTTGATCCGCGAACTTTGATCTTGCACGCTAACTCTTCCTGCCTCGTTCGTCGTCGAGCCACCCATATCTTGCATGCTCATCGCGATGCAACAACGATCCTTCTTCCGCACTCCTTCTTCGACTCCTTGCGTTCTCCCTCCGTCCCTTCCTGTTTCGCATCCACTTCCGGTTTTCGCCTAGAAACCCGCGAGAAAACGGTCCTCCGTGAATTACGATCTCGAAGAATTTCAGAGAAAATTCTCTCCCTCTTTTATTCTCCAGTTCACGCTTTCCAATCTTTTTTTTTTTCTCTTTTTTTTTTTTTCAACTCGTCGAACGATCGAATTACTCCAAGTCTAACTCGATCTAACTGAATTACGGTGTTAACTCGACCAATCAGACTTTGGCTGGACGAAACACGCGCGTAGTTACGGTACAAGAATTACATTCGATTTTATTATACTAACTCCTCGAGAAATTTACTATCCGCGAATCAATACCACGACAAGGACTCGACCTTTATCCATCTAACGCGTTGAAAAAAAACGAGGTGTCCACGTCCTTTTTAAATTACAGGGTGCGGGATACCTGCCTCGAAGCAGACCGCGCAGAGAAGGATCGTGGGAGGGGACGACGCGGGGTTCGGCAGTTTTCCATGGCAGGTCAGATTTTCATCGATCGATTTTCGTGCGCATCTTTTTTTTCTTTTTTTTTTAAACAGAGAAAAAACTACTTCTACTTTCTTCAGGCGTACATACGAATCGGATCGAGCCGATGCGGCGGCACCCTCGTCAATCGATTCCACGTCGTGACTGCCGGCCACTGCGTAGCCAAGTAAGTCGAAACTCGATCCGTCCTCTCTAAATTTCATCCCTAATTTATCCTTGTTCAGGGCGTCGGCGCGCCAAGTCCAGGTCACCCTCGGCGATTACGTCGTCAATTCGGCAAGCGAGACACTGCCCGCTTACACTTTCGGCGTCAGGGAGATACGCGTTCATCCTTACTTCAAGTTCACGCCTCAGGCTGACAGGTAGGTTTGTAACGATTCCGATGGGATAAATCGAGGGGACGAAACCGAAATTTTTTTCAGATTCGACGTAGCCGTTCTTCGATTGGATCGACCGGTGCATTACATGCCTCACATAGCGCCGATCTGTTTGCCCGAGAAGAACGAGGATTTTTTGGGCCAGTACGGCTGGGCCGCTGGATGGGGCGCTTTGCAGGCTGGTAAATACAATATTTATTCGATGCGTTTGTTAAACATTGTTTGCGTCGAATTTGTTTTTAAAAAACGATCGAAATAACAGGATCGAGGCTACGCCCCAAAACTCTTCAAGCTGTGGACGTGCCCGTGATAGATAATCGGATATGCGAGAGGTGGCATCGATCAAACGGGATCAACGTGGTGATTTACGACGAAATGATGTGCGCTGGTTACCGAGGAGGTGGCAAGGACTCGTGCCAAGTAAGTGGCACTCGTCGAATCGAGTGAAAGAAGGAGGAAAAAATATATATTTTTCTCGTTTTGTAGGGTGACAGTGGTGGACCGTTGATGCTCGAGAAGACGGGGCGATGGTACTTGATAGGCATCGTTTCGGCGGGTTACTCGTGCGCGCAGCCAGGCCAGCCAGGAATCTATCATCGCGTGGCGAAAACGGTCGACTGGATAACCTACGTTATCAACTCGTAACGGAATAAACGAAACGAACGAAAGGAATATAGAGGAATCGTAAAAGCTTTGCATGAAACAAAGTTTACAATGTTACCACCGAGGAATACGCGCCGTATAATAAACAATTGTGACGTTGCGAACCGATTGTTAAAAGTCAGATGTTGCTCGTCTTCGAGGTTTGGAAGGACGAGGTTTGTTTCGTCGTGCGTCCATTTCTATTCGTGTACAATTCTTCCAAAAAGACGAGACGAGAGGCGATGTCGAATAGAAATTCTTTCGTCTCGAGTTCTTCTTTCACCGATTTAATCGAGTCCTTTGCGCCAAGAATTTTATCTTTTATCCTTTTCGACAAACGTAAACGGCGATGCGAAATTATATCACATGTTTGTAAATTAAGCGCGTGCGACTTCGCGTTTAATAAAACGTTTTTTTTTTTTACTTTACTCGTTCGTCTTATTATCTTGAGGGAGGAGGATGAGGATGAAAGAAGAAAATCTTTTTACATTAAAAACATACTTTTGTTATTCGACAACCGATATAACTCAACGCAAGCATAATACGTTGCTTAATAGCAGGGCAACGCTTTTTTTTTTTTATTTTTATTTTTTTTATTTTTAAGTATGTGATTTTCATCGCGTATATAAGTACACATTTATTCTCGTTTATTCGTTTCAACGATAAGCATCCGCGACAACGAAATGTCAAACATCTGCGTTGTAGGATCGTAGGAGGCGTTGGCTCTCGAGGTTCGATTAAGTAAGATAATCTTGGGGATAAACTACGATATAGTTTCTCATCTTCGCACACCAACAAAAAAAAAAAAAAAAAAGAATTACGCTATGCTTCCCGCTTTCGCGACGAAATAATAAATAATTTTTCCGACGATCCTTCATTGATCGACGCTCGTCAACGAGCGTCATTTCCTTATTTTTGATAACAACTTGTTGGCATCGAGCCGACGAAAATCAGACTAGATATCGTTCAATCACTGAAAACAATTAAGAAAAAAGAAAAAAATAAAAAAAAGAAAAAAAAAAACGCTCGTCGTGAAAACGGGAAATGTATCAATTCCCTACCAGTTGTGTAATCTAATTTACAAAAAATTAATTTCGATTCGCTATACATCCTGTCACATGGAGCTCGTATCCGTGTAGTATCATCTTTCATTTTAAGTAAATATCTTTAAAACCGCAGTGAAAAGAGACGGTGTTTAAACGCGAGAGTTCCCGAGAAAAAAAGGAAAAAAAGAAAAGAAAAAAAAAAAGAAAGAAAGAAAAAAGTATCTACCTATCTACGTCGTACGATCTGCGTCAAAAATCTGTTCTTCTTCCACGAGAAGAGGCTTAAACCCTGGCCTTAAACAGGGCGAGTTAAAATTCATCTTCTAAGTTAAATAAACTAACGATAATACTTTCTCGTTTGAGAGTGGTACGCTCGAATACTAATAAAGGAGGAGGACGAAGAAATATCGGGTCAAAAGGGACCCGATCGAGGTGCTCGATCGAGCATCGCCGGTTATCAAGCTGTCGTGAACGCCGCGGCATTCTAAATGCATTCTTGTGAACGATATTTATAGAGATTTATAGAGATCGTGTCGGGAATTCGCCAGTTTCGATCGGTGGATCGTGAATCACTTTCGATTCTGTTCTTGATTCTTAAATTACAATTACAATTTCTCGAACGGTTGTAACAGTTGAAACAGTCTTGTCGTGTCGCAACATTGTCATGGGGCAACAAATGCACTGACAAATTGAGCGGAGATGCATCTCCGTGGCGATCCAATCCTAGAGAAGAAATCGTGCAGATACTTTGAACAACGAACCACGCCCTGTTCCTCGATTGCAGCTTGTTTGTTGAATCTATTTATTTCGCTCGTTGCTCAAAGTATCCGTGTGCTCGATTCGAATCCGAGGTGAATCGATTCGCTCCCTTCTACGACGGTAGAATATCGAGTTCAAGGACACTTTGTGTAGTGGGAGACAAGCCGTCTTCGCTTTTGTGCATCAAGATGTTTTTCAAATCCCTCAATTTCTGCGGTTGAAGAGCCATAGCCGAGTTTCTGGGCAAGGTCGCGATCGGATTGGTGCTGTGACTCTTGAACGGCTTTTCGTATCGATTGATCCCCTTCTCGGATTCCGAATTGTATCTTCTCTTCCCCGTTAGCTCCGTGTTCGGTTGCATCGCAACCGTGTCCCTGTCCTCGAAGCAGGGGACCGTTTGCATCGACATGGTGTTCCTGCGATCGTTGAACAAAGATCTGGGATTCAGGGTGACCTCTCTTGCCGAGCCGAAGTGCTTGAAATTCGCGCAGATGGGATTGTTCATGAGACTGGTGTCCGCCGGATGGCAGGGCTCGGGCACGCGTTTCTCGATCTTGATCTCGGTTACGTTCTGACGGATCAGAATGTCAGGCGCCGCTTCGGGCAACGGCTCCTGGGAGATCGGTGGCCATTTTAAGTCGCGCGCCATGTCACGGTCGATCGCGAGAAACTTTCGCCTTGATTTGTCTACGTTGTGCCAACGGTAGCGTAATTTCCTAAAAACGAGGTAGTCGACGAACACGTATTCCATCAGCAACGAGATCAAAAAGTTGGCGACGCCGTATCCGACCAGGATGAAACGAAAGCCAACATCGTCCGGAAGTATCAGCTCGAACCAGTTGCTCAGCCACTCGAAGGGGAAGGTAGCGAGGTAGACGGAGAAGAGGCTGAGAAGGATGAACGAGGTGAGCAGCCCGTAATTCGTGAACAGGGACTTTCTGTACGGATGACCCTTCGAGAACGTCACAGCCAGAATGATATACTGCATGGAACTGATTATGAAAACTGTGTAATTTTCCGTGCAGCTCACGTCGTCTTTGTTCTCGGCCGCTTTGAGCGTGGCGTTGAACGGCACGAACCACTCCATCTGCTCGAGGTGCCACAGACTGACGGATTGAAACAATGCCACGATCAAAATTTGGGTCACCAGGCTGAGAATGGGAGTGGTACTGATAAGACTGTTGAGTGGAGCTGTCTTGACCAGGGGTCCATCGTAGGCTTCGGTACGGCCAAAGAAGAATGCGAAGATCGAGATGATGAAGAGATCGATGTAGAGGAACTCGATATCCGTTAGATTCGACTCGATACCGTACAGCAACATCACGGAGATGAACTGAGTGAGCGAGTAGCTCGCCATGTATTTGAAAATTCCGAAAGAAGTGACCAGGGCTGCGCGGCCTTCGCGAATCACGGTAAGTACGCAGGAAATGTTGGTTTCGCGGCTGGTGAAGGGCGATGCTACCGAGGATTCGGTGTCGGAGAGAGAAATCCCGGTATGGGCTGCCTTCAGAGCTCCGCAATCGTTTGCCCCATCGCCTACCATGGCTGGAAATCATTTTTTTTGAAAACTCGACATTCTGATCGAAATTGAATCGAAATTACCTGAAATTAGAGGAAATGGAGTCACTTACCAACATAGTATCCCAAAGATTGCAATTCCTGGACGAGTTGTTGCTTCTGGTCCGGCGACATTCTTGCGAAAATTGCTCCACGCGTGACAAGTTTGGGAATCAGTTCCGGATAATATTGTTTGACTAGTGCCCATGTTTTGCCCGTGAGTGCAAACACGTATTTATTTTGCGAATGTTGCAAGCTGAAACGGAGGACAAACGTTAAAAACCGGGTGAATTACGTTATATACGCTTGGACAGATTTGACGAACTTACTCGTCGGATAAATAATTGATATCGTTTTCATACTTGTTCCCAAAGCCACTCTCAATCGTTTCCAAGCTAGCAACACTGTTCAGATCGGTCATTTCGCTAAGATCCGCGTGCGTTGTTGATGGTTCACTGTTGCTCTTCGTGAAGTAGATCTGTGGCTTCATCTGATTCTGTTGAGTGGCAGAGACTGCGATAACGGGTGTACCTGGTTTCACGATATCACAATCTCTGGCGACTGACAGTGCAGTCAGCATGTTGTCGCCGGTCACCATAACGGTTTTTATACAGGCAGTATTTAGAGCACTGATCACAGGTGTAGTTTCCGGCTTCAATCTATTTTCCATGATCACGAACGCTAAGAACGTAAGATCGGACTCGGCGGATTCGCGACTCAATCGTTGAACCTTGGCGTAAGGAAGACGGTTCAAAGATTTGTGCGCGAGGCCGATTACGCGGTAACCTTCCGAAGTATAATCTTGCAACACGGTGCCAAAGTCTGGTGGAACTGTGAAAAACAACGTGATTAAATTGTAATTTGAAAAAAGAAAAAAAAAAAACAAATATTTTTTTTAAACACAACATTTGTCGTTTGTTTGCAACACTTACTGGATTCTGCTCTGGAAAGGCTGAGTATCATTTCTGGGCTGCCTTTGCAATATAGATCGTAATGATTAGCTCCCAACGTCCTCGTTATCACGCTCATCCTCTGAAGACTAGACGTGAACGGAAATTGACGAACGATTCCAATTTCTAAACCTTGCTCCCCCAACTCCGTCGTGGAACCAGCCAACGTGGTATCGAGGTTGTTCAACGAGATGTTATCCATCACGTCCGAAGACATGGAGTTTTGCCGGCTGAGCGATATTCTTATCTCGGTGGGTAGTTTCTTCAGCAGCTTGGAGCCCTTCGGCGGCCGTACTATCGTAGGAAAAAGCATAGAGAATTTCGACGTATCGGACACATCGGGTTCCTCCAACGTCCAGCCAGTAGACTCGAACATTTTTAAGTCAAGCGGATCACCCACGGGTTGATTCTCTATTATAGTGATTCCGTGACACGTTACCATTCCGATTAGAAGATCGTTCAGGGGCAAAGACGCGATGTCTTTAACGGGTGGCTGGAACTTCCTATCGACGGAGGATACCACGCCCCACATGTCGAGGCCATCCTCAGTCAGTGTCCCGGTTTTGTCGAAACAAATGCAATCGATCGATCCCGATACATTGATGGTTCGTGGACTCGTACAGTAAATCTTGTTCTTCTCGAGTCTTCTCTGCGCTACTAAACGGCCAACGGTCATAGCCGCCGGCAGGGCTGGAGGTACTACTATGGTGATCAGATCCAACGCCTCTAGAGCGATGTGGTTGCTAGGGACACCTCTAATAGCCTTTGTCACGATGGTGTAAATCACGCCAATACTAGCTATGCCGGCCAACAAGATTACGAACTTGTACGAATCTTGTTCGAATTTGAAATCCACAGGTGGAGGATACATGATCGATCTGACCAAACCACCTTTACTGGTATTGAATCCCGTTCTAACAACCACGGCTAATACCTGTAAAAGAAAATTACACGATAATTTTGTCTATTTGATGATCAATAGAAATATTATTCAGAATTCGAATATTCCAAAAGTTACCTTTTCCGATCCATAGTATCTGGTTTGAATAACTTTGGTACCGCAAAAAAGAGTGTGTCTTGCGTGCTCCTTGGTGTCGTATATCACCTCGTTGGACGAAGGAATAGGCGTTTTCGTAACAGGAACCGATTCTCCGGTTAACATGGATTCGTTCAGAATGCAATTTCCAGTGAGAAGTACCGCGTCGCAAGGCATCAAACAACCGTGAGAGGGAATAACCAAAATGTCACCAGGTACCAATTTTTCAGCAGGCACGGTCGCTGTTTGCCCGGTCGTGCGATCTCTTATCACCGTGGCCACATCGGAAGAGTGTACAGTGGATCGCAAGTTATGTTGATTCTGCAAATCGAGCCTTGATCATCGATACAATTTAGGAGATTAAGACAGTTGAGTGAATAGAAAATCGCGTACTCGACGAGTCTGGAAGACTGCCATGATTATACCAATGCTGGACATGGTCAAGATAACCATGGCATAGTAATAATAATTGTCGGCAACCCAGAGACCGAAGCTGAACAGTTGGAAGACGTAGAATGGATTCAAAACCTCGAGACAAAGCAAAGTTAGAATACTTTTTACTGGAATCACGATTTCATTGTTTCCATAAACGCTGCGTCTGTAAGAAAACAAAGAAATATCGTTTAAGAACAAAATGTTGCGTAATAAGAATCGATCATTTTCATAATAATTTCTCTAAATATTTGCCTCATGTGTTGCTCAAGTGAATTCAATCCTTGCATTTGATGCAACGTGGAAGTCAGAACACCGGCGTCCAAACCTCGAAGCTTGAGAAATTCGGATCTCTCGGGGTCCCAAACGTAAGTTAACTTTTTGCAATGGAAAAGAACGATCGAAGATACCTCTGTGAAACATTAAAAATATTATCGTTAATCAATTTTTTTTATATATAAAAGAAAAATCCTTTCTTTTAAACATTGAATTCTTACGTTTAAATTGTCCACCGATTAAATGCAACGACAGTCTCGGATATTCTTCTTTTACTTCCTTGATAGTTATCATACTGCCGTTCTCCATCCAAGGTTCGTTATCCAATAATGACTTTCCATCGAACGGTTTGCTTCTTTAAATATGCAAAAAAAAAAAAAAAAAAACAAAAAAAAAATTATATTTGAGATATTAATAAAAATAAAATATCGTTGTTCGGATAGGGATACAGTATTATAATCTCGTAAGGAAAAACTAGAGGATAATTACAATATATCTTCAGCGGCCAAAGTCTTTAATTTTTTCACATGATAGCTCGTATGCTTTCCTTGAAATCTCTCCACCAGTAAAACAGTGTCTGCAGTTTCTAATTGACATTTGGAATGAGTCGCGAGTAACATCAAGTGTGGTATCCAATGAAAGACTAATCTAAGAAGGCCTCCGGTGATTATAATCAAGAACCATGTAATGACGGTAAAAATTTTGTTCCTTTTGTAGCTGGAAAAATTAGAAAAACGTATTATATTTAAGAATATATTGATAACATTGATCGACGCGATATGACGCGATGATGCTTACCCATAAATTTCCATTTGATCTTCCTCACCAGGATTGATGTAATCGATGCCATTCTTTAGATGAAGTATACCATTACTCTTGGTACCTAAAATAGCACAATACCCAACTAATTAGATCGATATTATTGACGACGGGTGAAGAAATTTTATAGAAATAATTGGATGAGATAAATTGGATCGTGGCAACGTGTAATACTCGTGATCATTGATTGAATGAAATATCGATTGAATGGTGCGATTATTTATGGAAGACGGTTTGATTCGAAAGGATCGTCAAGGACGATAAGATGGAATCGTTGCCAAATAATTTGAGGTGAGTAATTAGGCGATGATCCAAGCTCCTTACCCTCTAAGAGTTCCGTTTTCTGCTCGCGCTGATGGTCAGTAGTGGTATTGGTACCGCGCGCTCCAAACACGTTGTACGCGTTTCTGGCAAAGCTCAAGTTCAATTTATTCGGAGTGGGCGGCATGATGATGATCGCAGGAAAAGGAGCAGGAGTTAAATACGAATCTTACGTATATCTATCTATATATGTATATATATACGTAAACGCACGTATCTATTTATATATACACATATATATGTATATATATATATGTTTTCTCTTCTCTTTTTTTTTTTTTTTTTTTTTTTTTTTTTTTTTTTAATTAGGTACAATTGTTCGTGATCTCGCGGGGGAGATCACCCAGCGAGGATATTATTTGCGATATCACGACAGCGTTTTTCCCTTTCGACGTTTCTTGTCCTTCTTCCTAATTTTTTATCTTGTACGTTCCACAACTACATGTTACCACTACTCTTCTATAGACTACGATTTATTGTCTATGGGCCAATCATATGGACCCTTGTTGCTTATATAACAACGATACAACGTGTGAAAAAAAAAAAGAGAGAAAAAAAAGAAATAATGGATAGTACACGAAAGTTCGTCAACTGGCTTCGGAGGGAGATCGACGAGGATAAAATACTCGTGACAAGAGAGAAAAATGGGAATCTAGCCGAAACGAAGCGAACGATTCAAACGTTCGTCCCCCAATAATAGCGCAGGACGAGGAGACGGCTGTTTTAGGCAATAACCCCGTCTGCTACCGACACCGATTGCCCGCCATTTTCGGGTCCGTCTTCAATGTTCTCGATGTGAATCTGAACGGAGCGTTCTCTTGCATTTGGCTGACATTAAATAATCGAGGACGCGTCAGGATATAGCGGTATCCTGTCGTACGGGTCGGGACTCGAAGATCCTTCCACGAGAATTGAGGCGGCAGTGGCTAGGTTGAGTGGCAGGACAACGACGACGTTGGCTATGAAACAGTAGCTGGTGCTATCGCTTCGGACCTGCCCCCGAGTTCCTTGATTCGTGTCAGTCGCCAGGATCGGTGAGCTTTCGCCAGCCAATTCGTGGCGTGGTCACTGCTCGTTCACCTTCGCTCATACCGCGTCGCACAGACGCCTGTTTCGAATCCCTGTCGGCCGATCTCGGATGAAGCAGCTGAGGCTCTTCCAAATCCCAGCAGTTCACCAGAGATTTTCTCGTCTTGCCCTTGCCTCTCGCGGCTGGTCCAATGTTATCTCGGCCTTTTGCTCCGCAGCCAACTTCTATCGCCTCTCTTGCATTCTCATGCCTCCCTTTTGCTGCCTGTACGTGCGATCTCAAATACATTACGGGTTATAAAAGTATTTTGGATGCCGTCGGATGTTTCGATCGGCAGAGAAACTTGGTTCCACTTGGTCAATTCCGGTCCTCGAATCACACTTGTGTTTTTTTTTTTTTTTTTTTGTTTGTGATCCTCTTCGATCGACAGAGATCTGCGTTATCGGTCAAATGGTCGCGATCGAGTCGACGAATGATCTACCGATCGCGTTATCGATGACTGAAACGAGCAAAAAATTTTTTTTCACCGTCTCGAATCGACAAGTCACGAAACTTGATTTTTCAACGTTTTTTTTTTAAGTACACACAATAAGTAAGTCTCGATCGAAAAGTACGATCAACGCTCTGGAAAAGTAAAAGTTGTTTCAAAATGAAAATATGTGCACCTCACTGGTATACATATAAAACGTCCGTTTCACCGTTTCAGGAATTTCGAACACCTATATATAGAATCGATTACGTCAATGTTAAAGTTCCTTTCTCAAAGGTGATCATACGATTCCCACGAGTTCTTAGAATGATATTTAAAATGAATAAGCACTTTATTTTTTTCACGCACGAGAGAAACTGACACACTTCTTTTTTAACACTAATATTCACTCGTGACAATCGCTCGTAATCCGACTGATTAATCGCCCTCGACAGATTGACTATCGATATACAAAATCCGTTCTCTTTTCCACGTTATTCCAACTTATTTTTCGCTCGTTGACGAATTTTTCTTTCAGATGATCCGTTTAAACGATTCACCCTCTTCGGGACTTCTAAGTACAGAGAACACGGTGCAATAGTTTGTACCTAGTATCTTACTCATGCTGGAAATTTCAATTCGTTCGCTCGCGTCGATTATCAGCTCCGCCCTTTTAGGACTCCGTAAATTAGGAAACAGAAAAGAAAAAATCTCTCTCCTCCAAGAAGTCACTTTGCACACCGTTTTCGTTTCACTTGCGTTTCATGCATCTGCGGCCGCACCGTAGTTTTCTCGCTCACAGAAAGCACCACTTCTGCCTCTGTCGACATAAACTGTGTGGGTTTTATAAGCGTTCACGTTCGAGGAAAAATGACACCTTTCCTTCTCGCATGCCTGGAAATTATTTTCTCGGAAACGTCGCGATTCCTCGGACCTTCTTCGACCGCTTTGTCTGCAACGTGCTCGCGATGGATCTAAGATGGCGTCCAGCCAGCCGTTTCTTTCGAGTCGCGCTTCTAACACTCCTTCTCTTACTTTCCGACCGTGCTCGCTTGAATTATTCTCGCTCGACAACCGCGATCCCCTCGCCGAGTTTCGTGTTAGACCGGTTTGTACGATCACTGTGAAATACTGACAAGTATGCGACAGCTGGCACAAAGCGTTCAACCCAATTACAACGAGATTCCAGACGCGAGTGTATTAAGGGAATCGTTTGGCATTAGCAGAAGACTTGCGCTCTTGCCTGCTTCCATCCCGGTTCAGGGCTGTACTCTTCGTCACCTCTTTTCAGGTACGCCACGTGTCGAGCTCCGTTATCTCGTTTCGAAACGAATACCGACTCGATTACGCTTTGTCAACGTTTCGAGAAACGTAAAACTATTCGTCGAGATACTTGCTGTCGTTTGCTAATTTTCGTGCGAATTCGTGCTGATTTCGTGCGTTCACACGACTTGTCAGCGATTTCTCACAGAACAAAAACTGTTGAAAATTTTTTATCATTTTGCTCGAGTCACGAAACTTATCTTGGAATCTCAAGTTTCGGTTCGATTAAATATCTCAATCGAACAATCGAGTGGAACAATCGATCGAAGCGACATTATCGAAATTTTCCGACCTTTGTACTCTTTATTTCGTACACATTGTCGTACTCTCAAGGGCTAACCATAAACTCGGGGCCCCAATTTTATCGGAGTCGTGCCTGAGATATCCCTACCATTGGGTTCTGCCTCGACCTACGACGACGTTGCCATTCGTGACTCATTTGTTCCCACTAAATCGCCTTCCGTGGCGTGAGGACGGCCCTGTTAATTGTACGGGACTTAAAATACATGCGCCTGTTTTCATGACGATATCTTTTCCATTATCCTTTAAGTAATATACCGGAATATACTTGTTCAAGCGTTGTTTCAACTGCGTTGAAAACCAGGTAAATCGAGCGGTTTGCCTGCTTTTACGATACTCGTCATCTCTCTTTCGCTCTTTCTCCCTCTCTCGCTTAGATTCTCCATCGCAGTATTGAACGAGCCCGAGAGCCTCGTGGTCAATACTCTATTCGAGCTAACTTTCTTTTTATCGTCAGCCAGCACGTGCCAACTGTCTGAAACGTTCACACCTAACTCTCGTGCAGTTAGTGGGGGATTTCTTTCCCGTATCCTCTTTTGGTTAACTTCAATTTTAATCCTTCTTAGCTCACTCGACGCGTTAACGACTATTCGAGCTCCGACAGAAGCTTCTCCTCGAGCGAGGTTCGTAAAACAGCGTCGATTTTCAAAATCACAAGTGATGCCGCACGTTCTTCCATATATAGTATCGTTTAAAGATTATGTTTCAATGTTTTAACGATAACAGGGACATGTTTGTTTGAATGAAGACAAGCTGGTAACGCGACACTATCCACCAACTATAGGTCAGATAGTAACGCGTAATCATCAATGACGAAGATATCGTTAATGACCGGGAAAAATCTCGAACTGTGATTAATTTATTCAGTGATACACACTTATTATATATATATATACACACGAATATGTGTAGAATCAATCAAAAGCGTTAATAAAACGTTTCAAGATTCGTTCTCATTACATCGTTTCCCAGAATTGTTCTTTTTCGATTTCTCTAATCTCGTCAGGAATCGTGGGTTTTTGAATATTTCATACTGCGTTCGAGAATTCTTGGATGTCGTCATTATATACCGGCCAAGAGATAGCGAAACTTATGTAAGGTGAATATTGCAAATTGCGTAAGCGTTGACACGCAATTTCACGCGATCAAAATCGCGACGCTTATAATTATATGCGCCTCTCATTTTTCCAAATGGAGGAATCATAGGATTTCCGGTTAGGTGACACGTGTTTCGAGTTTATCTCGTTTATCATAGTTTCCTTTATCCGATCACGTTTCACGTGTGCGTTTTGCCATTTTATTTGATCAAATAAAGTCCTGTATATCTACTCTTATTACGAATTCGTCTATCCGATCATCGGTCACGTTTTATCTGCAAACATCTAGGAATTCGATGTTTGCAACACGATAATGTCTTGTTGTTGAATTAGCCGTTAGTTTCATCGATAGCTCGAATGATAGCTTCTTTGAATTTTTGAAGGAGATGCATACAATTGAAACGCGAGCAATGATTCGATGCTCCTATTAAAAGTCGAACGACAAGTCATTACTTTCCTATTATCGAGGAGTCGAATCGTGTCGAAATTTTACAAGAGTTTCTTTTTTCTCTTACATTATTTTTTCAAGAAAATTATCTTATCGATCACGTTTTTTTTTTTTTTTTTTTTGTTCAAACAAGAAATTTTTATTTGATCGATCGAATCGTCGAGACGATTTATTTCGATTCCCGTAAGATATCTCCCGTAAAGAAGAAAGAGTTTTCCTCGTTTCTTATCAAAAGTGTCACTGAACAAACTCTCGAACGATTTACGCGATAAATCGTTTGGCAAACTCGAGTTCAAATTCAGAATAAATGCCACGGAAGACAGACCCGTCTCGGCCTCCATGCTATTTTCGAGTAGTGTCGTCGACCGATTCGATGAAAATCGTCTCATATTCTACTCTTATTCGCTCACTCGCCTCTCGCTACTCGCTTCCTGCGAATTTAGAGGCGGGCTCGTCATGGCCGTTTGAACTTTTCGGATCTATAATAATCCAGTGACTCGACCCTGATTTCGCCTCTGGTCGAAACATCGGCCATTTCCAACACCGGAATTATTAACTATTTTATTTACGACGCGTGCATGATCCATGCGAAATCATGCGCGCGTGGAATATCATATTTGGAGAGGTGCGATTAATGGCAATTATAGATCTGACTCAAGGTTGCACACCGAACCACTGTTATTTTATTAAACGGAATCATTCGTTTCGAGAGAAATGTTCAATGATTACATGGAAAATTATTATTTCAGCGTCTACATCTATTTTTGTAATCAGGAAAATCAAACTACGACGAGTTTTCAAACCAGTGTATCTTTGTATCTTTTCTTACGGTGATACGATCTTTCTCGGCCGAGATAAAGGCCGAGAAAAAAAATTACTTTGATTTGTGAATGATGTCTGATTGCAACGCGTAACCTTCGGGATTATCACGAGCCACGAGATTTCTATATCTGTTGAATTAAGAACGAAAGAGTTTGATCGACAAGGAAATATTGTCGATTCTTGTCGAGGAAGATATAAAAATATCTTGAATTGTTTTTTTGCGAGCGATAAAGAAAGTTGTTATTCACGATTAGAATTTTAGATTGTTTAGATAGAGAAATCTCTTATATCTTAGAGATTAATTAGAGAAGATATTTTTCATTTCTCATGAATCTCTCCTTTCGTCGAGAAAAGTAAACGCGTTTATTATAATTAGATATGTTGCGATGATTGCATAAAAAGATATATAATTATAGTTCGCTAAGGAAAGCTTGCCTAATTTTAGCGAAATTTCTCAAAGTGTGTTTCTTTACACAGTGAAAGAAGACGTCACGGATCAGACGCGAGAAAATATTACGAATATGCAACGATAAAGTGCGTTGATAAGGTTGACGAACTGTTATTATCGATAAAGCGACTAAATAGATAAAGCAACCATGTAGAAAATAACGTAACAACATGTAGAAAACAACGTAGCAATGGAAAAATCGATAGCGTTAATTAGATCGTTCGATTAAAATTAAAAAGACGATTATTAATTATTGATTGATCAAAACATATAGTTATCTGTATCATTTACGATTCTTAATCTTTAAATAACAATTAATCAATTATATTTATTTGAAATAACATTCGATATCTACCAATTAATACTTTGATACGTCAATTGACGAGATTTTTTTTTTCTTAGAGCTTTTAATCTTTTAAATCGTTATATTAGAACACTTTGGACCGAGATCTCGGCCACTTCATAACTTGGTTCGTTAAATACGTCACCTCTTAATTGACGAATCGTTTCGAGTGGACAATGGTCGTTCGTGAGATAATTAGGGCAGCAATGCGTCCGCCACTTTGAATTCCTAGCATTTTTGGCCACGGGCGACAACATTTCGAAGAAGAAAATTCGCGAAAAAAAAAACTGTAAAATTTCCTCTTAATCTTAATTTTATATTATTTTATTTTTTTCTTCCATGAAAGAAGATCGCACTTTTTCAATTTCTCTCGAGTTAACTTATCTTCCGAATCGAACAAGTTTTCCTTGAATTTTCTCTAATATCTCTAATGGACGATCGATCAATTTGACTTTGCAAAAGTTTCACACGCAAGAAATTATAATTCGTCATTCCCAGATCGATAATAATCTTCGCGTTCATTGTCAAATTTCATCGAGATTACTGCACGTTTTAATTGGACGACGTGTTAGAACGAAGGAAACTATTTCGCGTTATTTTTACAACGAATAGTAAATATGGATTATCTGTCTGGTTTATGACAATTTGAACGCACGATTCGTGTACCGTATTCGTGTACCAATACTTTTAATTCCTATCGTCCAAGCCTCCAAGCCTCCAAGCAAAATTTTCGAATCGTTTCGATCTCGTATCTATTCGAGTATTGGCGTAACATTGAGCAACCGAAGACCGGTCGACGACTGACGCAAAGGAAAGTTTCGCTGTTACTTTTATAACGTGACTATAACGTAAACACTTCGTTCGCCTCAATACGCCGCAACGATTCATCATCGATCTCTTCGCTTCGCTTCGAGGATTATAATCCCACCATCCCATTATTAAATATAATTAATTTTAATTAGAAAATTCGAATCGAGAGTTCGAGAATCATTCTCGAAACTTCTTCCAAATTAACCGATCCCAAATTCCAAATTGAATAAAATTCGGAGAAAGCGTATTTAAACCATACTCTCCCCCTCCCGAAGGAGACAGAGGCCCGTGTAAAATCCATTTCCACCCAGCAACCATCACCAAGCAACGATTCAACGTTAAAATAACAGAAGCCTACCGTCGTCCATGGTGTTGGTTGTCCTCTCGGCTCGGAGGAGGCTCGTACGAATTCGGTGTTATCCGCTTTCTCTAATGCGACCGTGATGACGTTTGTCGGATTGTCGGCGGGCATTTAAACGCGATCGAGGAACCAGGGATTTGCTGGGCATCGCGCGCGATCTTCGATTTTCTTTCGCTTCCGCGGTGTCAGCAACCGGGCAACATAATTTTCTCGCGGTGGCACGCGCAGCTGCGCCGTCACAGTGAAACGCTACGCGACCGCGCAGAAAAGCAGCAGGGACGCGCAACGGAGCGCCGAGCAACACTGCTCGTCGTCGCCTCGCTCGATCCTCCTTCCGTTACCGAGTTGTAATCGCTCTTCGGTACCGGCGATCCGCTCGCTTTCCCGCCGCTCATTGGCCGACCAACCGTTCCTTATCACCGAAGCCTCTTATCTATCAGATATTTACCGATCTTCGCCCAATTGCCTGCGATTCGAATCCAATTTTTATTCGCGATCGATCAACCGAGGTGGCCATTTTTTTTCTTCCTTTTTTCCTTTTTTTTTTTTCTTCTTCCTTTCGATAAAGCTCGTCGAGGATTTATATATATCCGAGAGACGATAACGGGAAGAATAGTTTTCTTTAAGGTAATGTGTGTGGAAATTTGACGAGTTTTTTCTCTCTCTCTTTCTTTCTTCGACTTTTTCTCGAAGAAGGAAAGAAAGCGTCGAGTCGAGGATCGGTGAAATCGGTTGTTCGAATTTTTATTTCGTCTTTCAATTACATTTTTTTTTTTTTTTTTCATTTCGATCGTTTCGTCTCTAATTGCATTATTTTACTGTGCTACGATTCGTATATTGACTCGCCTCACTCATTTCTTTTCTCTTTTGCGTTCGTTTTTTTTTTCGCTGATCTTCCTTCGATCTTTCCTTAATTTCTCTTTACGCTCGAGTTTTTTTTTTTTTTTTTTTAAGAAGAAGCGATTCCAGCGGGAGAATGGTCGAGGATGCGTACGAGGAAAAAATTGTACAGACTTGGTTTTATTCTCTACGAGACAAAGTATACTTTTTTTTTTTTTCTTTTTTTAAAGCAATCAACAAGACACATCTGACATGTTTAAGTGGTCTACAATGGTTGCCAGTCCTGCTATTTTGTTACAATTAAAATTCCGGAACAGGATTCGTTTATTTATTAGACGCGTGAGTATATTAAATAGTTAATTAATATATAATAATTATAAATATATATTAGAATTTCTCTCTCTCTCTCTCTCCCCTTTTTCTTCCTTTCCATATACTTTTTTTTTTTTTTTACTTACTCCACGTATTCCCTAAATATGATTAAATCCTAACGGATTTTCGCACGCATTAATTCCAACTCGGCTTCCCGATGACGGTTTTAATAACAGTTTAATCAATTAACCGATACTAAAAAAAAAAAAAAAAAAAAAGAGAGTATTATCTTTTAGAGCCAACAAAGATATAAAAGAAAACAGAACGAAAATAAAACGAGGAATCTCTTCTATTTACAGATTACGCGATAGCACGCGAAACGAGCTGAATCTCATTTACTAAATCGAATGGAACAATTTGCTACTTGGATTGGACTAGGTCACGAATGAATCTTAACAACTTTAATAAATGGAAAAGAAATCGATCTCGATCCGCTCCAACGGATCTGCGCCACGGACCCACCACGCGTTTCCATCACGAAACACGCAACGGCTCCTCCTCCCCTCAGAAATCCTTTTTCTTATCCTTGTCGACCAGCACGTTGTCGTGATAGCTGATTTCTTGCCCGGCGACAGCCGGATGAAGATAATGGGGTTCCACGTCGATCTTCTCCTTCACGTCCGAGTCCAAAACCATGGAATGATGAGGCCCACGAAGCATGGTCGTGGTGTAATGCTGAGGCTGTGTTGTTTCCCGCTCGATTGATGTTGATGCTGGTGGAGACGTTGATGGGAGTGTTGCTTCTCCTCCTCCTGGCCGTACTTGTCCAACAACTCCCTCAACTTGTCGAAATCGATGTTCTCGTCCAGCTTGGAGAACAACTCCTTGGTCCCCGATTGGCCCAACTTGGCCGAGTCTTTCAACTGCTTGAAGTTCTGCATGAATCTCTCGTTCGCCTGGACACCGTCCCTGCTCGTGTTCTTGGAGAAGTTCAAGTTCGGATTCTCCAACAGGTCGGGCATCTCGTGGACCACGTTCACGTTCTTGTCCAAATTTTCGTCGGTCAACGATTGCAGCAGAGTGTTGTAGTCCGGCTTGATGCGAGATGTTTCCATGCACGAGGTGCACGAACAATTGGTGATGATTTGGACCTTCTTCTGCATCGTGATAGGATTGTTCGTCTCGTCCTTGCAGTCCAACGTAACCTGTACCGATTTTCGAACGCGTGGAGAGAAAACTCGTGTCTGAACATCTTCGTCCAAGATTCGATTCCATCGAACGAAGAATCTGTTCTTTTATTATTCCATTTCATTTTATTTATACCGTGTGCCAAACGCTGTCCAACGGTTGACAGGAGTCGCAGTAAGGCCTGATCAGATCACCGGGGGCTGAAGGCTCGCTGTGCGGCACCATGTAGGAGAAGCAAGCTCCCACACACACGTTGTTGTCCAATTCCTGGGAGGAGCACTGCGGCCACGTGACGACCTGCTTTATCTGGGTAGTCTGACACCAGCTGTGCTTGTCCGGATACAGCACGATGTTGTGAACCTTGAAACGAGTCAAAGCCGAGTTAACGTTGAGAAAGAGGAAGAGAGGAGAAGGAGGGGAGGAAGGAGTAGTGACGTTTCACTAGGGGAAATCGGTATCGATGAACCTTGTGCTCACGATGGGCGTGTAGAGTGGCCGCTCCAAGGAGCAGCGCGACCACCACCGTCAGACGACACGTCGATCCCATGATCCCTGAAACAACAGAGGGAGAGAGAGGGAATCTTTCCAGGGCGTTTGTAAATTAGTCAGTTGCCAGGTAAGAAGAAGGAGAGTTTCTGCGCGGAGAAGAGAGAGTTTCCGTCCAACTACAACAACTCCGACTTTCTCCGCTCGTTTCTTTTCACGATGGATCGAACGAAGGAATTTCGCGATTACGATTCGAGCCGCGGCGTGGATCGTGGTGCACGTGTGCACGCATCGCGTTTATTCGCTCCTCCCCACCCCGAATGAATGAAAGTCCCTTGCTCCGTGCCTCTCTTTCTCACACTCTCACTCTCTCTCTCCTTCTCGTGGCGAGGCTCAGCCGAGGTCTCAGGTTCGACGACCGTCTGAAATTACGTCACCGGGATTTGTCGTGGTGCCGCTTCTCTCGTGCCCCTTGCTTCCTTTTTTTCCCCTCTCTTTCTCTCTCCTCGCGTGAATTTGTTCGTTCCTCGCGTGAATTTTTAGTTTAAAACACGCGGCGCTGATGGCGTTATATCCTCTCGTAAAACTCGTGACGAGGATCGTGGATATTTTTCTTCCCCCCCCCTCCCCGCCCCCCCTCCTCTTTTGAGGAGACCTTATAGAAGGGGAGACAGAGAGGGAAGGAAGGAAGCTAGGACAACGAGATCGAGTTCATTCATAAATCGTTAAGGCTGATTCCCCGATCGAGAGGGGAAGAGCGGGATGCTCGAGTTTTAAGTCGCCGAGATTTTAAGATAACGGGATTCCATGCGGCCTGGCCTGGAGATCACCGTGGATGGAAAAACGAGACTTTCTCGTGACGATAAAGTCCCGGCCGTAAATACCGGTGGATTTCGGCTACGAGGTTTGAATACATTTGTTCGGGGCGACATTTTTTCTTTTTTTTTCTTCCCCCCCCCCCCCCTTAAGATTCAGATCGGATGATGATTCGACGAGCGAAGAAACATTCCCCGTTCGAATTTCAATTTTTCACGCGATCGAAAGAAAGAAGATCGAGGAGAAATAAATATGGATGGATGGAGGAACGAAAGGAAGCGAGCGTTCGATCAGCGAAGCTTGCTTGCGAGCTCGTTTTATTTTCGCCAGGCGATCGGTAATGAAGCAATAATTCCGCGATAAAAGGGACCAAAAAGAAGAATTACGGTGCGTGTGCGTGAGCGTGGAATCGATGGGGTTGGGGGGGGGGAGGAAGGAGGGGGGAAAAAAAGCGTCAATCTCATCGTACGATCTTTCTTGATCTCTCGGAGACGAGCACGGGAACAAGTGGTACGAACGACGAGGTAAAAGGATGTGCAGGCCCAATTACCACAGTTCGGCCCCTTTTTTGGCCTCTCGAAAAATCTCGGATCCATTTCACCGTTGGAGCCAACCGTGCATCCCCCGTCCTCCCCCCGGCTCCTTCAGGAATTTACTTTGTCGTTCGACTCGCGAGTTGAATTCCTGACAACGGAAAGAATTCTCGTCCCCCCTCTATCTATCCGACAATTGGCCGCCGGTATTTCCAGGAGGAGATCAACTTTTCGTTCCCCCTCCGATGCATTTCAATCTCGACCCCTTTTCTTATTCTACCCTCTCGGGTTTCCTATTTATCCATTTTTCTTCGTCCTTCTTTATTCCCCCTCCTCTCTTCCTTCCATCCCTTCCACAATTCCAAGAAGCAACGATTATTATTATTATTATTATAGGTTTAATTTGTTGCAAGGTTGGCACGGGGAGAGAAGAAGAAAGAAGAAAAAAAAAAAAAGAAAAGAAAGGAATCTCGAAGGATTATCGACGAAACAACGACGTGACAACGACGCGGCGTTCAAATTAGCTTAAAGATACGATAAAGATGCGAAAATTAGAGCTCTCGGCTCGATTCTTGTTGAATCACCCTGTACGTGGCGACGGGGGGAGGCGTCCGACTACACAAGGCGTCCGGCGGCCGCCCATCTCATTTCCACGAGCGGAGATTTGAATGACCGAGTAGGATACGACAGGGACGGATCCGTCGAACCGTTAAACATTTACGCGTCCTTTCCCTTCTCCCCTCCTTCCCTTCTTAACCAAATTTCACCATCTTTCTCCACGTATCTCGTCGAGCACGTCAACGTTCGATACGCACGAATTCGATTTTCATTTCCCACCTCTTTCTGCCCCACCATCATCGCTTTTTTCCTCGCTATCCACGACTCTTTCATAACTCTATCTGTGCCTCTGTCGTAAACGAGATCATTACTATAGATGTAAATCGAGGAAATAATTGGGGGAGCGCGCGGAACGATGGTGGAAACGAGAGACAAGGGGGAAGGAGGATCGAGATAAATACGGCCCTGGCCGTCGGGTCGCAGCCAGAAGTCGAAAGCTCTTTGTTGCTGCGCCACCTTCTCTTCTCGCCTCTAGGTCCGTGTCGGTGGCATGGAGGACCTCCGCTCCACCTCCTTCTCCACCTTCCAGTCCCGTTCCTTCGATTTGCTCGTGTCGTCGAGGGACGAGGGACGAAGACAGGCTGCAGGCGGGACGGAGCGAGGCCGTGGAGCGGAGGCAGAGAGAGACGGGTGAGGGTCCTGCGCCCAGCCGCGAGATTAATTTGATTTTCAACCAAATTTGACGCGCCCCCAAGCCTAGGCGGCCGGCCACAAAGAGAGGATCCGTGTGTGCCACGAGATATCCTCGCTCGCGGGACCTTTTAAAAAGCACCGAGGGGATTAAAAACCCTCGAGTTTCGAGGGCTCGAGCTTAACACCTACTACACGAGAGGGCCGCGGACGTGACGTGCCGCGTTTCCAGGAAGCTTCTAATAGGAATTCATATTTCATATTCGGGCTTTCTCTCCCTGGCGGAGAGAAGAAGAATTATGGCTCGCCCGGCAAACGAACCGAAACGAAACGCTTCGACTTGCCGAGAATCGAGAATATATATAAAGATATATATATATGGTCGGTCGTTATTAAACAATCCGTGAGATTTCGTTGCTCGAAAGCCGTCGAAAAATGTGAAAATTTAATTAATTTTTCTAAATTTAACGAGAGAGAAAGGGGAGAAGAGAGCGCGATTGGACCAAAGTTCGTACGGCCCTGATGCCCGAGGCACGCGAGATATTTTCATGATCTCTTTGCCGATGTGCCACCACGGTGGTACTTAGACGAGGGGAACAGGATAAAGAGAGGGTAAGTAGGAAGGGAGAAAGAGAGAAAGAGGAACGCTAGGAGTAAAATGGTTCGAGTCGTTCGACCAATGGTAACGTCGAGGAATATAGAAGGTATATAGGAGAACGTTGGAGAAACGGACTTGGTATCAAAGGACTAGAGCTGTTGCTGCTGCTACTACTACTATTACTACTACTACTACTACTACTACTACTACTACTACTACTATTACTACTCGTACTCCTCGCAACGATCGCCTTCGCCGTGCCTTCATCTAGCCGTACCCATAAGTGGAAGAATGACTCGCTGCTGTTACTCGAGTCGGCGTTTCTTATTTCTTTTCTCCCTATTTTTCTATTTCTCTCCTCGTTGCACGAAAAGGAAAGGGAAGGGAAGAACCGATAGATACGCGCACGCCCCCGTACCGACCGAAGGTCGGTCGAAGAAAGATCGAATACGCGATATAGGCGAGCGTATAATTTTCGCGATACGCGATACGCGCTCCTCCGGATTTTAATGAGAAATCCCTATCTCTCCCGATTCGGTCTAGCCCAATTTCGCATTTTGCGACCGTCCTTCGCTCCTCTTTTTTCCCTCGCGATACGGTGCCGTGGCCGAACTAATAGGGAGGGCCCGCAGGGTGAGGGTCCGGAAGGGGAGGGGGATAAAAAAAGAGGGAGGAGGACGCGGAACGCGCCAAAAGAAAGAGAGGGGGCGAGAATGGAAGGCGGGCGAGATGGAGTGAGCGAGAGAGAGAGGATGGAGGAGGGTCGGAAGAAAAAGAAAAGAAATAAGTTTGCCAACAGCACCGGAGGAAGCCCCGAAAACACGCTGGACGTGTGGCGCCATCTCGGCTCCTTTTTTTTCTTCCTCCTTCTCCGCCACTCGCCGCGCACACCCCCCATGCTTGTTCCTCGTGCTTTTGTTACCTCGCCCATACTAATTCTTCGCGAGCTGCACGGCGTGCCCGGAGTGCGTGGGGAGAGAAATCGGCGAGAGAGAGAGGGAGGGAGGAAGGGAGGGAGGGAGGGGGGACGGGCCCCGAGCATCGAGGTGGAAGGGGGGCCCCTGTGCATCGACCAGTGTCGGATTAAGCTGCTTTCGCACCCTCTTCGTACCTTCGATTAGATCGCAATTTTAAGCTCGCCGAAATTTCGACGCGCACGCCCCGTCGCGGTTCCTCGCTTTCGTTCCTCTCGAACGTGCCCACCTTGCCAACTCGATCGTCTCCTCCTCCCCCGTTCGACGTTTAACTTTAGACGTGCCGATTAAACCGAGAACGAGAACCGTCGTCGAATGGAGAACCGCTCGAAATACGACACGGCCGACGCGGTGAGATTTCTTAACACCTCCGTGGTGGTTCACGCACGAGCTGCGCGAAACGATCGAGTCCAAAGAGCTTTTTTTCCTCTCTTCTTTTCTTTTTTTTTTTTTTTTTTTTTTTTTTTTCCTCTTCCCTCCCCGACTCGCAAAGAGAGAATCACGCGGATGTAAACGCGACCGCTGAGCTAGGAGAGGGGAGGGAGAGAGAGAGAGAGAGAGAGAGAGAGCAAAAAGAGGAAAGCGCTGGTGTGCGTACCGCCTTAAGAATTCTGTCTCGGTGTGGTAGCCCCCACGAGAGCGCGGACCACATACCTGCAAACGAACGTTCTTAAAAGGGAGGGCAGAGCCCAAGAACAGGTCGTTAAAATGTAATGACATTGTTGTTTTTAATGCTCGCCTCTTTAAAACGGGCCCTTTCGTCTTCCTCGAGCCTACCCGCTACTACCTCTTTCGTTCTCTCTTCCTATTTCTTTTCCCGTTTTCCAGCACACATGGAAAAAATATCGATCCACGCGAGTTTTCTCTCCGTTTCCTCTCCCCCTTTCGATTTCCCTCCTTTTCTCTTTCTTCCGCTACGCTTCGAACGATTCTATCCTCGAAAAGAGGATACGAGATCGAGAGAGAGAGAGAGAGAGAGAGAGAGATCTAAAGCGAAAAAATTTTCCTAAATCTTCCTTCCTCTCCGCGCGCGAAACGCGCCCGATCGTCGGAAATCGTCGTTTCAACGATCTCACCGCGAGATGACACTTCTTCGCTTTCGTCGCTTTTGCAATCCTCGCCTCGAGGTGACTATCCGAGTGGTATCCACGGACTCCTCTCCTCTCCCACTCGAGAAACCTTCGATTTTTCTCGGCTCGTTACACGACAAGCGTCGTCCAACGTCGACGAATATATTTTTAAAAAGGAAAAGAGATACGCGCGCGCGCGTGATCGTCACGGTCAACCGGTGGATTCTTTTTGTGCAAGATAACCGCGCGCGACTCACTCAACGAAACAGTTGGAGAGGATATCGATCGAGAAGGATCACCGGCCGCCACTGGCCATTTTCTCCGCTCCAATTACACGTCGAAAGGCGCGAACGCGGGCGTCGTGCGTTGGCGAGCGGTGGTCCATTTCCAAACGCTGTGGCTTTTAAAAAAAGAATCGCATCGTGTAATTAACCATTCTCCGTCTGGAGAGAACGAAGAGAGATTGATCGATGATATTACGAGCCGTTTACGAGGCGAACGAACGCGTTCGATAATGCGATTTGAGTTTGTCGATCGGTGTAATTCGTTCGTATGGAATCGTATCGTTTCCTTCCACACTCGCGATTCTCGTACCGCGTCGATAAGTTTCGAGTTTCCTCTCCTAGCGTGTTGAAACTCGTTCGTATCGCGGATACGATATCATCTGGCGAGAATGTTTCGCGGCCAGATGGATCTCTCCGTCGATACGTTTCGCGCGTGGAAAGATATTTTTCGGGCGATTTCGGGGGTTAATTAAACGGGACGCGGCGAGTCGCGAAAGGTCTTCATTAGGGAAGGATCCGATGGCGAGTTGGCTACCGCGCAACAGTTTAGCTCGAAAGTTAAGCGTTGCTGGTCTAAGAAGAGCTATCATTAACTCGAGAATAGGGTCTGGTATTAGGATTAGTGGGCGAAACGTTTCGGATAGGGTGTTTCTCGACTATTTAACCGCCCGAGTCCCTGTCCCCTTGGCCACTTCTCGATGGTCGGTGATCGTAGCAACTTCTCCCCATCGCAGCTCCATTCTCGAGGAAACGGAAAAGCAGATCGTGACGCGAGAAAAAGACGCGAGCGACGCAACCTACACCTCGTTCCCCACCTTCCGTACGTTCGTCGATCGATCCGCTTCTCGAATCGTCCGTGATATAACAACAACAACAACAACAACAACAACCGATCGGTAAACTCGTCGCGTCTCCACGATCTTGTCGACGATCGAATGTACGATCGGACGACAAACTGGTCGTCCCGTGTAGAGCGCGCACATCACGTAGCAGTCTCTCTCTCCGGCAACTTGTGGCAACTGATCTCGAGAGGCGCATACGGGCAGCAACGTAAGGCCGCTCCGCTTTTCCGAACAAACTGTCACTCACCTCCGTCCACGTTGCGAAACTACGCACCAATTCTAGATATTTTATGCCGCGGGCACACAGGGTCGATCGAAGGAGTGCGGATAATCGGACGGGTACGGCGATTACGCGTAAATGGACGATCTCTCCGCGCGATTTTTCACTCCTCGGCCGGGACCCTCCCTTTCTCGGCCGGCCGGCGAAAACGAGGGGGGCGGAGGCGAGAAAGAGGGAGGGGGAGGGAGGAGAGGGCCGATAGCGAGAAATTTGACGAACGATTCCTCCTCGACGAGACACGGGGGGAGAGATCCGATACGAACCGTTGAGCCGAACCGAGCTGAGCTGAACACGAAACTGTGCTGCCGATCTCTCGTGTTCCGTTCTCCTCCTCCTCCTCCTCCTCCTCTCGCTCCACCTCCACCACCACCACCATCCGAGTCTCCTTCAGCTCCTCCTTCTACTCGGTACGTTTGGTTCCGCGCCGTTCCCGTTCCGTTCTCTCTCTTTCTCGTTCCCCCGGTTCCTCCAGGTATTCTCGTGGAAACAGAAAGAGAAAGGAATCGAACCGTGATGGAGAGGGGAGGAATCAACGGTAAGCAAGAGAGATCTTTGACTACCTCTCTACAACGACGACGTCGCGCGTACTGTAAAAAGCGAGATCGCCCGAGGCCTTACACCTCGAACCAGTAAAACTTGTACGCTAGTGTCCAAGTGCGCTCCTCCCGGAGTTTCTCCTCTTCCTCTGCCTCCATGCCTCGCTCTTGCCTCGCTCTCTCTCTCTCTCTCTCTCCTTTTGCGCGTATACCAGCGATCTCTCACCGTCAGATATCGTACGACGACGAGACGAAAAATCAACTCGTCGCGCGATCGATGAATTCGAGGGAGTAGGTAGCGAGTGAGAGAGTGAGAGAGAGAGAGATACGATGATACATGGAATCGAAAGATCGAATCGATATAGCAAATTTATTTACGATAAATTTTTTTCTTTCCCCTCCCTCTCTCGATCGAATCGCGCAAAAAACTATCGACTAGACCCAATCGTCTTTGGTTTCAACGAACGACGACACGCGTGTCGTTTCTCGTGTCTCTCTCAGCGTCTTTCCAATTCGAAGGTCAGACCGTTGCACGTATGGTGCGTCGCGTGTCGGAAGAGCACAAATTTGTACAATTTCTCGCTCCACCCAGCTCTCTTTCGGGGGTGACTCGGTCACACTTGGTCAACGCTCACTCGGTCGATTCGACTTTTCACGGCGTCGTTCGATACGGCGATTCGTTTAACGACGGGGCCCAAATCGGTGTTGAGGTATTCCCTGAATTGCAGGCACTTCTCTCTCGTGTTTATATCGTCGGAACTTCCCCAAATGATAAAGCCATCGGCGCCGAGATCCGTGATCTTTCGTAAGGTTGCCTCGAGGTCAGCCTGCGGAGGTAAATTTCATTTTCCAGAATCATTAATCGCTCGCCTCCGATTTGTATTATCCATCGACGCGAACTCTTTCGAAATTCTCTTATTTGTTTTTCGAAAACAACGATTTTTACTTACCCTGGTCAAATCCGTGTCCCTTCGATCCTGATACTTGTACCAGTAATAGGGTAGAACCTTCTTTCTGCCCGTCGTCATTTGCCTCGCTATTCTCAACGCTTCCTTCACCCGGCCACCGACCAGGCCCACTCTTTCACCGCTCGTCAGACTCCATCTCAAGTAAACGGACGGCAGGAGGACGTGTTGCGACTCGAACAGCCATGACATTCTGAATGGGGCAAGCGAACGATTTCTGGTTGCCTTATCGGGCACCGATTAGATAACACCGTTGTAACTCCCTTTAAATTTTCACCGGGACACGAGTCTTGACACTGACCCACTTAACCCACTACGACACGAGCGTTGCACGCGTTCGACGATTCGTAATCTCGTTAAACCTCGATAAATCTTTTTAAAAAAAAAAAAAAAAGAAAGAAAGGCGAATGATCCGAGGAGTATCGACTCGATCGAGAATTTCATTTATCGAGGTGTCGATCGAAACGCATTAATCGGGTGCGATTAACGAGAGGAATAAAAGTTTTTGGTTACGTACTTGTCGTTTTCTTGAACGGTGGCGGCGTCGCATTGGGCGCTCGGTTGATTCGGCGTCAGGTTGTAGCAATAGGGGTAAGCGTAGTATCCCCAACTGGCCGACGGTCTCATCCGTTTGGCAGCTTTCAACGTCTCCTCCATAAAAAGTTGCCCGTATTTCTCGAATCTTCGCCTCGCTTCCTGCTCGACCATCCGATTGTCCCAGAACGGATGCTCGCGGCGTACCAAGTCCACGGAGAGTTTCTTGTAAGGTTGGAGGGAGGCCCAATTCTGTCGGAAGATCGGCCGCCAACTTTCGAAATCGATCACCCCAACGCCGCGAAACCATTTGTCCGGGATCTGATTGATCAAGTGGTCACGAAACACTTGGAGATGCTTGGTCAGATTGCCCTGTTGCGGGACACCGCCGTTTCTCGCCACCACGTTCCCTGAATCACAGTTTCAAACTCGTTTCCTTCCCTCTCCCTTCTGATTTTACCATTTTAACGGAGCAATACGCGCTCGTGTATGTGCGTGAGTGTGTGTGTATATATATATATGTATATATTGTTTACCATTCGGATCTTTCAGCAACGCCGGGAACATTCCAGGGTCGTAAAGGATCGCGATCTCTTCGCCCCGAAACTTATCCATCCAGTTCTGTAGAATGCCATATTTCTCCGATACTTCTTCGAAGCGTAGCCCGTATTTATGGCACATAAAGGTAGGCACGTTCCAGTAAACGTTGAACTCCCGTTTCGTTTTGTTGTTGTCGTTGGGGGTGCCCGGTACGAAGCTGACGAAGAGAAGAGAAACGAGGTGTTAGCGAAGTCGTGGCGAAAGCCGAGAGAGTCGAGGCCAATGACACGAATTAGATAAGATATTTTCAGACCTGAACTTGAACGCTTTATGTTGAGTATTTCAGGAGTTGTGCAGGGATGCGCTTGCCAACATTCGCGTTCCCCTTTTTTTTTTTTTGTCTTTTTGCTTTCTACTCTTTTTTCCTCTCTCTCTCTCTTTTTCTCTCTGTTTAAAGAAAAGCAAAACGTGCCTCTTCGCCGACACGTGATTCCGATTATCCTTTGTTCGAACGTTTTACGTTTCCTCTCTAAATTTAAGAGAAAGATGGAACGAAGGAATTTGATTGTTCGCAAGGCATCTCAACGATTAATGTTATGTATACCCGAATAATAACGCGTTTGTCCGGAGTACAGGGGCTAGCATTAGCAACACTCCGACTAGCATCTCCTCCGTGATCACGACGGACCGAGACATCGAATCGAATCGCATCGATGTCGTTGCGCGCTCGAGGAAGCGTGATAACGCGTAATATCCCGTGCGAATCACCACCCTCTAAGCTAGCTTCGATCGGATCTGTCCTATACTTGTATGTAAGATTAGATTAAATATAGGAGATAAGATTAAATGATTTCACGAGGAACTCGTCAGAGGTCTTCGTGAATAAACGTCAACGACGATGTTACAACAGCAGCACGACTGAATTCCGCTCGATTTCAGGCCACTATTTATTCCGCATCGTGTGTCTCGTATTCCCCACCTACGTGTTCGTCAACCGCTTCGCGCCGTTATCTGCTCCGGGTATTGTTCGGTGATTTCTCGTTTCCGTTTTTCCCTTCCTTTCTTCCTTCCTTTTCTTTCCCCTCCCCCTCCCTCTCTTTCCCTTCTTCATTTCATTATTAAATCGGCGCGCATCACAATCGGATCGAATTCGACTTGCCGAATGGAAATACATTGGGAAATCGGTATACTTATCTGATCAAGGACCATTGTCGAGTCGAAAGCCTTCGTTCGGAGGATGGTATTTCCCCTCGTCCGAATTGATGGAATTTCCCTTGTCGACGATCGCTGTCACGATCGCCCGTATTTTCGAATTTACCATTACCTTTTTTTCCCCCCCCCAAGGATCGTTATTTTTCGTCCGCATTTCGTTTTACAACCAAAATTTTTTACGATCTTTCTAATCGATTAGAGACCACCTTCTGCTCTTCGTATCGTATATTAAATATTTTTGATAAGGATTCGATATCGTGTTTCTGAAACGTGATTCTATAACGTAAAACATATAAATATATGTTTTTATTATAAGTAAAAAAGTTTGACACGATAAGAGATGTTAAATTTTTTTTTTTTTTTTCTTTTTTTATCGTAATTGAACAATGTTTCTTTAAAATTAATTTCTACGTGTCGTGTAGCAGATAGGATTAAGGCTATTATTTATTCTGTTAACCGTGTTATGATATCAAACGATATAAGGATACGTATGCGGGTCTCCCATGTTTCCACGTTATTCCCGAATTATCTTTGTTTTATTTTAATTCTTTTCTCTACTCTATTTTGCAATCGTATTGAATCTAATGAACGTTATCGAGACAAAAATGTGCGCGTTTAACGAAGGACGTGTCCTTATTTCTATGTATTTTCAAGCTTATCAATGGGAAAATATTTAAAGGCCAAACTTGAAGTTGATCGTCTCCTCGCGCAAATACTATTTATCGAGTTTGGAGGTGATCAATAATATGTCCTCTTAATCTTAATGGTCGAATCGATTAGACGAAACGTATTACAAGGATATTTAGTTCTCTTTCGTGAATTCCTTTTTACGCGTTTATAAACAGATAATAACACGATAACGACCAAGGTAACAATAAATTCCACTTTTCGCCATTAACCGTACGAATTTCATAGTAAAGATAAAATATTCAGGTATTTTTTTTTTTTCTTTTTGTTACCTATAAAGATAATTCGTTATGTAAAAATAAATTTCATCGCATTAAGGATAAATTATTATTGATGGAAAAGAGAGAGAGAGAGAGAGAGAGAGAGAGAGAGAGAGAGAGAGAGAGAGAGAGAGAGAAGAAAAACAAAAATCAAATCGAATGGAAGAAAAAATTACGAATATTCGTAAAAGAAAATATGATATCGAGTGTCACACAGAGTTATTTTATATTCGATCAATAAATTTTCTACTACGTGGTTATACGATTAGAGGCAACATTTTTCCTACTCGTCAATAGTTTACGCAATCATTGTTTACTCGTGCGCATATTAAAGGGTACGTTGTGAAGCAATTCATGCAACTAACATTTCCAGATAAACGATACACATGTGGAATTTTATCGAGAGCCAAAGTTCGATAAATAATTAAATCTTTTTTATTAATTAACATTTGAAATTCGAATTGTATGAAAATGAATAATATGGATAATTAGAAATGTTAGTATCCATTTTGTTTTAATCACAGGGTTTTCATTTTATCGTTTTACGCCTTTTTTTTATCTTGAAAAGGCCTTGCGTGTCGTGTTATGTGTTAAATATTGATCTGCAACAACTGTTACAAAAGACACTCCACTCGTATCAACGTTTTCGTAAATGAATAATATACCGTCGTTTTGCGTCGGTTGAAAATTGTTACAAGAAAACAAAGAAAGAAATTATCCCGCGAAATTTTCCCCAAAAACTTTAAAATTATTTGAAACACGTCTTGTAAAAAATATACATTTCGATAAATTTCATATTTGAACAACATAAATTATATTTGATAAGTGGGGCCATCGTTATTTCCTTTAATGACATTCCTTAAAAACTGGTTTCTTTCTGTACCTTCTCGGCTGTCTAATCGGTACCGGAAGCGGATCTTTTCGTTATGCAACCACGCGCTTCGAAGGTACCGAAAAGGAAAACTAACGATCAAAAAGAAAAAAAAAAAAAAAAAAAAAAATCGTAGAATCTTTCGCGTGAATCGTACATCGTGCCGTAAGGAAATTTTATTTCGTGCAGGAATACATAGATCGTAGAGGGGAAAGTGTTAAATTTGTGGGTAAAATTTGATGGAGATAAACGAAGAGGATACAAACAAACAAATGGATCGCTTTACTTTCGATCTTCTTTTATTTAAATTTTTCTTCCACTTTCGCTTCGGCATATTTTTGCGATCTATTTAATTAAACAGACGCTGAGGGAAACGTGGAATTTCATGTTAAATAACGCTCAAGGAGCTTTCGAGAACTTTCAAGTAACTTTGCGGTCGATGATACCTGTAAGAAGGAAACTTCCTCCGCATGGTTCTTGTAAATTACTAGAGCATATAATAATTATCTACATTGCTCGAGCCACGCAGATACGTATATACACACGTTGTATATGCATACTTCGACCCTGAACTAATGTCATGATCAAAAATGGAGGCGGAAGCTCTCCAAAGATAATATCCGCGAAACCGGCGAATAGAATGGAACATCCTACTTAACTCATCCAAGGAAACATCGATTCCTTTCGATTTCATTCGTGTGCTTTGGATGTTCATTATTCGTAGAAGTCAAAATTATATATATTTGTCCCTTCTATATTCTTATTATTCTTATAATGTCCATTTTCCATATTTTACCACTTTCATTTTTTTTTATTTTTTTTTTTTTAAGCTTGCACGTGCGAAAATTTTTTTTCTACACAACAAACTTGCTGAGCTAGAATTTTATTGAAGCACCAAACCAATTTTTCCAGGTGTCATACTAGGACAACGCCAATTATATAAATAATATTGTAGATTTCCATCGCCTATACCAAACTTTAACGGTTCTAAAAATTCTTTGTTGTCCATTAGATCTAATGCGTTAAACACGTCGAAATCGAGCTGAAAACAATACGCAAGTGATATTATCTTCTCGTGTAATGAAAAATAGAAATCGTGAAACTTACATTACGAGCCGATATCAGTGCATCCGTCATAAGATCGATCCAAGGAGTCGCCGTGGACACGTTGTAAAAACTATACGCGGCCCTAAGCGTCTTGTGTGTTTGATGATGCATTATGGAGCTCGGTAACGTATAATAACTAACCATATCGGTGATTTTACCCTCATTTTCTACTACGAAACTATTAATAATCCCGTATTGCGGAAGGAACCAATGCCGAAACTCCTCGATCGAGAAGATTGGGGCCAAATCGAATTTCTCCAAATACTAAAATATAAATGAACTTGATATTTTCTCCTTCCTCTCTCTAATTAATTTCTTCTAATTAAAAATATTAATTATAATAGTAATTACTATATATTCTTGCAAAAAATAATTACTTCGGTTAATATTTTATGAGCTTGAGGTATATCTGCTTCAACCAATTTTCTAAATCCTGGTACTTTTGTATTTTCTGGCAGTTTGAATAATTTTAAAGTTCTCTGCATAGTCATATTGCGAGATAAGTGCGAAAACTTTACTTCGATTAATTTCTTTGGATTGAGAGAACGATGCCAATACCTTTGGAAAACGAATTTATGTATGTAAACGACATAAATACAATAAACACAAATACGAGTTAATAATAAATTAATTGATATTAATTCCAATATTGATACGTACCTACAAGTAGCTATTGGTTTTGGCAGTACAACACCAGCAGTATACACAGCCTGAAATATACCTTGAAGATTAACTCTCCTAGTTATTTCGCGTATTAATACGGGCGCAACTCGTTTTGACCTCAGTTTTTTGTGTACACACAAGAAATTTATTTCCACCATCTTTTGGGTGCTAAAAAAAATTTTTTTTTTTTATTAACAAGAAATGGACTAAAAATAATTCGATACTTACTGGTTATAAACACGTAGAGTAGCTGGAATAGCAGAAATGAAACCAACTAAACGTCTAGTTTTAGTCACCCGTACCCCACAATGCCATTCTTTGCACCATCCAGGAGATTGCAATGCCCTAAAATTAAAAAAATATATTCCATTAAAGATTTATCGTTAAAATCAATTAAACATTTTATAAATCGATATTTTAATTACCATTTTAAAAAATTTGGAGGATAATCAAATCTAAACATAGCATCATCATCTTCCACATAATTTTCGGATAATAAAGTATACAATTCACATAGAACTAATGGATCATCAAGATTTAATGTATCCCATTGAAAATCTGCTGGTAATGAGTAAGGTTCTGCCCTGATAGATGTTTTGTCGGATTCGATAGGTTCATTTTTAATTATTTTTTCATCTATAAAAATTTTATATAATATAATTTTATCAAAATATTTTCAAGATATTTTTTTTTTTTTTATCATCGATGAAAAAAAGAATAAGTATATTGCACTATTTACCCATTTTTGGTACTGGCTGTGTACTCCAAAACTGATAAGGTTTTTGCATAGCCTCTTCTTGAGTTTTGGCTGGTTTTTGTTGTATATTAAAAACTTCCATTGCCATTTGTATATCTTTTATTGAAATATTACACGTGCTATGCATTTCATGTTCGTCTCTGTGGCCAACGTGGTTGTGATTTTCACCAGTGGCATGCGCCATCTTGTTCTTCTTTTTGCGATGTCTCTTTTTTGAACTAAATAACAAGTATTTTCATTTTGTTATCTCATATATTGATAATGATAAAAGGAAAGGATTTAAAACATAAAATATAAGCATAGAATTAGGAAGGCAAAAACAAAGGAAGGGATGTTGATAAAAATTTAAATAAACATTATACATTTTTGAAAGAATTCTTAAGTAATAAAAATTAATGATTAATGGTTACACATAAAATTATTCTTTGCGATATTAAACGTCAAAAGTATTACATATATGTACGTTCTTGCATTAGTAGGTTACTCTGACTCATAAACATAATTCTAAAACGTCAATCTAAGTTAAGGTCGGTACAATAGTATAATGCAAGGATCTTTCTATTATTTTGAATTAATAATAAAATACAGTTCATGTCACACACATGGACACAAACACAATTATATAACGGATGACAAGAAATAACTTTAAATTGTGCCTACGGTATTGCCGGTCATCCATAACGTGCATTTAGAGCAAACCAAATCAAGAATTTATCAATCACATCAATAGAAATTACACGAGCAGCACTCTTCAAGAATCGCTTGAATGTTCGCTCACCTTGCAGATTTTCCATCTTTTTCGTGAATTTCATCCTTCTTAGCCTCTCGTTCCACAACTTGACTCTTTTCCTCCATTTTAATATAGATTTTGATAATGCGCATGTGCTGAATATAGTGGCTCCGCCTGGTAGAACTTAGATGGAGAACAAACAGGTCACATGACATACGCCATGTTCGTTTCTTCGAAAAGTCGAGTCCGCGTTCATCGGTTTAAATAAATTGAATTTTTTTAGTGAAACGTCGCAAAGTGTTAGAAAAAGTGTTCAAAATAGTTTTTACGTGATCCAAGAAGTGTATATCGTATAAAATTTTCGTTCGTTAACGTATATTATACGCGTTTTCGTGAAAAATATTCATCGAGTTTATGAATGCTGATCGCGCGTTAGTTCGAAAATAAATTTTTTCCGATTATTCATCATAATTTTCATTGAAATTGGAAAATATCGTATTATAAAAGTGTGATAACATTATCTTAGTGAGAATGAAGCAAAGAAAAGTTTCAGAGATCGTATTCAATCGATTTTCCATGAAATAGAAAACGTGGGAAAATTGGATGACGCGGGATCTTCAAACAGCGAAAAAAAGCAATATGGCGTTGGCAATTGCGCGGCAAATTTGGCAGAATAGATGCGGTTCATTGGTATCGTTCAATCTACATCTTCGTATAACGTGAGTGAAAAATCTTATAATTCTTTTAATAATATTATACATATTGCGTCAAATTACACATTAAACTGGTAATATTAATACTCTTTCAAAAATAAGTAAATAAAAAAATTTCTTGAGTTTTATATATATATATATGTCAAATTTTTATCATCGTATGAATTTGATATTAAACAAAGAAATAAGTTTGGAAAATGAAATATTAAAATAATAATATTAAAACGAAAATTACGGAAATTTGGATTAAAATTATTTTTCCTTTCAAAAAATAAATTCAAACTTTGAATGCGAAATACAATTAAATTTAAGGATCGTACAATAAGATTATTCCGTCGATTATGCCAGTCTGACAATTATAGTCTTCTTTATTTCATTACCAACAGTATTCTTACATCTTCATGCCGAAACAATGTATAATTTCTATATCATAATATATATTCATTTATTCATTTATTCATTTATATATTTATTTATTTATTTATATAATTGTTAATAATTGTAATAGCAGTAAATAGTCTGTAGTAGTAGGCGAGTTTGTAGGTATGTAAACAGCTTTTAGGTACGCGTAATTCCAGTTTATCGATAATTCAAATCCCGCGTGCGTTCCGCTCGCGTAATTCATGATTTGCATATCTATTTGTCAAACTGCGCACGGGAGGGAACTCCTCCATTTGTCGGTGTGCCCCGATATTCCAACTTTTTTCCCTAAGAAACTCGATATATCCACGGAAACTGAATCGATTCTTCTAGTTTCCGTTTCACGATCGAAACTATAAAAATCGAACTATGAAAATTGATTTTTGAATGTATGTAATCACGCTCACGTGATCTCCATCACGTGTATAAATTCTATGAAACGGATTTCCTTCAAGACGAATAACCAAGAAATTCGTATCGTACAATTCGCGTGATAATAAATTGATAATTACGGTTTTTATCAACTTTGAAACGTATCATCGAGGAATAAGTCGTCAAATAAGATAGCCGGAAATAATGTCAGAAGTGCACAGAAGTAATTAACAACTTCTTTTCGCCTCGAATGCATAATTACGAATTTATTTGAACTTGCAACTGTTAATTAAAGAACTCGATTAATTAAGAACTTTGGCGTAAGCTGGATCAACATGTTTTTACTCGTTCGAAATAAGAAATAAGAAACTTTTAATCATAGGACTGGTTAAATATTCGACTGGGGTTCGATCGATTGCCAGATAAATGAAGTCTAACGGAGTACCGTCGAGCGTGAACACAAAAACGGTGGGAAAGGAATGATAGAAACGATTTGTTACTTTATTTGTCGAATGAAACGCATGGTCGTGAATTGTACGGGGAATTCACAGCTTCACTGAGCAAGTGCCTTGAGGACAACGATCGATCGTTGTTCCACCAGGTACTGAAATTCAGAATGAATCAGCAGGGAACAGCGAACGTTTCATTTCTCTTTCGCCCCTCTCTCTCTCTCTCTCTCTCTCTCTCTCTTTCCCTCTTTTTTCCATCCCTCCTCGAGAGGAGTCGAAATGAAATTCCGCGTGTCGAACCAGGGCCTTTAAAACGCGAAAACAATACGGACTTTTCCACTTTTATGTATCGGTATTCACTGTTCGATCGAAAATGAAAATGCCCGTGTGTGTTAAAATTAGTTGCATGGAAGGTATTTGATTTTCTTCGTTTCTCCGTTTGGCACTGCAACTCCGTACAAAGTATATTATAACACGATGGAAGTTCATCGATCATATCGTTTAATCCATAAACTCGAACTTACATCTTAATTTCTTCCGCGCGCGCGCGCGCGTGTGTGTGTATACATATACATATATATATATATATATTGTATATCTTTCGTTCCATTTTTTATTCATTTATTTATTTATTATTTTTTCTTTTTTTTTCTTTTTCTTTTTCGTTTTCTAACAAGGCATAGCAACTACGCTACTACGAGAAGAGAACAATTCCTTTTTCCATCACTGTTGAGAGTCTTTGAATCGGCCCTCGGTTATATACTATACATACTATTCAGACAGCGCAGGATTTATCGTGGAAGGATCCTGAGCGACGAACCCTCCTCCCCTTCGTTTTCGGGAGTCGGGTTCGGATCGGTTAACGAAGGAAATAGAAGATGAACGGATTCCTAATTTCGCTATCTTAACGATACTCGATCGATCGTGTCGATAATAATATACACGTTTTTCCCCGCAATTTGTTCCGCGTTCGTCGATAGGGATGGCGATGGAAACCGATAGGTTTTCAAAGATTTTTCCAAAGCTTCGCGGTATAGTATAGTATAGATATGATTGGCGAATAATAATACGAGATACGAGAGAACGCAGAGATGATAATGAGAAAAAAAAAAAAGAGAAAAAAGAAAGGATATGCGATCAGTCGAGAAGATGAGAGAGAGAGCGAGAGAGAGAGCGATAGAAGGATATAGGATCGGTTGTTTCGTTCGATAAGAAACGAGATCTCTCCTAGATGACGTCTCGCGAAACTCGTGCCACCAGGAGAAGGATCATCATCCCCGAGCTGGCTGCGCGTGTCTTCTTCCAATTAGAATTCTTCCGCTCCCTCAGCAATGATATGCATAGAAGAGTGAGGCCAGGAGCCAGAGCGCGCCACCGCCACCCCCGTAGAACCGGTTGCCCTCGACCCCGTTTCTACCGGGTCGTTTGCGTTTCGACTTCGATTTGGCGCGCCGTTTGCGCGAGAAAATGGCGTTGGTGGCGTTCGTGGGCGACTCGACGTTGCAGTAGCTCAGGTCGCAGCAACTCATGCAAATCTGGAACGAAATAACCGAATTTATTTCACCCGCTCGCCCGCCCTCTTTCTTTCTCTTCCCCTTCTCCTTTCTCTCTTGTTTTATCCTTTCTCTTTCCTTCTTCTCCCTCCCCCCCCTTCCCCCCATTTCCCCCCTCTTTCCCGTCCAGAAAGTTTCGATGCACGGGAACGGTGAAAGAGAAGGAGAAGCGAGAAGAGAAAGAAGGGCAGGCCAGGTACTCGGAAAAATTCGCTATTTCGCACCTGCTGCGTGTCCACAGGGATGCAACCGACGGAGGCAGGGCCGCATTCCGCGCTGCTCACACAGCTCTTGCTCACCTGAAAATCGAAAATCGCCGTTTTTTTTTTTTTTTTCGTTTTTTCGCGTTTTCCACGAATCATTGTACGGTTACGGGACGCAACGTGTGTGCACGCTCGTCGCGCGCTCGATCGTTCCGTATGCGCGCTCGTTCGTGCGTTCCTTCTCGATCGTTCTCGATCGAGCCTCTCTCTTTCTCTATTCTTCCTTTCCTTTCTTCTTCTTCTTTTTTTTTTTTTTTTTCGTTTCTCTCTAGCGATTGTTCGACCAGCGGTATCGATTCCCGGTCGTTAGAATTCACATCGCCCATTCCGTTCGTCCCCCCTACTCTGTTTAATTTCTAGATGTTCGATTTCGCGTGTACAGAATGTTCATCCCGGTTGATTGATACGGCTTTCCTTTCTTTCTCGAGGCTCTCCCGAAACTTAGAAAAAAGAATAAAAAAAATACAAAAAAAAAAATCTCCATCGAGATTTCCACTTAAGCTCGAAACGAACGAGAATCTATCCCGGTCGGTTGTTTGGAAAACGCTTCATACCGTGTCATCTGCGAATCTTCCCACCGGCGGGGAAGTAACGTATCCAAGCATTAATTAACCGATCAACCGAGCGGAACGGGATAGGTGGCGCGCAGAAGGGAGCCGCGAACCGGGATAGGCTCCTAATTGATTCCGATGTTCATAATTGAAAGAGTCGGTGGAAAGTGCTTAATCGGTGCTTAAGAGAGGAGGCCTGCATCATTACTCTTCCGCCGCGTTGCGAATCCGCCTCCTCGAGTTTATCCATTAACAAACCGAGGGAATCGATAACGCGTTTTGGGAGAGAAGCTGTTAAGCCGGGCCCGCGGCGGTAAAATTGATCTTTCGATGCTCGATTTTCATGCGACCAACGCTCGAGGATTTTAACGAAATCGTGGTTTCGAAAAAAAAAAAAAAAAAAAAGAAAAAAGAAAAAGGAAAAAAACGAGGTCGGTCGATTTCGATCGAGACAAAAATTTCCCCCATCTTCGAATCCTCCCCGAGTTTTCCTCCTTTCCTCGACAAGTTAAATTACAAATCAATTATGCAAACTCGTCCCCGTTCTTCGTCGAATCGAGGGAACGAGCGAGCGAGCGAGCGAAACGAGCTAGGGGAGAAGGGTCCAAGTTTTTCGCCCCCTCAGCCGCGAGACGGCCAAAACCAACTACCACGAAACTACCACGCGTTTCTCCGACGTTTCTTGGCAGCCGAGCTCTCCGAGAACCGGTTAATCGGCTCGCCTCGCTTCGGGTCGAGTGGCGCGGTTAGGGAGGGAAGAGAGAGATGAGAAAAAAGAAAATTTGCTTGCCAACACGCTGTTCCCCCGGCTGTCCAAAATGTGCAGCGATCTGCAAAAGTCTCGGCCGCCCGCCGGACACGGTGTGTCTATCGCCCATTCGTTGCACATCTGCGAACAAAAGGAAAGGGGGGGGAGGAAGAAAAAAATAGGAACGGTTTCGAGCGGTTTTGCGAAGCGTCTCCTCGTTATTGGCGAGCCGATCGATCGGAGGACCAAACTTTCGATAGTTTTCCAATCGCTGATTCGTTATCAGGGGGAGAGGAGGGGGAAGGAGAAAAGGAAAAAGTACGGCAAGGAGTTTGCCGATTCTCGCCGATCGAACATCTGGATAACGGATGGAAACGAAATTGAGAGGAGGGAAGGGGAGAAGGGAGGGGGTTGTTCCTTCGATCGAACGTTCGCCGCGAAAGTAAAGTCGTGTACGTTACGCGCGTGTTTATAAAGTTTCGCGTATTCGCGGACTATCGAAAATCGGGAAGAGGAATTGGAAAGGAGGGAATAAATTGTGGAGGATAGATACCGGCCGGGCGTCTCGCGCGGTGTTGGCCATCGACCCGGTTTCGAATCAACGATTTTCGATACAGATTTCCGTCGGCGGAACCCCTATTTAGAGATATGCTTAGAGGGTTGATCCTTGGCGGCGAAGCCTCCTCTTCTCCTTGTCTCTCCTCCGCTCGTCGATCCGATATCGGTAATTCCTTCGCGACATGGTCGACTTAAAGAGTGGAGATTGGACAAGAGGGGTGGGTGGAGGGAGTTTGAAAATAAAGTAAAAAGGATCGATAGCGGAACGGACGAGTTGAACGAAATTGCGGTTGGACCCGACACGATACAGGCATTACGAACTCTTAAGAGAGAGGGGAGGGCGTTTAACGGACTCGTCGATACCTGGTTATCGCTGACGTTGACGCAAGTGTAGCACGTTAGACCTGCAACAAGAGAGAAGGGGGGGGAGATGGGGTGAGTAATAGCGTTGCACCGGAGACGGTACCAGGCTTCGGAGGTTCGAGGTGCGGGACAAAGGGCGGAGAGACGCAACAATTAAACGCGCTTAGGCGTTCCTTCGATATAATTCCAAGCCTGGAAATACACTTAACGTCGTGGAAAATGGATTGTCCCCGTCCAATGGGACTTGTAACTTGTCCCCATGGTGGATCGAGCCGCGACAAAAGCGTCTGAACCTCGATTCAGTCGGGAGGAGAAGGTGGTGGTGTGTACGTTTGCAACCGTGCTGTTTCTCCAAGGGAGATCCTTCCCTTCCCCTCCCTTCAATGTCGTAATTAATACTTTTCGGTACCGATTTTTCGAGAGATTTTCGAATCCATTTCCCCTTCGTATCGGAACGGGGCCGAGCAAAGGAAAGATTCCTCGTCCCCGTCACGCTAATGGAATACAAACTTTTTCATTGGAACTTTGATCGGAACTGGCGGAGAAACGAGCAGGCAGACAAGTAAGTAAGCAAGCAAGCAAGCAAGTAAGTAGCAGCCGAGAAAAAGAAGGAAGCGTAAAGAAGAAGAAGAAGAAGGAAACGGCGAGCATACTCTCCTTCTTCTTTCTTTTTTCTCGAGCGACTCTCGAACAAGGTAAACTCTCGCTGCTGCTCGCTTTCGGAAACTGCGAATGGAGTTTTGGTTTAAGTAAGGTTGGCAGGAAAGCGGTTGGCGATATTTCAGAACAATGCGTTACAAGCGAGGAACGTGGGGAGATCGGTGTAGGAGGAGGGGAGGGGGGGAATGATTTGTGGGAAATTGGTAGAAGGTGGATGGAGGTAAAGTGGCCAGCGAGATCTGTTAAGCGGTAGAAAGGCAGGAAGGAGGATTAGCTCGATTGCAGGATTCGAGAGGGTTGGATAAGCTCGAGTTAGCCGAGCAAATCATAGATCTGTTTGCTCCCGGTACTCTCTCTCTCTCTCTCTCTCTCTCTCTCCGCCCTTTCTCCACTCCGACTTTTCTTCCACTCGTCCCTCTCTCTCTCTCTCTCTCCTTCCTTCCTGGCCAACGTCGCTTTTCGACACCGATACCCACGGTAGATGTCTTCCTCCTCCGCGGTTACTCCCTTCAGCCCGTCCTTCTGCTTCGCCTCCTCCTTTCCGTTTCCGTTTCCGGAGAGGACGTTTCTGCCGCAAGTTTCCGCAGCCAGGAGCAGCCCGACCATCACCCACGTGATCATTCCTCACATCTCTGCAATGACACAAGTGGGGCTGCGTGTTACGTAATTGGCCGCGAGGCAATCTCTTTCCGAGCGCGTGCCTCTTCTCCTATCGCCCTTCTCCCCCCGATCGTCAATTTTCAACCGACGTAAATTCGTCGTAAATACGGACAGGAGAGGGGAGGAGAAGAAAGACAGAAAGAAAGAAAAACGGACATCGTGCATCAAAGGATTTTATCGTTGAACCGTGCCCGATAAATTATCTCTTATCTCGCGCTTCGATACGCGGACTCTTATCGCGGCTCTCCATCGCGGGATCCCACGTGAAAACCTATACGGATGGTATGGATGACGATTAAAAAGAAAAAGAAAAAAAAAAAAGAAAAAAAATGAGCGTCCGTAATTACTGCGGAGATCGGGACACAAAGAGAAGATGGAGAAAAATAAAATAAAAGGAAACGCAACCTCTGGATAAGAGAAATCTGTTTGCCTAAACTCGGATAAATCGACGTGAGACCGTGGAAAAATTGTTCCCTCCGGAACGCCACGTTGTTTTAACCGAGATATCGGAATTTCAATTTACCCGCTCCCCCTCCTTCCTCCCCGGTTGATCGAAGGATTTATCGCCGTTATACGAATGAGAACGGGTGAGACACAACGGAGGAGGAGGAGGAGGAGGTGGAGGAAAACGTCTTTGGGAAGGTAGGGCGGAATTCAAATCCGGATCAGGAATTACGGGGAGGGGTTCGGCGAGCGAGAAAGGGATGCGTATAGTTTCGATCCTCGCGTACAACGCGAAGACCGCAAGGATCGGACTACTGCTGCGCTAAGCTGCGCTCCACTCTTGTCAGATCATGCATTTACACGTGTTCCGCTCTTCTTTGATTAACCGTGTCCCGACCGTATCTTCGATCGTTTCTCTACGCGTGGAAATTTCTCGCGTAAAAAAGAGAGAGAGAGAGAGAGAGAGAGAAAGTTGGAAATTGGATTCTGGGATTCGCGAAAATGTAAAAAAGGCGAATTCTCGAAGCTTCGAGTCTGTTCTTTGATACTGTTCTATTCGTTAAAATCGGTTCGAATTTACGAATTGAATCCGAAAACGGTGGAAGAGTCCGCGCACAATGCGTGGCAAATGCTTCGTTATCGGGAACGTGTATCTCGTTTCTAATTATTGGTTTCGAAAAATTGGCCGAATTTTCCGCTCTTGTTGGTGGAAAATTCGAGGCGGGGAAATTAGATCGATAACGAGGTGGATAAAGAACAGGGAAGATTTCGAGCGGAACGAAGGAATAATCCTATCGATCGAAATAGCACTAGATTTAGATTACGGGAGCATAGTGGCCGTATATAGCAACTCGGATTATCCCACTTAAATCAAACGAAATACGGATCGGCGAATGTAGCAGCAGCATTTGAAACAATCGCAATCCGGGTTCTTTGATACGAAACGTCAATCAGTAGGTTGATAAGGCCGATCCTTTCAATACGCTTCCGTTAACGATTGTCGGCCGTGCAAACTCCTCCCTCCCATTTGACCAAAGTGGCGTTGGACAGTTGGGATTATATCGAGCCGAACGTATAGTTAGAATTTCCAGGTGGATAGTCTGGTCGTAGATCACGGACCGAGTAACGCGATTATTTCGACCGTATCCTCTCGCTACGTCGACTAAGAAATTCACGACCTCTCGAATATCGCGCGGACCGTTTTATCGGTTGCTCCGATCTATCCAAACTTTAATCCCCCCTTCGAGACGAGGAACGCTCGTTTCTACGATTCCCACTCATATATTTCTTCTCCTCGCGTCGATCGTACGGGTCGATGAATTTTTTGAACGGCGCCCGTTGCGCCTTTGCGACTAGCCAAGAGACGTTTAATTGGAAAATCAAATGAACGTGGATAGGGAGAGGCGAGTTTAACCGTGTCGTCCACGAGAGAGGATCGATTCCGTCGCTTTAAATCCCAGCCGAACATGTCGTCCACGAGAATCGGTTGCGGGTAAACAGATCCACTCGACCGTTGGACACGTCAATCGATGGATATCCCCAGCTCCAAGCCAGCCGTGTGTATAGTTCTTCGGAGTGTAGATCAAGGTTCGATTCTACGGGTCGGTTGACCTATCACTGCCAGCTACCTCTCCACTTCCTCCCTCTCTCTGTCGCTCCTGGATAAGATTTCATCCACTCTCTCTCTCTCTCTCTCTCTATGCTCTCGCCCGAGGGAGGGACGGATGAATCGAAAGGGAGACGAATTCGTCGCAATACGGCCGAGAAATTGCGAACCGCGACGCACGGTAAACCTTAATCGAGGTAATTAAACGCGAGGTTCGATCCAAGTTCGTTAAAAGGGAAGTTGGCCGCCAGGGAACGGGACGTAAAACTTTTACGACGCGATGTCTCTCCCCGATAAAAACACCCGGATCTTACTTTCAATTATACCTTATTTCTTCTTTTATGATGGCTTGGATCAGAGAAACGCCAACTGCGCTTAACGGTTTTTCTTTTTTTTTTCTTTTTTTTTTTTTTTTTCAAGATAGCAGAAGCGCGATAGAAGAGAGCAGACGGAAATATCTTTTGACGAATCGCATCGCGTTTCTCGTTTCGTCGGGGCAATCGCTCGCTCCCGTTTCCGTTACGAATGGGACCGTTCGTTATACCGTTAAATAAATTCATCATGATCACGCGTGGCCCGGATTCAGATTTTCCATCCTCGCCTCCTCTTCGCCTCCTCCGTGTGATTTATTCTCCGTGTGATGATGCGCGGCCGAACGCGGCCGGAATTTTCGAGAGGCGACAATTTGAAAATGTTGAGCGCGGAGGTGGAGAAGTTAAAAATGACCGGGTCGGGCGGGGATGGATGAAATTTCATTTCGACGTAATCAATAGCGCTTACGGCGCGTTCGCCAAGAAGATCTTCGGCATTTTTTCCATCCGTAATAGAGGACGTCCTTTGTTCTTGCTGCCTCCCCTCCCCCCTCCCCCTCCTCTTGCTTCGGATCGCGGGGATTAAAAGAACTTTTTATTTTCCTACTTAGAAGGGAGAATAACTCGGCCGGGGAATTAGGTTGCTCTTTCTCTCCTCCCCCAGAGGGGGAGAGGGTTCCGGTTACCAGCCAGAATTCTATTCTAGAATTTCCATGGGCAAACATTGGCCGTGCCGGTTATTACCAACCTCTGAAGGTCATCGATCAAATCTCAATTTATAGGCTGTCACTCTTGTCAGAGCATGAAATTCAACTCGGATGGAATCGATGGATATCGTCGAGCCGGAGCGAAATTTTCCCCAATTTCCCATCCGATTGGACGTAAATATTGAAATTTCCATTCGATTCTTTCCCCCTCCCCGTAAGGATCGTGGTGACTTTTCTCTTTTTTCTTCCTCCTTCTTCGCGTTCTTCATATCGATTCGAATTCGACTGTCATCTGTCAACCATCTATCGAATCAAACGCTTTCGATCGATCTTTTTGTCCATCTGTCTCGACGCACAGTGGACACGATCGGCGCGTGGTCAGACTTGTGCTTTCGCAATCCGCGCCTTTGACTGCTTTTCCATGCTTTTCGCTCCTCTCCTTTTTTCACATTCGATCGAAAGGGAAAGCGAACGAACAAAATTTAACAAAGATGGCGATACTCGATCAATCGTACAGAGTGGTACGTATACATACTATTTTTTGTATCCAGTAGTAAACCAGGCGCCGTTCAATAGAATGGAAAATATTCGACAACGAGAAAACCAGCGTCATAGAAAAATTGATTTCGTAGTATTAGAGTGCAGCCTTCTGCTCTACTCTTTTGTGCCTATATCTTCGAAACGATAGGAAAGCAACGGCCTAGCAAAGCTTGCGCAAACTCGGGGAGTGGGGCAAATTCGCGCGCGGGATGCTTCATTGCCTCCCAATAGCCGGAGTAACTCAATTCTAAAATGCTTCTACCGGCTTGTTCTCGTGTTCACTGGAACATCCCTTTATTTGCCTGGCTACGTGTTATTTTTATAACAAAATAGCGACATCACCTTCGAATCGATCGGGTGAAATTTTCTTATTAAAGAATCGCGACGAGTTAACCGTGATCGAAACGAGAATATCACACGTCGTAATATTCTTCTTTTTTCCATTTTAACCCACCCGATTACGCATCTTTACACTTTTTGCCGGATCGTTGTTGAAGTTGACAAGAAACGGGAACTAAGTTGGTTACGAAAGTTGGTCGATCGATGTCGAATCGCCAAAAAATCTGAGCTCGTACACACGCGCGCGTGTTATATATACATACATACATACATAAATTGTACAAACAGTGGGAGAAATTGTTAATCGACGATACGCGTATATCGTAGTTTTAGTTTGTCTTCCGGCAACACTGGATAAAGATAAAACTCCCCGGCTGTGCAAATTTTCGGATCGAGCGCGATGGTTGGAGAGAGGATTGTTTACTTAATTATCGTTTAATTACACGTCATCAAAGTTTCATCTTCATATCCGCACGCAATTAAGGGAAACGTTTTCTTTTTCCCTCCCTCTCTCTCTCTCTCTCTCTCTCTCTCTCTCTCCATTCCCTTTCCATCCAACGGAGGGAGGATAATTCGCACAATTAATTCTCTTCCCCGTTCCCCCGTATTTTAATAACGGTATAATTATTCCTGAGGGCGGAACAGGCCGAATCTATTATAAGGGGTTCCTCGATCGTCCTTTTCGTAATTCGCGTAACGCGGCCAAGTTTTCTCCAAGAGATCGGCAAGAGATGTCGTTAAGAGATAACGGGGAATTTATCTCCGCCCGGGAAAAACTTTCATTTCCTGGCCTCGGGGAAACCTGGTCGGGACCCGGTTTCGCGACACCCTTTAATAAATAACGGTATCGACACCTCATCGAGTTCTTTCTCCCTCCCCTCCTCGTTTCGATGGGTCGGCAACTTTAAAGGAGTTCAAGTTCGAAGTTGGACCCGATACATACATCCCCGAACTTTGGGAAGAAAAGTTTTTTAAAGATTTGTTGGTTTCGCGTTCGACGTCGCGTCCCAACCAGGCCAGGTTCTGCCAACCCATCCGTTTAAACCGTCTGCCGGAGAGTCGGCGGTTTCGGGATCTCTCGAATTCCGCGCCGCTTAATCCCCTTCCTCCTCCATGCACCACCTCCTCTCCAATTTCTCAGCGCGATCTCAAAGTAAAATTAATCCCTCGGCTGGCTAACTCGATGAAATTCGATACGAAGATTTCGAAATGGGAGCGCAACGTTGATTCTAAACGAGACGAGGCTTTCCCTTAAAGCCACCACTTTCGTGCGCGCTTCATCGCGTCGCATCACGGCTTTGTAACCGGCTTTTCATCATCTCCCGAATTTTATGCGCGCCAAAGCGGCGCGCGTGTGCGCCACTTAATCGCTCGGCAAAAAGTGGCGGAGCGAACACAGGGACCGTTTTCAACCGTATATAATGCAAATCTCGTGGCTTGCCCGAGATTGACGGGGCTAGTAAAATCCTCGGCAACCTTGGATGGAACACGCTAAAAACCCCCGATGGCCGCCTCCCCTCTCTCTCTCTCTCTTCCCTTTGCGTTTCCTGCTTTTTCCCCAACGAAACGGAGAATCTTGCGCTCGAGTGTCGTTCGCTTTGACTTTACCTTCGGTGGTAAAAGGTGAAAAGCTAGACGAGAAGAATGCTTCTTCCGTTTCAGGAGATACGCCTTGGATATCCTTTATCCGCTTACCTTTTCCCTTCTTCTTCCTCTTCTTCTTTTCTTCGCGATTACCGGCGAGTACCTCGTTTGCATTATTCGCTTAAGGAGAGTTTTGCTTCTTTAACCAACAATTCGTTAAAGAATTATGAGTCAACGAAACGGATACGGAGACTTACTTATGTTTCCATCACGGTATATATATATATATATAGAACAGATCCGTGGATACGAAGTTTGAACGTACGTAGAGGTCCCATATGGCGTTTGGGGTCGTGCACTCTCGTAAATACGACGTATTCCCCCCTAGATTTTTCCTTCGCATTTCCATAGATGCGAAACCGTCGTAAATAAGATACTTTGCCGGACTACGAAAATTCGTAAAGTTACGCAGAGTTGTCCGTGATGTACAATACGTACGAGTTTTTCATCGTGGCGATATCCGTTGAAATATGGACACTGGTTCCACGTCCACTTCACGTACATCTCTGTATATATATATATATATTTATGTGTGTGTGTGTGTGTATAATCCGTTCGTTTCGCCTCTCGAAACAGATTAATTTCTGACCGAGTTCAACGGGCGTAAAGGAGAATTGCAGGGGGCGAGTTGTAAATAAAATTAATCGCAACGTCAGAACTTCCATCGCTACTTTAATTCGTTCGTATGCATTTCGAGAAATAGAGTTTGAAAGAGAGACAGAGAGAGAGAGAGAGAGAGAGAGAGAGAAGGGAAGAAGCGACGGATCGGTGAAAAATATTTTCTCTCGTTGGTATTCCATTCGGTTACCGGTTCTGGTCGAAAAGGTAAACGTCGAAACAAATTTGTTTTTTAAAAAAAAAAAAATATCCTCTCGATACACGAGTTTACATTTCGGTCGTGATAAACGTTGCCACGTTTTGAATCGAAGGAAAAAAAAAAAAAGTTAATCGTTCGACCGCGATTAATCGCATTTAAAAAAAAGTGTCTCGCGGGTGGAAAAAGAGAGATTAGAAATTTCGTCGCGCGAAAATCGTAGTTTAATTCGCCGGAAAAGCAAACCGCTCCCCCTCCCCCTTTCTTTAATTAACCCATCCCCTCCTCGACCCACGGCGACCCACGAGAGGACTCGATCATCTTCCACGATTCGCGTCGAAAATTAATTTGTTTCGACTCCCTCCCAAAAAAAAAAAAACTCGCGCAAGTTTAAAAACAACGTTTAAATTTTCTATCGTGCCTATCGGCCGGGGGTAATTGGCGCGAGCCAAGATCAATTTGCCATTTAATCCCTCCCCTTCTCCTCCCTCCGTTGAGAATAAACGGTCGGCCAACGTAAAATGAATTTTACGCCGCCCTCTACTTCCCCCCCTCTCCGCCCCCGCCCCGTGTAATGCGGTAATTAGTCGAATTTTCCACGCGTCACGGGGGGATACCGATAAAAATTCATCGACGCGTCGAAAACACGTCGAAAAGCGAAACCCGTTGCTGCTTAATTGAAAAGCATCGCGCGACATCGTCCCTCCCTTCCTTCTTCCTCTCTCGGTGAACTTTCATTTAATGCCATGCCCTACCTTCCCTCTTCAACAACGTTTCATCGTTACGCGACGCTCTCCACTTTGCATAAATTCATTCTCCCGGTTTGCCGTTCTAAATGGAGGAGGAGGAGACAAAAAAAATGAGGGCGGGAAAAAAAAAACAGTCGCGGCGGAACGGGAGAGATAGTGGGAAGAACGGATCGGTTACTGTAATTCGCGATTATACAGGCGATCCCGCACGGTATAATCGCGTATAATCTCGCGTATATACAAAGAGCAAAGTGGGGGGATAGCACGCGTATCGTAAACACGCCCGTGTTTCGCACGGTTACACTGTACAGGATCTGTAGAGGGGGACCGGTGTAATAGATGTTCGATTTCACCGGTGCGGATGGCCGAGGCCGTATATAAAACATCGAATTTTGGCCACCAGCCGAATCGGGCCGATATTAATATTAAAGGTGGCGCGGGACGAATTGAAAATATATATGTACGAAGGGAGAGGGAGAGCGCGACCAATCACGCGCCTGGAAAAAGTGTTTTGCCGGTCGAGATTTCGAGGATGGTGGAAACCGGTCGATGGCGTGGCGTGTGGGTTTTGGCGACTGGTAGACGGAGGGATGCTCCCAAAATACACCAAGGATGGGGGAGGAGGGTAGATGGGGGTGAGGGCTCCTCCCTCTCTTGGCCAAGCAGTCGGTATTAATCATTCGTTATTATACGATAGGATAGGAGAGCGTTGATATAACGTATCGAGGTTAATCCGCCAGAGGATTTCGTCTTTTGCGTGTATTCATCCGGAATACGGAATTAACGTTCACTTGAATTATTATAAACTGCAATATATATATATATATATACGCGCCTTGGATATTCGGTTGGATAGAGTAGATACGAAACGGTCGCGCGAGATGAATACGGGTTCAGACGGACAGCAGATCCTCCTCCCCTCCCCCGCCGTAGACGTAGCCAGCAGATACGTCCGCCACTTCATTTTGATTTACTATTCAACCGAGCCAGCGTCGAGTTGGCGCACGCACGACGAACGCGCGTGGTGGTGATGGTGGATTATCATCGAAGTATTAACTTTGTCCCACGCACAGACCGTACAAATATCCACCAGTGATCTTTCCTCGCGAATATTAACGCGCGTTTCTCTTTCACGAGACGTGAAATCGTCGTAGGAATTGTTCGTACGTACACGGAGCATCCGACTCGATAAGCTCGTTCCTGTATATCGACACGAAACGAATTGGGAAAAAGACGTTGATCCGGGAGGAATTAGGAATTTAGAGGGAGGGCAACGTGCGAGACTCGGATAGGAGGCGCGAAACGGGGGAATAAGGGCATAAAATATGAGGCGGTTGGCAAGCTCGAGATCCAGCGGCGCTTTTCACGGGTGGCGCGGCTCGGTGTCGGCGGCGGCGTCGGTGAAAATCACTCGTGAATTCCACTGTGTAGTCGGCTTCTCCCTCCCCGCCCCCGTTTTTTCTCCCTCGCGCGCTTCCCCCGACATGGCGAAAGAGAAAGGCTCTTTCGCTGTAGCATTTCCGCGAACGACGCCGACGAGGACGGGGCCCCTCCCCCTCCTCTTCTCTTCCAGAACGGCTCGGCCAGGAGGAAAAGCCATCATCCAATTTTTCATCGCGCTGCATCCTCTCCGCAAGGGGTATCGCGTCCCCTCGCTTCCTCCAACGTCATTAGAGGGAACCGTTTCTCGTGGAAAGATATCGTTTCCACTTTTCTTTCTTTTTTTTCTTCCTTCCTCCCCCAGAGACACAGATTTCCCGACGAAACACACGTCGTTCCTTTTCTTCGCCGTCGAGCTTCTCCTCCGAAACCGTGTTCGCTCGAAAATACATCGATATCGGTTAAATATCGTAGATTCGCGAGTTTACACCGATCGGGGCGATTCTGTCTCGTTGCCAGACGAAAATGTCTACAAATTGTTATCATTCTCTGATAATAGCTTATTCTCGAAACTTTTTTTCCACCCTTGTAATAATCTTATCTTCTCTCTCAACAGAGAGATATTCCTCTCGATACTTGACGCGATTCCATCCGATCGATATCGTCCTCCACTGTTTATCCCACTTTTAACGTTATCGCTAATCGACCAATCTCTCCAGACTCTCGCTCGCGATAAAGTGCACCGATAACATCATCGCTTCCGCCATCAACCATTTTCGACTCTCGATCGATCGAAGGGTTTGATGGCAGCCACAATTAAAACTTTCCAAGCCTCCACGACGGGATATCATTTATGGGACTAATTATCAGGATGGGAATAAATGGGAGGCGATGAATGAGAAACGACATCTCGCGTTTGCTGCTCTATTCCTTCCAGCGCAACTTTATTCTCTCCTTCTTCCTTGGATTATTTCCAGTATTATATCATTTCTCTCTTTCTCTCTCTCTCTCTCTCTCTCTGTATCCTCTATATTCCTTTTTTCTATCCCGTATTCTTTCTTCACGAGCATGATAAAAGAGAATTCGTCCCAGGTGTAGGATTTAAGTCGGATCGTTTGTAGCGCGCAACAACTCCTTTCTCTTTTCTACTTTCGTCGCGAGTTTCATCTCCTTCGATATTCTTCCTCGCCCCTGTTAATTATACACTTACCAACTTTGCTTTTATCCGCGGTCTACTTATTCATGAACTTCCGTGAACTGTGACGAGTTGGCCCCGAACTACCCTTGGATCGACGCGATATTTCACCCACGCCCACGCCCTCTTCGTCTTCCTATATCGCTCGTGTGTATAGCTCAACCACTTTTTCCTTCCGAGTTTCTCGATGAAACGAGTATATATATATATATATGTATAGGATATCCCTCGTGAAAAATAACAATCTCTATTTTCATTTCGAGATGTTCGATCGAGAATTAAACGCATCCAGCGGTGCAACTTGATTCGAAGTTTGCTTCTCTCTCCATCCGAAATCGCCATTCAATCCTATCACACGTAATAAAATTTGACGAAGGATGAAAAAAGCAGCTAATCGCGAAACACACCTTCCCAACTTACCCCTCTTCGTGATGATTCTACATAAAATTCGTAGAGAGCCGTTTTCCTCGAAAATCTATCCAAGTTTCGAGTAACGAGCCTTGGCAATTCCCTCCGTCACGAAGTTTCGCAATAACCCCCATCTGTAACCACCACTCCCTCGTGGAGCCGCGATTTCGGAAGCAAGTACGCGCAACAATAAAAACCGAAGCGGGTTTGGTGAAATCCTGTTCGCGGTATAACCGAACGGCGAAACCGAGCGAGGATATTAAACGTGGCCTGAGGACGGTAACACACACACACACACACATACGCGCGCGCGCGCGTACAAAGCGGTCCCGTAAATATTTCAGATCCGTGACACGATCCGACGAATTCACGGGGGTGACACGTCGGTTTATGCAAAACACCGAGCGACAAAATAGAGCGTTACCTGGAGGGGTGAGCATCTGTCTAGTGTCAAAGTTCTTTCCCTCTTGGAGAGAGTGGAGGGGGGATGGACCAGCTACGCCCCATCCATTCTCGTTGTCTGCCCGTGCACGTAATTTTCTCCTTTCCGCGGTCGCGTACGAGCCGGGTCGTCAGCCTCGCTCGTGGTACACTTGCGGTATTTTAAACGTGCCGTTTAAAATAAAATGGAGTTTAACTCTTTAATTTTAGGGAAAGAGGAAAGGAAGGGAAAAAAGGGGAAGAAAAAGGGAATCGCTCGTCTTAACGAGCGAAGCAAACGATCGCCCCTCTCTCGGTCGGTTTTTAACCACTCGTTACTCGCTCGATCGTATCTTCTGGGGAGGGGGGGGGGTGGGTATTACGGGGTTCGAGATTGGGGTATCCAATGGTTGGGTAAATTTTCTTCCGAATCCGGGCGGAAATCGAAGCGAAGGAGATCGGTTCGGAAACGATCGTTGCTCTCGAGGAAGAAAAGGAGGAGGAGGAAACAATAAAGAGTGGAATCGAGGTTTTCGGATCTTTTTACAGTACTTGGACGGTTAAAGGATCGTCCAAAGTATATATTCGTTGCTTCTCCCCAAGTTGTCTCGATGAGGCTCCTCGATCCACCTCTTTCAATGGTCGACCGGCCAGATTTGCCGGTCGTTTTAGACGCGCAAAAAGTGGACGATAACCGACTTTCCCGTCCGAGTTGTGTCGAGGAAAGATAGAGAGAGAGAGAGAGAGAGGGTAAAAAGGGAAAAGAAAGGGCGCGAAAAGCCACGAAACGGGGAGAAAGTTTCCAGCTCTCGAGCGGCTAACGACCGTCGAAAGCACCGATGTCGGTTCCTCTTTCCTCCGTACCAGAAACCAGTGTTGCCCGCCAGTGTTGAAACCATGAAAACGAGTCCCTCCTCCCTTCTCTCTCCTCTATACCGCGGTGTCTGACTACCAACCTGCTCTCTCCCCTTTTACTCTTGCTCCATTGTCGTTGCGCTCGACGGGACGTGCGATTCGCGGCGCAATAAAACAAGAGGAAGATAAAGGCAAGATAAAGGGGAAGGGGAAAAAGTGGAAAACAGCGTCGTGGACCGTCGGTCGTTTCCAAATCGATGTGTAAAGGGGAAGAGAAGTTGGTCGGTAGGTTGGTCGGTCGGTCGGTTGGTTGGGGCCAAGAGAAAAAACGGAGGATGAGAGGAACGCGTGTGGAGGAAGGGAAATGGTGGAATTCAAAGGAGATCTGGAAAGGAAAAATATGGATGAGAGGGTGGGTGGAACAAGGACGAGGAGGAGGAGGGGAATAGAAATGCCAGGACGCGAGAAGGGAAAGTTTCCAGCGCGAAAACTCTCCATCGAGAGCGATTGCCTTTGGGTAGTTACGAGTGCATCGAGCTTTCCTCCTTACTTCGGTATAAATACCGGAAGAATATCCTCTTCGAGACAACTGGGTAAAATTATTTCCATTCCATTATCATTAAGTAAGCTCGTAAAAGTGCCTACTTTTTTTCACACAGTATTTTCTCTACTCTTGTTGCTCTTATTATTGTATAAAGAAATCATGGGGAAGATCGTCTCATGATACAACAATGATTCCAAGTTTCGTTTCGTCCTTCGAAGTTTCGAATCCTCGCTCGATCTCGTGTTTAAAAATTCTATCACGGAAACCGTACACGTTCGTCGAAACCGGAGCTTCCTTTCGATTTTATCCGATATTTTTCTGTCGCTGTTTCACCGACGGAATTATATATATATATATATATATTTTTTTTTTTATCGAATATCGGATACGTTCGCCCAGAAACCCAATTCCAAACCCTTCGATCGGATAATACCCGGGATTCGCGTTCACGCAAAATGGAGGATAAAATTTTCTCCCGAGGGGCTACTATCAACAGGTTCGTTAAAACTCGTACGATTCTTGAAAACGCGGTACATTCGAAGCGACGACGAACCAACCGAAGCGAAGGAGCTTCCAAAAAACCGACCGGTTGAAAAGTGGCGCGCGTGAAAAAAAAAAAAACGTCCCTCCTCTCTTCTCTTTTCTTTCTTCCGTCTTCCTTCTTCTTTTACGCTCGATTTTATCGCTCGACTTCGATCGTAACTTCGCAACACGCCAAGCTAACGAGAAGATTTCTAAGGCAAACAAGCTTATCGGCCCGATTTATACCTCGCGCAATTTAGCAAAATAAGCTGGCCCGGTATTATTTCTGCTTTAATGCCATGATAAATTGAAGCGCCATTTTATATATATATATATATATAGAGAGAGAGAGAGGGTGAGAGATCATTTAACGTTTTCGATTAGATCGATGAACGCCGGTTACGAATAATTCACGCAACCTGCAAAATTCGTGACATCGATTAAACCGGGAATCCATGACGAAACCGAGGTCTTAGTCGTGGCTTTCCTCTCTCACTCTCTCTCCACGAGCTTCAAGGGTTGATCCTTTGAACGACGAGTTGCCACCAAGTTTTCACGAGAAACCGATGAACGACGCGCGTGCACGAGCAAAAAGAGAGAGAGAGAGAGAGAAGGAAGAAATCCAAATCCTCCGTAAACGAGGGACGAAAGAGGAGCTTAGAATTGGATAAAGAGAAGCGTATTTCCTGGCCAAGATAGATATGCTCCGTGCAATTTTCACGAAGGAGGATTGTAAGACGGCGATACGATACGAGTTAATATGTTTTTCTAAATTCTTCCCGCGGGGTATACGAGTGGTGGGGGATGGTGGTTGCTGGCTATAAATTTCACGCGTGAGAGAGAGAGAGAGAGAGAGAGAGCATCAAGGCGCGGCAAGGGGATGAAGAGAAAAGAAGAGAAAAAAGAAATGACAAGGAAGGAGAAACGAGGACAACCGGTAGAAAAGTAGTAAGCCAGGAGAGGAGAAGTTGAACCACGAGTCTTTATCTCTCGCGTATATAAATATACACACACACACACACACGCGCGCGCGCGCGAGATATAATATATTTAGACCCGGAAATGAAGTAGCTTTATCGAAGCGTACACATTTTACTATTCCAGTACTCGTACATGACGAGAGCGTTGCGCCACGTGGTTAATTTCCTGCGCGCATATTAATCAAAATAATATCGGATAGAAGAAAAAAAACGGACGGCCTCCTGTTTTCTCTGTTAAACCTTCTCTTGAACCGACGAGGCGCGTTCAATCGTCAGAGGCGCGTCATTTTCCGCGCGGCAACGAAATAAGGAACAGGGTTATCCTCCTATTCCTTCGCCCACTCTGCGCTCGGCCGGACCGCAATGCAGATACGACCGAATCGCGGCAGAAAGATTTCTCGCCGCGGACCCTTTAACGCTCTCCCCATTCTTTCGCGCCACCGTCTCTTTCTCTCCTCCCACCTCACATTATTCCCGCTCCCAAAGAGTCCGAGACAAAAGGCGAAGACGCGGCCGCCTCTGCCCGTTCTCTGTCTCTCTCTCGCTCCCTGCTTTCTTTCCTCGGTGGCAGCAACCACACCATGGAATAATAATGTCGTTCTGTCTCCAAAGTTGTAAAAGGCAGGGCCCTTTCGAAAACCTCGTTCTTCCAGTTCTAACGGGAACGCAGATGATCAGAAACGAGACCTCTCTTCGAGCGTTTCCTCGCTAATTGCGCGGATAATTCCTAGAGGAGTTGGATCTTTCGAGGGGGGATAATAAAGTAGGGATAACTGTTTGTAGAGGTGAGGATTGGGGGGAAATAAAGATGGGTGAAGAATTTTCGAGAGTTAAGGATGAAATTTGAAAATTTGGCGCGTTAGAACGTGATGATCCGTTATCGAATGTGCTGTGAAAATTATCACAGGTTTCTGAACATCCCGCTTTAAAAGCGTTTCATCGGAGATAGAGAGATTTGACGCGGCCGTTAAACGCGGCTGTCGATGACGAGGCCGCGATAATTCTCGCGACCTTTCAACGACCTTGACACTATTTCCACCCTTCCGCCTCATCTTCCAACCAACATTTCGATCGTCTCGTTCGATTTCACTCGATAATCAATGTCAACAGTGTGCGTCCTGCGTTGTCGTGTATTTCTACTATCGTGTTTTTCTTTCTTTTCTTTTTTTTATTTTGAAATTGAATACTTTTTCAAATGTGTCGTTCGATTCGCGATTCTGCCGCGTGCAGATATAAACGCAGAGATATGTATGCGACGAAATCGCGTTTTTCCTTTCTTTTTTCCCCACAAAAAATTTCAATGCGTAGTTTCAATCTCGCGATGAACGATTCAAAAACCTTTTCTTCTTCCAGAGAACTTAATAGTCATGTCGGGATCAAAACAGCGAAACGATCGACGAACGAATGTACAAAATTGACGAATAATCGACGCCGGATAGGCGTGTTCAAACCGATACCGTGTTTAACGACGTATTCATACATTTTCCTGGCTGGGTATAAAAACGAAAAGCTATAACAATATATATATATATATACATACATACGTGCGCGTATACGAATAGATATTAAATCGTCATCGCAAGTTTACATATTTAACGCAGCTTTAATATTTAACTTTCGATCACGTATCACTCGAATCCGTTAATCGTACGACCGTCAGCTTTGATATTTTCCACGTTAACCACTCGGAAATACGGTTCATCCGCGATACCAATACCGCGTTCGCATTATACCGGATAATCGGACGCCGATCCAGTACTTAGAATCGATCCTGTCGAAATTGTCCTCCACCTCTCTGCGAAAGAGAAAAAGAAATAAAAAAAAGAAAGAAAAAAAAAAGAGAGAAAAAAGGAGAAAAGCGGAAGTAATCTTGAGCGGATCTCGACGATATGAAACATCGAGAGATATATCTCGCCTCTGAACTGATATTCCACCGCAATTTCCTCCGCCCTCCTTTCGAGTTAAAATATTTAAAGGAGGGAATAGAATTTACACGCAGCAAGCGGTGGCCGCCGTTTTTCAGAAAAATCGAAAACTTCCCTTCTCTCGCGATTCCTCCCTGATACTTCCCCGCAATTTCCTCCCATTTCGCATCCCCTCGAAAGCGAAGCGTTTAAAGAGGAACGAGGGATAAAGTCGGGATGGAAAGTCCCTCTTCCTCGAGATCAAAAATTTTTTACAGTTCCCGCCAATTTATCCCCCGTGTTTTTTTCTCGCGAATCTCGCGAGATAAAGCTGGTTTAAGAAGTCCGGGATAAAAATCGGTAAAAAAAACGCGTGTGTATGAAAGAATCTTTTTTTTTCCAGAGGAAAATTCAAAAAATTTCTTTTCTCGCCCTCTGATATCGTTGGAACATCGTTCAAACCACTTGGAGTTGAAGCGTAACTTAATTAGCAAGAACTTGTTGCCTTCCTTTTTCTTTTTTTTTTTTTTTCCCTCCCTTTGTGACTCTCGCTTACCGGCGATAGGTAAAGGATCGGGGAAACCGATCGTTCGCGGTTTCGCCGGCCAAACCTCCTCCCTCTCCTCGCCCCTGAGTTAACTGTTCCGCAAGAGATCGCTTTTAAGCCGGTTGGAAAATACTATGGTACGCACACCAGGGACGATATTTCAGGCGGATATATAGTTCCTTTCTGCCCGTATAACAGGACAATCGCGTTGCATCAAGGAACACGCGAACGCGCTCCCTTTGACAGAGACGCTGCTCGGGTGAAAAACAAATTTCATCGCGCACCGCGTCAAAGACCTTTCGATCGACCTTCTCTCCAATTTTTCTTTCTTTCTCTCTTCTTTTTCTTCTTCTTCTTCCTTTTCCTTCTCTCTCGTTCCCGGATATTCGCAAAAATCTCGCAGACAAGATCGGGATTCAATTCGACCGCGGTGGCAATCGAGATTAAATCGATAAAAATGAATGATGAATCTCGGTCAAAGACCTTGTTCCTCTCTTTCCTCCCCTCGTTTCCATTTAATCCATCCCTATATACGGTAATTCAGTGGGATACTCGATAAAGGCGCGTATTTTTTATATAATTTCTGTCGAATTTCTATCGTCTAGTTCTAGGGGAAAGGGGTGGGAAGGGAACGAGAAACTCGCGGGCGACATAAATTGGCTAATGCTCGTTCGAATGGTGGATACGCAAAAAGAGGTGGAAGATTTACGAGTGGACAGGTCCTCGAGTGAAAACGTAAAAAAAAAAAAAACAGGTTTGAAAAGTCCTCGTGTTGTACACGAGGCACGAAAGGCGTATATACCGCGTATGTATACACTCGATACGTATTTAATGGATTGAACGCGAATGAGAAACGATGCGGCTTAGTGGTGGCGAAGGGAAGAGTGGATTGGAAGCACCGCTGTGACAATCGCTCGCTCGGAGGATAATATCTCTCGTTCGAAACAAATTGGGAACGACGTTTCAAAATTCTGTGCATATAATCCGGAGGAAAACGTATCAACGTATAAATTTTCCACCGTATCTCCCTCCCTCCCACCCCTTCCGCTTCAAAATTCTTGTTAATTCGAGTTATGCAGACGAACATATCGGTTTCAACGATATTCGTTTATTCGTTGCGTGTATCGCTGATTTCAACCCCTCGCGATAAACAAAACGAGAAGGAGGAATCGAACTCTGGGGAGAGGAGGGGGAGTAGTAAACTTTTCCCCTTTGTCTACTTTTTATCCCCTGCGAGGGAGTGGTAAACTGCACACCATCCCTATCCCGCATCCAAAGTACGTACGCCGCGACGTCCCCTATCGTATCCACGTCTCGTACAATCGTACAATCGTTCGTGACGAGCGTTATCGGCTCGTCGTCGTACCTCGCTTTTCCTCCTCCTCCCTCCCTCCCTCTCTCTCTCTTCTTTCTTTCTATCTCCTCGAGTTGTGCACACGCGTATCCCCGTCAAAGGATAGCGAGTTCAGAAGGGAATTAAAATACCACGAAACGCGTGTTCGGATGGAAAACGAAGGGGAAACGCACGGATGAAAGGAGTGGAGCGACTGCTCTGCAGCCGCTTTTTTTCTGCTAATGGCGGACAGAGAGGAGGAAGAGCGGGGCTTGAATAACGAGAGAGAGAGATGGGAAGAGAAACGAAGAGAATAGACGGACGAGCTCGACTTGCCTCGTTGCCTCGTTCAATGATCAACCGGTCAAGAGTTTGACGGACGGTAATTTTTAATCAGTAAAGCCGCGCGTGTACGCCGGATTTCGACGAGCCGGGTCGGATAGCTCGTGTGTAGCCCGTTTCGAAAGAGGCGCGTTATCTATGATAAACTCACGGATGCACAGAATGCTTTTCTCTCTCTTCTTTTTCACCCAACGAATCCCCCTCGATCCATCCCGATTTCCGCATTCCGCTTCCACGGATTCCACGCTCTCGCCCTCCCTCCACCCTTTCCCTCCCTCTACCCCTATTCCACCATTTCCTCCCAAGGTCCTCCACAGCCCGGTATCCCGGTTATCAGCTAATTATTCGTCCCGCCCCATTTTCGATTATCGATCGTAGAAACGGATCGATCCTACGCCGTCCATTTGGCCAGGTTATTAGCGCTTCGAATCGTACGCTCCCCGTATAAATCGCGTATCTTTACGCAAAATCAATTTGAATTATATCGTTATATCGGACTTGTATACAGGGGGAGGGATGCTCTATTACGCAATTACGGCGAAACACAGCGCAGTTACGTAAAACGGATTACGATGGCCGTTACTCACGGTGGCAATTTTCATTTCGTTCGCAACTCCCCCTCGTTGACAGAACCCGGGGAATATTACGGGCACGAATGTTTTCCTCCTCTGATAGGAAAGAATCGAGGAGGGGGCGCGAGAAAACAATCGTGCCAAGCCACCGGCAAATTACCAGCAACGCGGCAACTCGAACGAAATTAACGTAATTTCACGCGTGTTCGCGATTACGGAGTGGAGTCGAGGTCGAGCCGCAAGTTTAAACTTCGTCCCGACTTTCGGTCTCCTCTGGGGGAACAGAAATATTCTCTCTCCTCCCCTTCCCCTCGTATATACACAGTTGTAAAACAGAAGTTCGACTCGTGAAGGGAGGGGAAGGGAAGGGAAGAACAGCTTCCCCGATCTTCCCCGTCTAATTTTCATTGGAAATGAGCGTCGGTTCGTTCGTTTGCGTTTTCCCCGTCTGTTCGCTCGGATCGACCACGCGGTGGTGGAATAATTTCGAAAACTCGGCAAACAAGGGAGCGGGGAAGGGAGGATAAGATAAATTCTCGACAAATTGCCAACGATCCCTCGTTAGCGAGCGCGAGAAAAATTTCTATCGGAAATTCAGCGGATTCGACTGTGTTTATACGTGTATATACATATATATACATCTCGATTGCCTCTCTACTCTCCCCTCCTCGAGAAGATTCTCTTCCACGTTTCCTTTTCGTTAATCGAGTCGATACCATTTAACCATTCCCCTCGATCAAGTCTCCCGTGAACGATAATAGGGCCCCGCGGCGTCGTCGCTTCGATAGAAAGGCCGACTCTTTTCGCGTGTTTCTCCCTCAGGTCTCTCGGCAACATCTCCGTTATCGAGGTGAACGGTTAAAAAGGAGAACGACGAGGAAGGCGAGCAGCGCAATTACGCGGAAAATAGAAATTCTGGTTTGTCGTCGGTGGAAGCGCGAAAGAAGCGAGGTATCTTCGGAACGCGGTGGAGTGCGCGCATTTGCATCGAGGGGATAGAATTTCGACGTGGAGAGGATGCGTGGAGAGGTTTTCGAGAGGTGAAGGCAATGAATAATTTCTCGCTAGGTGTATGAATAAACAACAGGTTTCGTAGAGGGGAGGGGTTTTTCGAATTAAAAGGTGGGATACTTGGGTTTAAAAAAGAGGGGGAAAAGGGGGGGGGGAACGATTGAAATATTAAAGGCAACTTTCGCCTCGGTGGAAATGTCACGCGTATAAAAGCTTATCTCTTCTCTTCGAACGAATATATATATATATAAAATATTCTTATATTAAAGAAGGGAAAAGGAGGAATGGAAATATTCGAGTAAGGAAATATTTCGAAGAAACGCGATGAATTGTAACGCGTTGGCAAGATTTTTGCGGCAAGTTGGAAATTGGTGATCGCAGACACGTATCTCCGATTCGTTTCCTCTTCTGCTCGTGGTGGCAATATTGGCTCGCTCTGGCTGCCAATACTATTTGCACGGCCTATAGGCACCTCTCCTTTATGGCGCATTTGTTCTTTTATAGAGACAAAGGTAGCACGTATTTTCACTGTGCACCTTTTTGCCTCTTCACGGTTCATCCGTGGGATTACGCTCGTCACTCGAACGAACCGTCGAAACGAGTCGGCCAAGGGAACCAGAAACGTCTCTGGATTTCACGTTTCTGGATATTTTCGTTTCCCAATGTTGGCGCTCCGAGCCGAGCTCTCGTTCTAACCAGATATCCTTTTCGATATATATATATATTTATATACACGCGTATATATTTTTTCCTCCTCGTAAAAATTCGTTACGCCTCACACAGAATAGTCCACTTTTCTCCTTTTCTTTTTATGCTTTTCGAAACTTAGGAAATCGTCGGTGGTCGCGTTTAAAATTAATTTGCTAGCTAATCGATCGTAAAGAATCGGATCCGTAATCCAAGTGGAACCGGCAATTAACCCGCCCCGTTAAAGGGACTCGAATTTTCGTTCGATGGAATAACTGATTATCATCGATAATGGAGAAAACGAGTAAAGCCGGCGAATAATTTGAGAACAGCTCGGTTTCGTTCCTCCTCCCTGTTAATCCGTGCAAATAATTTAAATACTGTTTTCGAGCCCGGTAATTGCGTTTTACCCGGCCTCCTCCTCCTCCACCCGTGTGATCCTTCGTGTCAACGATAGGCTAATTTGGTCCATGGTATTTATTGCACCGATACGGTCCATTGTTTCGCGATATCGCGTAATAACGAAGATAACTTCATACATCGTTGACCGCGAATGGGATCGAAACTCAACGCGCACCTACCAGGAAACCTACCTCGTTTCCGTACAGGGTATGAAATGGAATTTCCAGCGTAGCTACGATCCATTTCCGTCGCGTCGAAATTCGCGTGGAAAAAAATAATTCCATCGCGCGCTTCCAGTCCTTCGTTAAACCGTATTTCTCCTCTCGTTGCGAGGAAATTTTTTTTTTTTCTCGCGTGGAAAGAAACCTCGAAATTTTTCCTTCCCGACCCGAGTAACAACGAATAATAAAATCGTTATTCGATTGTCTTTTTCTTTCGAATCTTCCATCGGGGCCGAGGTTATATATCGTTTACTCGAATGTTACAGAATTTAAACAATTTCATTGCAATTTTATTTGCGATTTCATTATTGAATTCAGTATCGCTATAGTTGGTGTCTATTTGTTTATCTTCGAAACAGATACGCGGAATTACGTGTGCATAAGTATATTCGTTCAGTCAAATCCGTACATTTTATCCATCGTCTCCACTGGCCAGTCAACAAGGGAACAATTTTAGCTCAAATCAAAGAGGAGGAAAAAAAAAAAAAAAAGAAAAAAAGGAAAACTTGGAACGAAGAGAAACGAACGAAGCTCGTTCGTGAATCGAACGAAGGGTGAATCGCGATTCACGGCCGAATAAATTTCGGACAGGACAGGACCTCCGCCAGACTTCAGACCTTTTCCACCAGGATTCTTTTCTGCCTCTTCTCGAGTAGAAGAATCATCGTTGCCATGGACACGATGCTAACGAGAAACAAAGCGTGTTGTCGCGCTCAAGTAAATCTTGCTCTGCGACAAATTCTGCAAAACGATTCCGCGACCAAGTAAAATGCTTTTCCTTGTTATTGTCGAATTTGTTCCCGTGCCCAGTCGCTCGTGCGCCTTTTCTTTCCCTTCTCTTTCTTTTTTTTCCCCTCTTCTTCTTCTTCTCCTCCTCCTCCTCCTTCTTATCTCCACCGGTCTTTTCACGATATGAAAATTTCACTCGTCGACCGTCCATATTTATTCTTTCCATCGTTTACTCGATACGAAACAATCCTCGGCTATTTCCGCGGTAATCCCTCTCTCTCTCTCTCTCTCTCTCGCTCTCAATGAGATAAATGAAGGATAAGGCTCAAGGATAAGTAGCACGGACATTAGAAGGATAAAGAAGAAAGAGAACGTGGCGGGGTTCGGCGTTAATATTGTTTAATGAGGGCTCGTGAGTTTTTTTCGTGGCCTGTACAAACGGACCTGGTTATCTGCTTTTTCTTTCTTTCTTTCTTTCTTTCTTTCTTTCTTTCTTTCATTATTACGCAATCTCTTTGAGCGGAGGAGAGCGGAAGAGAGAGAGAGAGAGAGAGAGATTCTGATTTAATAATTTTTATCGCGGACGGAGTAGAAGTCTCGTTAAAACGTCGAGGAGGGGGGAAAAAATTTCTCTTCTCGGTGACTCGAGCCTGTGTAATATACATCGGTCGAATTTCGAAGGATGAAATTAAGGTTGAAAAAGAAGTTGGGCCGAGCCCTCTCGAAACTCGACGCGCTCCATCGTTTCTGCCCACGCTGACGAGTCTCTTCTCTCTTTTTTCCCCGCTCCTTTTTTTCTTTCTTTCTTTCTTTTTTTTTTTTTTTTTTTTTTTTCGTAAATCAAGGGAGAAGAAAGCCGACGAGACGAGATAAAGGGCGTTTCACGAGCCGGTGAATAAAAATTGAGATTTATCGGATGAACTTTGTCCGGTGGCGGAGATAGCGTGGTTGATACCGCCACGGAATACGTAACAGGATCTCGCGAATCCTCGCGGTGCGGGGGGCACGTTTCGAATATATATATATATATATATAAAATATATATAAAATAACGTTCCACGCGACCGATTTTCCAACGACATCCGCTCGAAAATACGAAAACGCGATAATAAGAGGAGAAGCTCGAAATTAACGATGGGCGGGATCTTAATTGGAAAAGCTAGACTCCTCCTCCTCCCCCTCGCCCTCCTCCTCATTTAATTTTCAACGTCTACAAACTAGTGTACCACGCAATCAGGAGTCTATTAAAAACAATCATGCTATTAACTGCGAAAGACTCTTTCTCGTTCTATACATTTTTAAGCAAGTTTTCCACGCCAGGCCGCGTACACTAGGGAAGTTTTAATTTCTGTTCCTCCGTGCTCTCGGAAGAGTAAATAATATCGAGAATATTAAAAAACTTTCCTCTCCGGATACCGCGGATATACGTATGTATATGTATATCCTCAAGAAAAAAAATAATCATCCTTTTGAAAAATGGATCGATTTTCGCGTTCGATATCTCGCGTTACCTTTTTTTCTTTTTTTCATCTTCTTTTTCATCGACGACAAACACGCAATTTTTTGAACTCGTTTTTTCCCCTCTTCTTTTTCTTCTTTTTTTTTTTACAACCGTTCCAATTGCCAGGCACGTCTTTCGCCGGACACGTCTCGGCTCGTATTAAAATACGACCCCGTACGACCTCGTTCGAGTTCGGGGGTGAAAAGGATAAAGAAAAAAAGGGAAGTAGAGGAGTAGAAGTTGGGATAAGTGCGAGGGCAGTGAGTAAGCGGGGGTTGCAAGTTTCGAGCGAAACTCACTCGACGCGTGAAAAACTTTGAAAATTTCGCGCGTTGTGGGAAAAATTTACTCTGCATATATACACGGTAAATCGATACGGCAACGGGTGAAAAAAAAAAAAAAGAAAAAAATTAAAACTTTAGGGGATTTGAAACCTGAGCGAGTACGGCGTGCGACGTTACGTGACATTTGACGCTCACGGAACACGTCGCTTTATCAAATATGGATACCGTCAAACGGCGATATGACCCCCGTCTCGGCGCAGGGAAGAAAGAAACCGCGAGACGTGACCGAGCGTATCTTGCGTATCGCCCTCTATTTCGAACCGCGTAATTTTTGCCCCCGCAAACCGTCACGAAATTCGAACGTCGCCAGATTTTATCGCGCTTCCTCCTACCAGTTCCACGCGCTCAAATTCTCCCCTCCCATGGATATGGAAAAGCAAGTGGATAGACAAGGTTGCTTACATTTTCATCCCTGCTATCTGTCGAGCTGCTCGTTTCAAATGTTTCTCGCGTTTCTTTCCGGCCAATTTGCCGGCTCGTTCGATCGACGATTAGACAACTGCCAGGCGAGTATTTCGAATTTTCTTCGGTGTTTTTCTTTCTTTCTTTTCGATGTCTTTCAAAGTAGCAGATGTTTATCTTACGCGTCGCTATTTTCATCGTTGCAGCTTTTCTCGTTATTTTTTCTTTTTTTTTTTTTTTTTTTTTTTTACGAAAAATAACCACGCTTAATTTCTAAGATCTGCCAACTTGTCGTAACGGGGGTCGTAACGGGATTAATAAACTTTCTCGCTGAAAATTATAATATTCCACGACGCAAAAAGCGGGAAAATTCGCGACAAAGCGGAAAATCTCGAAGCGAAGAACTCGAGCAATTCTAATTCTCCACGTTCTCTCGCCGGGTTTGTTTACATTACCATCCCCGCATTTATACACGGAAAATTCATTAGACCAAATCCATTCAACGGTTTCCTCGAATTTATTTAAAATTCATGCGGAGAAAACACGTATCCCGCGCTCGAACTGGAATTCGAAACCCGCCTCCTTCCCCTCTCTCGGAATTCCATTCTCACGATATTCCTATATTACTACGCGCGCGTCCAAACGTCCATGGACGTTTCCATATCCACATACGCGATCACACTCCATCCGAGGCTATCATCCGAGAAACAACTCTCTCCTCCAACGGCCTTCGTTTCGACACGAGATCGCGTTGAAAGAGGGACAACCCTCAAGCGAAAGATCGATTCGCTTAAAGCTTTAAACGCGAAGGCGGGAAATGGAGGGTTCGTGATATAAATAAGAGGGATTGTCGGCCATCTTATTGCCAATAACCTCGCCTGCGTATTTCCCCCCCCTCAAAGTGTCGGTATGGCGCTGGATGTAAGAAGGGAAGCAAGGAGGGGGTCACGAACACGCGTTACAATAGCGTGATTTCCGGGGGACCGAAACCTACTTCCAGTTTAACACGATCGCGCAAAATCAATTACCACGAGCTCCCATAATATACGAGCAAAGTTGCCGGGCCAAAAGTGTTCCGCACCCGCCAGGCGTCTCCGCCAAACTTGTCTCCCACCCCCATCTCCGCCAACTCTCCCCCCTCAACAACGCGAAATTATAGCGGTTCGCCTCGAATTCGGGCCGCGTTCAACCCCCGCCGCGAAACAATCCTGGAAATGGCTGTCGCGCAAATGTGCGCGAATAATCTCTCTCCCTTTCTCTCTTTCGGTTATCGTTCAAACGGCAACTCCCCGCTCTCTCGACGCGAGACCCGTGTCTCTTTATCAGAGCGCCGATTGCACGTGAAAGCACCGGCCCAAAGTCGCTTCCTGTTCACAACGGGGAACGTATATATACATATATATATATATATATATATATATATATATACAGCTCGACGGTGAAAGACCTTTAGACCGGTCGCCTTTCCTTTCAACCTTCCCTCTTTTAATTTTCAACGTCGCTCCGGGGCCCCTTTCCTTTTAAATCCGACACCAATGTGTCCAATAAGGGATCGGCCGACACTCGGACGGGTAATACTACGGGTAATAATACGATCGAAAGAATTCCGACCAATTTGTCGCGATTCCTCGTTTTCCCATTCGTGTAAATTCGAGTTGGCTAAGTCCAAGGCACGCGCTTCGGTTAAATTCTTTTCCTAAATGTGCGTGCGTGTGGGGAAAAGAGAGGGGAAAAAGGCAGCTGACTCAGCGTCTAGCAGTGACCGGGCGGACGGATGAACAGAGCGAGATGAACGGAAGAGTTCGATGCTCGTGTCGAATCGAATCGAGCGAAAGAAAAACAAAGAGACGTTAAAAGCGGAGTAGGAGTAGTTTCCATCCAGTGAAAAAAAAAAAAAAAAGAAGGCGAAACTTTCCACGGTTCTTCTTCCGCTCGCTCGGTTAAAAATTCCCGAGGAATTTCCCCGGCTCGTTAAAACCATCCCTCCGTCCATCGCTCGAAACGTCGGTGCGTTTTAACAAAGGCAATCGGCATACCGTTTAAAACTGCTCTGCTACGTTTATACGTAGCGCGCTTGGAACGAAAGAAGATCGGGAGAAAAGTCACGTTCGCGTCGATCATGTTCGAGGAACAAACCCCCATTGAAAAGATTTCACCCCCACCCGGAAAGTAGATCGGTAGCTAGATCCCAAACGAGGTGTATAACCGAACCGACACCCTCGATTCCACGGCACGAACCAGTTTAACGAGATCCAACCTCCGTTTAATTAATCCGAGAAATTGGATTAACGGCACCGCCACGGCACGGCCACTTCGCCGGCTGCTACACGCGGCTGGGACACGGGTATCGGGAAAATAATAAAAATCTTCCTATACTGGTTCCTCGAGCGAACCAGCTTCGACGTCTGTATTAACCACACACGCCCACCAGAATATAATCCGAAAATTCGAAAAGCGATTTTTCTTCGACGCGTTTGCAAAGTTGCTGGTGAATGAAGAAGGTGAAGAGAGAGAGAGAGAGGGGAGAAGGAATGGGTAAATCGATTCTCCTCGGGAAAATAATCTTGGACGAAGAATGGACGGCCGCCGTTCTCCTCGCCGATTTTCTTCCCTTCCAGTGGGTGATCCGTAATTTTCGAGCCACCGCGTTCCTCCAGCCAAGCTTTGATCGGTAATTCCATCGGTTTATCGCCCTGCTTTGAAGCCGATGGAGACTCCCGTTCCATCATATTTCATTGCGCATCGAGTAGTTGGGAGAACGGGGGAGGGAGATGTATAATGTTATTCGACGCGATGAAAGTCGAGGAAAAAACTCTTTACCCGTCGAGGAAATAACGGGGCAAAGTTTCTCCTCGATTGTCTCTCCTTTCCCGGAAAGAGAGAGGAAGGGATTTTCTCGATCCAACGTACGTACGTAAGAATAATTCGAATCGAGGAAGAGAGATAGTTGATGGATAATTTTTCGATTTCTTCTCCTTCTCCCTCTCTTCCTTTTTCCCCTCCCCCTCGATGATATTCAGAACAGTGTCGGGTGAAAATCGAAAGGCGAGTATTTTAAACGCGAATGGATTGAAACACGGGAAACAGTGGCACAAAGAAGCCGATTACCGAGTCCCGCTGTTTCACCTAACCCTTTCTACCTTCCTTCCAACGGATCGAGCCCATTTGCTCGTTCGATATTCTCGAATCAATTAAACGCGTAGGCGGCGGTTACGATACGCGCGTAAAAAACGAATCCAGCCGGCAGGAATAACGAATTCGATACAATAGAGGGGGGGAGAGGCGGCCGGCGTATTTCTTCTCGTTGAATTTATACTTGTCGAACGGGGCTGAATGCGAAACGAACCACCGACGGTACTCGACGATCCTACAACGTACGGCGGGGAGAGCGGAAGTAACAATAATAACGCCGGTAAAAAGAGGGTAACCTCGACGGCGGTTGCTGTTATAAATCTACGTTTGTAACGGAATTTCTGCGGTATCTTGGTTGCCGGTGCGTGAATCGGGGGTGAAAAATCGCGTAATGACGAATCGGAGCGGGAAAACATCATTTGCGCGGTGAAACGATGACGATCGAGGTTAAAAGCTTGCTTGCGGATGGTGAAAAGTGAGGGAGGAACAAATACGTAATAAATACTTTGGATAGTTTGCGAAAAAGAAGTTGGAGAATCGAAAGAATCGATAGAGAGAAAGAAAACGAGGGAGGAAAAATCGCGATAAATACTTTGGATACTTTGCGAGAAAGAACGTGGAAAATCGATACAGAGAAGGAAAACGAAGGAAGAAAAATCGCGATAAATAAGAGTTTGTAAAAAAGAATTTGTAAAGCTACTTTGCGAGAAGGAAAATCGAAAGAATCGATACAGAGAAGGAAAAACGAACGATCGCAATAAATAGAAGGATTTGGTAAAAAAGAATTTGGAAAATCGAAAGAATCGATAGAGAGAAGGAAAACGAGCGAGGAACAATCGCAATAAATAGGAGGATTTGGTAAAAAAGAAATTTGGAAAATGGAAAGAATCGATAGAGAGAAGGAGAAGGAGCGATGAATAGGAATTTGTAAAAAAAAAAAAAAAAGAATTTGAAAAATCGAAAGGACCGACACAGAGAAAGAAGGGTACGTACGAGGCGAAAAATCTTTCGCTTTTTTTGTCCCGGTATTCACGGTGCTGTGTGTACCGATGATGAGAATTGATTAAAGCGGGCGTCGAATCGGCTTGCGGAATTCGGAAAAAAAAAGATCATTTAAGAGAGGAAGGTATGCGGGGAATAGTCGGAGCCGAGCTGATAGGATTGAAGTTCACGATGTGCCCCCTTTTCTCCCTTTCTCCCCCTCTCTCTTTCGATCGCGGAGAAATACCGACCGGCTTTCTTCCCTTTATCGGAGTAAAAAGGTGAAAAGTGCCGACGTGGAAAAGTGTCAGGGAGTTAAACGATACAGAATGCTTGGCAATCGAAAATAGATATATATATATATATATACGTTTGTCATTGTTGGAGAAGCGTGAAAAGCATTTTTCATCAGGAGGAAGATTTTTATCAGGGTCAGGGATTTTTCGAATTTACATCGGCAAACTTTTTCGATCGAAATAGAGAAACTATTTTTTTCTTTTTCCCTTCTCGTTCTCATTCCTTCGTAAAATCGTTATTATATTAATTCTTCTATTAATTGCACATTAGATGTGTATTTCGAAGGATGGTAGCGCGAGCGAGTAGGAAATAAGTCTCTTCGGAAATAAAACATTCGAGAACGATATTTTTTCAGTGATATTTGATTCGCATTTATCCGACGAACCGAGTACTGCCGGGGATGAAATTGAATTCGGAATAACCGTGGAGGATCGAAGTGTTGGTCGAAGCGGTAGTCGAAGAAAAAGTCAATCGTAGACGGATGATTCTCGCGTGTATATGTATATATGTGTTTATTTTTAATTTCTTATTCGAGAGATAAAATTTAACGATGGACGAGTTCAAAACGAGACAAATTATTCGAGCGGAATTCGTTCGAGTTATCGCGATCACGGCTCGTCGTATTCTTCGATCGATTTCCCTTCTCAATTTCGAGCAGGGAAATAAAATCGAACGTATAAAATAAGGATCTAACCGATACGGGTAAAAATAGGGAAAGTTCGAGGGACGATAATTTGGGCGACAAAAAGGACGAGAATATAAGAGGGGGGGGGGGGGGAATTCGACCAGGAGAAGGATTCGAGCAAGCCTTTGATTCGTTTCGTTGCGAAAGAAAGGGAGGGGAGGTGCGAGAGAAGGAGAGGGAAGAAGAAAAAAGATGCACGTGCTCTTTATTTCTCCCCCCCCCCTCTCTCTCTTATCCTCGCGAACATTCTTCGACTTTCGACGAGTTCTTTAGGTTCCAGTCGTAAAAAAAAAAAAAAAAAAAGAAAGAAAGAAAAGAAAAAAGAAAAAAAAAGAGAGAGGAACGAAGGGATGGAAGATAGGTCAATTGCAGGCTCGACAAACGGCAAGGAAATGATGCACCATCCGCGGAACGAGCACGGACGACCGGCGCATTCGGATTCCTTTTAATTACTGCTACGCCAGATATTTGTATTTCCCGGGAACGTTTCCTCTTTGTTTGTGCGTGTAAGAACGAGGGCTTGGAAGAAGGAGGGATCTCGAACAATGAGAGATCGCGACGTGGATAAACCTCGGGGAAAAAAAAAAGAAAAAATTGCAAGCACACCGGGTCGCTCTTTCTCCTCCTCTCGAATTTGGTTCGCGCCCGATCCAACCGTTCGATCGCGAAACCTACAATTTCACCTTTTCTTCCCTCCCCCCCCCCCTCCGTTGAATCTCATTTAAAACTCCGCCTCGCCGTCGAAACGTATATCAACTCGTGCTCGCTCCACCTATTTTTCTCCTCCTCTCTCTCTCTTTTTTCGGCCTTCCTCTCTTCCCCCCCTCTATCTCGGCCTGGCTCTTGGCGAGCAACGTTAGACCCGGCGGAACTAATTACCGCCACGTCTCACACGAAGCTGCGAAGTCAATTTCAGCTTACACGTAACGTTTACGTTTATCGAACGAGTCGCGTTGCCTGGAAAATTCCATTTTCCGCGCGGGAGGGAAAAAAATGAAGGAAACGACGAGAGAGAGAGAGAGAGAGAGAATATCCACGCGCGCGAAAACTTAATCGACTTTGACTCGACTGGCTAGCCTGGTCAGAGCTCGTAAAAGCGAAAACGTAGAGGCAGGCTCTCGGAAACGTTTTTATTGCGAATTACTTCAGATTCCCCTCCCGCTGCGTGGATGCTGCCGTTGGAAAGTGGAACGATACCGCGTATGGCCAGACGCGGCCGGACTCCCATCCACGTCTCTCCAAATTCCCCTTCCCTTTATCTTATCGTTGAATCCGTCTAAACGGTGTTGCACTAGAGTAAACTTCCCTCTCGCAAATTATCGTGGACGCAGGAGCGATCTCGAGTCCCCGTACGTTTACCCCGTTAATCTTATACCGCAAAATCCGTTTACGGAGGAGAATTTGACGAGTTTTATCTGAAACACAAACAATCCGTCCAATCGATGGAAAGAAGAAAAAAAAATTTAATCGAAATTAAACGCGAAATTACGTCGAATTACGAATTAAAATGCGTCGGCACGAGAGAACGTTGGAGAAATCTGCCCCTCTCTCTCTCTCTCTCTCTCGAGAAAAGTAAGACGATTTCCGGCGAAAACTTTTCCGGGATAAGTTGTCCGCGCGCGGAAGCATCTGGTACGCAGATTTATCTCACACGCGGGAATGATATAGAGCGTCGCCGAATTTCGAAAACTCGTGTTTGCGAGACATCCGTCTCCAAGTTTCCTAGTATTTTCCAGGCCCGGATAATCCACCGTCCGAATTCCTTTTCAAACGCATTGGAAAAATGCCGGATACTTTTTATCGCGTCGGATGGAATGGAACTCGAGCAACGTAATTTTCGATAAATTCGTGTATAACGTATAATTCATTCCAATCGCGATCGCGACTGCTTGAGATTACCACGCGTAATCTCGATAATAGCTCACGGTATTAAAGCACGGTACAAAAGGAAGAGTTGGAAGTAGATGCCGTTAGAATATATGTATATATAGTTTGGAAACAAGGGTTCACTGCTGCACGCGTTACGCGAAACAAAAGTTCACGGATAATCCGCATACGCGAGTTACGTTTCAGGACGTTCCTCCTCTCCACAAACCTCTCGCGAAAAGTAACGAAACTTTTTCCGCGTTTATATAAGCTTCTTAAGAATGTTTTACCATCTCCATCCCGGTATTCCGGGTTATACTTCTTCCAGAAACATCTTACAACCGCAACTCCCCTCGTCCAATCTTCGACATCCACTTCGAAATCGCTCTAATTTCCCATTCCGCCGTTTTCATCCCCCCCCCCCCCCAAGATAACAACAAGTTTGGACAGAGACTGGAGAAAAAGACTGGAAGATAAAGTGAGTAAGATGGAGATGGGCGGAAGGGTAATTTTAATAACCGTTGGCAAGGGTGGTAGGCGGGGAACAAAGTGGCACGGTCGGTTTTAATCTCCGCAAGAAAGGGCCGCTAATCCCGGCCCTGTTTGATCGCGCGGGACACACTCGTGTTCCTCGTTTTAACGCCGCAGCCTCGCCTCTGACCGCGAGCAAATATGTATAGCGGGCGCGCGACCGTGTTGCAACGAGGATGAGGGCAAACACGGTGGGCGAGGGTCGAGGCCGGGCATGGCGATACGATGCGACTGGTCTGGAAAATCGTGGAAAGTAGGCTGGGACGAGGCTTAAAGTGCGCCTCGGCCGACTGTGGAATCGCGTGCGGTTCCGCGAAAACTAGGATGCCAAGGTTTAACGCGGGGAGGGATGGGGGTAATCCGGACCGGCGGGGGAGTTTTCTAATTTGAATGTTTGATGTCGGATCGCCTTTTGTTTCCGGCCCGGGCCACGCCGGGAAGAAATAAGAGCAGTTACATCTCCCGTCCCCTCGCCTTTCCTTTCTACCTTATCCATTGTTTCCCACCTGATACCCCTCTCTCCGCTCCCGTTCCTCCAGCGATGGAATCAATCGTGTCGCGGGAACGCGTTCCTTGTTATTCCCGTTCTCGCGCAGGGATCCGATCGAGTTTGAGGATCGGTCGAAGAGAGCGAGAAACGAGAGAGTCGTTTTCTTTCGCCGTCCACTCGAGTGCCCTTCCTCGGCCGGATCTAGATTTCATTTTAACCCCCATTTTAACGAGAATTCCCGAGAATCTGAAATGACAATAACCGAATGTCGAACGAGGGCGAAAATTACGATATCCCTGGGTATATATATATATACACCTATCGTCGTTTCTCGATCTACCCACTTTCTTAACATCCCCCCTGCGATCTCCAATTTCCACGTTTAATGGATTCAGCGCGCAACGTGTATTTTTATCTTCTCGCGGCGCGGCGATAAAGCCAATTAACCCCGTGTAAATGCTAATACGGGCCGGGTCCATTGTAACCGGATACCGTAACCGGCGCTCGTTACGAACGCCTCTTAAAACGTCGTAAAAGTTACTTTTGCGACCTCTGTCTATTCCCCTCCCCTTCGAATCTCGTTCGCACGTACCGACTCGCGTAAAACCCGCGAGTACAGTTTCGGAAACCGCGCTCCCTCCTCGCCATTTAAATGCTAATGTCGGCTCGCTCGAGTCGGGGGGGAGAGCGATCGAGAAGTTTGGAAAGGAGGAGCGAGTTTTCGTCTCGATGCCTCGCGTGGACGACGACTCCTGCTGGTTGGAGAGGGGAGATACAAGGGTATACAACGGCGGATCTTTCCGAATCCGTCTTACAGAAATGTGCACTTTGGAACGATGGTAAAAACGAGAGAGTCTCCTCTCACTCTGTCTCTCGAACGTTTCAAATCTACTTTTCGTCCTTCTTCCGACGACGTTCCTTTTTTGCAGCCTTAGTTTCTTCTGCTCGCGACACTTCTCTCCATTTCGTATCGGATCCTCCGGATTTCGACGTGGAAAGAAGCGCGCCCTGTCGTTTTTCTTACGGATCCCGTATATAAATTGTAACACGTTACGAATCGGGTTGATCGATCGCTCGAGACAGAGAGAGAGAGAGAGAGAGAGAGACGAAATCTCTGCGAGGGAAAAAAGAAAGAGAGAAATTGCAAGGATCACGAGGTATCGTGTCGTTTTTATCGCATAAATAACGCAACACCGTTGTCGAATCACGGATATTAATGCTTCTCCGTCGTTCGAACGTAAGAGAGACGAATAGTACGCTGGTTCCGCGTACAAGCCGCAACGTTATCGAGAAAACTTGCCGTCCCCCTCCTTGTACAGGTGTACGAGCAAGTCCACGGTTCTCGGATTTACTTTTATTCTCCGATATATATCTTTATCTCGGTTGTACACGTTTTCCCTATCTTTCTCGGATATTCAATTCCCATTTATCCGCAACTTTTCTCTTGATAAGACTCGAGAAGGTTTCGTTATCTCGAAACCCGTCCGTGGAGATTGTTTTTTTCTTTCCCTCTCTCTCTCTCTTTCTTTTCCTTTTTTTTTTTATCTCCGCACATTCTTCTTCGAGAAATCGCTCGCTTTTCTTCTTCTTCCTCTCGCTCGCGTTTTCTCGCCTCTTACACGTCGCGTTATATTTCTCTCGCAGGAGAGGAAGAAGGAAAGAAGAGAAAGAAAAAGAGAGAGCGAAACGATCGGATATTCGCGAGGCTATTCGAACGACGCATCGTTGCGGCGGGAGAAGAAGGCAGAGAAGACTCGACGCCGTGTGTTTAAACACGGCCGAGTTTGGAACGTGTTGGAACGGAGAAGAGATTTTTAGCGGCGCGTTTCAGCCGTGAGAAATCCTCGTTAAGCACGAACCTAGCTCGAGGATGCGCCGGTTATTGGGCCGGTTCAATGCCAACCGCGCGTCGCATTTCGCGGCAAACTCGCCTATCCGAGAGAAACGCGTATCTATCTCCCTCGTTTCGAACGAATTCGTAGCTACGAATCGGAACGAAAATTGCGAACAAGTAGCGGCGCGACGATAACAAGAGGGGAAGGAGGAGAAGGGAGGAGCGGGGAGAGAGAGAAAGAGAGTCGGAAATTCATCGAATTTCCCCCGAGGATTCGTCGAACCAGTTTGGGTAAAATGGGTTTCATCTCAATTTTCGGTTCGAAGGATTTCTTTCGAGCCAACGTGGCAAATGAAATTGACTCCGCGGGAGGATAGAAGAAGCCAACCGACCCATCGTCGAATAATCGTCCCTTCCACTACCTTTCGATTAATCCTCGACAACTTTTCCCGATTCGTAACGATAACCGCGCAAGAGGAGAGATCTTCCCTTCTTTCGCGATCGAGCGCGATCCCTTCAACGATAGTAGAAGAAGAAGCCTCTTTCCAAATAGGAAGAAAGGGGAGAAAAGAGGATCCCCCTCTCCCTCCCCCCCCTCTCCCTCCGACTACTCACTTGGAATATCCCGAACGCTGTGCCGAGGTGTTCATTTGTTCGCGCGACCGTCGTCGTCACGATCATTACTCCTCTCCAGGCCTCCTTCCTTTCTCTCTTCGCCTCTTCCTCTTCCCGCTGCCACCGTCCCCCCTCACCGCGTCAGTCCCCTTTTATCGCTCTTTCGGCCACAAACACCGTTGTTGTTGCTCGCTCGAAGCAAACGTGGAATCGCGCGCCACCACGACACCACGCAACGTTGTCTATGCGTTGTCGTACATCTTCCGTGCACACGCGTATACGCGGCGTATACTGCTCGCAGCACCACAAATCGGAGCCAGCATCCCCCTCGTTCAAACGTTGAGACCAGCCGAGAATTCGATCCCTCCTCGACGAGCAGTCGAATAATAATATCGATCGACCAATCCCCGATCAATTCCCTCCTAGCTCGACCCAACTCTCTCCGTCCAATTCCCTCCTCGCCAGTCTTCGAAAACTCTCGGGTTTCGTCTCCTCGACGAGTTTCATCTCGCTCGAACGCGTAGACGTTTCATTAACCACCACCACCGAGGTTGCGATCAGCTGCTGCTGGGTCGCCAGGTGATACCCTTCGCTCTCTCTCTCTCTCTCTCTCTCTCGTGCACGATTATCCCTCGACGAAATCTCTCCGCGCCGTGGAATTCGCCCGTTCCGTACAACACTTCGGCGCAGCGTATGAAATAGCAGGCAGAGTTTCCGGTGCGAAAAAGCGCACTGGCATCGGCACAGCCACGCAACCGCCAACTACGTGCCCTCGACTGGAGGCGCCTGCGGTCCAGGCTGCCACGCAGTACACTGAGCCGTGCCGGCTGCTGCCCGGGAGAATCCGTGGCCGAACGAACCTCCCCGAAAATCTGCGAAGATCCTCGATTCGATAACGCTCTCTTCGGGGTCGCGCACGAGTCGCGCACGAGAGATGCTCGATTGTCCACGCTATCGCCGCGCGACCCTGTCGCTGCTTCAATTCATCCTTCCACCGATTCTTCCACGCATCTCGAAAACCAAAGATATTCTCGCCTATATATATATGTACGTATATATAAAACGATCGATCGACTTTGTCGAGGGATTAGTTTCTCGACGTGGTGGTCCTATTGTCGCGTCGACTTTCTTTGGATCGCGAACAATTACGGATATCCAAGTTTTCAACGCTTCGAAACGTTACGTTGCAATGGTTTGTCCTTTTTTTTTTTTGCCCCGCGACGATATAAATAACTCGGTGTTCTCCCCGAGTTATTTTCAGAAATAATTGTCGTTCGTTTGTCACGGATCGCGAACGTTGCTCCGCCTCCCTTTGGATTCAACGTTGCAGGTGATCAAACAGCGAGTCTCGGCGTTGTACTCTTGATCCTCTTCGCGCCGTTTGCAAAGCCATGAGTCTTCGTGATTTAGTCCCCTGGCTGATCTCTGGCTTTACTCTAAGGATTTCCACGCGTTGTTGACCGTGTGCCACTCTTCAAAGGGAGGACGATCCTGAAATGCGGGAAATTAGATTATCGAGTTTCTTCTCGCGATCCGTGTAACGATCTATCGAATAAGTAATTTGTTAAATTGTATTGATATTTATGGATGGAAAAATACGTTTCGTTTGTAAAAAAAAATCTATCTCTTCGCATAAAAGGGTAATAAAGGTAATAAAATTCGAATTGATTAAATTTCGATTGAATTAATAATGCGATGTAATTAGCAAGCGACAATTTTTCCATCGTACCTTTTTTTCGTCGAAGCGAAAAATAACATCCGCGAACACAGAGAAATGTAATTTTAATTCGATCGAAACGCGAAATTATTTCGTTCTAAATATTTAATTCGCAAGGATCGCTCTGTCGCCATTAAATGCTTTCCACCGATGAAACCAACGCTCTACCGTATTTTACCGTGACAAAGCTAGGGGACGATCAAAAAATTCGGAAACGAGCCGAGCATCCAATTACACTTGGCCTGTTTCGCGAGATTTGTACGGCACCAACTCCGTGCACGTCCGTCGGACGCGTGTCTCGGAAATCTAACACGAATCTCGCACGCTCTGTGTTAACGGAATGTTATGCTACGTGATTGAATCGCGTGACGACGATGTTACCCGTGGCTATATACCCACGCACACAGATCTTGAGTAACGCTCGCTCCAATTTTCCCACCCCATTCCTGCTTTCTGTCCATCGGATGAAAAAAGACTCGCTACCTTTATGGGGTTGCCACGTAGAGTCAGGGTCAGTGAATGGAGGACGCGGGGAGTATTGATCTTTTTCGTTCTTTTTCGCTTCGATCCCGCGCTGTCCTCGTCCTCTCGATGGAACTCGAATCGATCGGAGGGGGACGAAGGGAAGGGAAGGGGAGCAAACGTCGGAATACAATCCAGAAATATGGATCAGCGATGCCGTGAGAGTCGCGCTCGCTCGCATTAATACGTGGAAGATGGAAGGATGTAATGAAATTATTGCGGACTTGCGTGTCTACGTTCACTCGTTGGAATCCGTTGGATGGGTTTCGCTCGCTTGGATAAGATATTTTCGATTGGGCGACAGGTATTCGAGTCACGTGGTGAACATTGCTCGGCGGATAGAAAGCAACCAGTGATCGATCCAAGTGGCGATGTAATCAGAATTTCTTGATTACACTTTGACAGCTCCCCGCTGAATAGGAGACCCGGATTTTCTTTTCCACGGGATGCTGTAAATCTTATTCCGGCCATTCGTCGAGCCTCGTCGAGAGGTGCTCGAGATTTGTGCTCGAGAGGTTGGCGGAGGTTAGACGCTTCGAGCATGCTCCTCTGATTGGATTCCCTCGGGATGCACTTCGTCGTGGGCCAGTCTTTTCTAGCCTGCCCGCTCCCCGAGTTTCGGCCCACCGCCAACTTGGAGAGAACTGGGCAACCTCGAGAATCTCCCCAACCTTCCCTCCCCCTGTTTTCCTTCCCTCCCAATGGGAAACGGGACGGGAAATCCTTCGAATCCATTGTTCCCCGATGTCAAAAGCGACTTTATATAGGCCTGTTTTTTTTCCCCCCTCCCTTCACCAACTTTGTCTGATAATTAAGTTGGCGTAGTACTTTCCGGATAAAAGGAACCTGACAACGGCTATTGCTCCTTATCATAATTAGAGTTCTCAAAGCTTGGGTCTCTCTGGAGTTTGGACTGCGCCAATTCCAGGTATTCGTTCGAGTTCTTTTTTTTTTTTTTTTTTTTACTTATTTCGTTTTTCGCCAATTAACTTTCGCTCACTATCGCGTTGCAAGTAGACGGTGAACGGAGCGAGTTCCGTTCTCGAGAGAGGATCCTCGAGAATGGGAGACAAGTTATGACGTAATAACACCGCCTGACAGGAAGAAATATTCCAACTTTCTTCAGTAAGGAAAACACCGATCGTAACGAGTTATAAGATGAGAAGTACCGAGTACGATCTTGGATTAGACAAATCCTCCCTTTCCCATTTCCAGATTTATTCCCGTCCAGGTTATTCGTAAAAATGCCTTTTATAATTCCCCTTTACGGGGTGGGGGAAGAAAGTCCGGAAGCTCCTTCTTTTTGCCTCCGATACGATCGGCTCATATTCGACGAGGGGAATGAAATTTCCTCCCTCCGAAAGATGAGAACACAATCGACGTTCAACGTGTCCCTTATCGTGTAGCTAAGTTGGCAGTCGTGCACCTCCCAGGAGGAACCCGGTGACTTACAGCCACCAAGCTTTACTCTATCTTGATAGTCCAATGGTGATATACAGGCGCATGTTAAGCGCCACGACAATAATTCCCGGGGAAATACGTCGAATAACGCGGTTAACGAATTGTTTCACAGTTTCCACCATCCGTGACCGTTTATTATTGTTTCAACCGTTATCGATCGTATTCCAGATACCGATCTCGAATATCGAGCGAGGAGAAGAAGAAGAAAAAGAAGAAGAAACTTTCCGCTCGAAATACAAGAGAAACGAATTGTTTCTCTTTCGTTTCTTTTTTTTTTTTTTTTTTTTTAGAATGGAATGAAAAAAAAAAGAAAAGAAAAGAAAAAAAGAAGAAAACGTAATTACGCGTTTACCGCGTCCATTCTCGCACAAATCGAACATTTTTGAAATCAACCGATCCCGGCCGAATTAGCCCGAACGGTCTCGAGCGAAGGCGCAATCGATTTCGGGAGAAAGCTTTTTCTACCGTGCTCTACATCACCGGCCTTCCCCTATTTCCTCTTTTCACTTGGAGGCTTGGAATCGTCCGTGGATGATGGTAGAGGTGGTACATACACGTACACGTATATATATATATATATAAAAAAGCCTCTTCAACGTTACGTACTTTGAGGCAGAGCGTGTGTATATATACATAAGAGGCTTTTTTTGAATGAATGTCCATTCATGAAACTCTCGTTTTTCAAGTAACCAACCCATCCTCGCCCACCGGTTTCGTCCTTTTCTTCCTTTCACCGTCCTCCTCCTCCTCCCTCCCTCCCTCCCTCTTTTCTCTTCAACACTCGCAAAGCCGCGCCCGCGTGTTTGTGCCCACCAATGTACACCGTGTTTGCCCGCGTCTATGTTCCTTTGCTCCGCGCAAACTTGTTGAGCCCGATGCCGCTGTTCAGAGTAGATAGGTGGCGGACGGGCTCGTGGTGACCTTTTGTTACGGTTTGTCTTGTTTGCCACGGGATTACCCCTCTCTTCGCCCTTCTCCTTCCTTCCCCTTCCCCGTACGGTTGACGAAGTTACGCCTAAGACGACCGAACTAGCGCGGGAATCACGTTAACTGCAATTACCGAGTTGCCACGCCGAGTTGTTCCAGATCCTTCGGCAAACTTATCCTCGACAACTTTGTCCTCGATCGAGGACAAAGATCGCTCCTCTTCGTGGCCAATCGGATCGAAATATTCGTATAATAACGTTGTTAATGCATTCTCTTGTAATCGGTTTATTAAGATCCTTACACGCGCGTATTATTTTATGCACGACTCTCGTTCGTCGAGATCGAGATAAATTTTCCCGTTGCGCGTGATCGAATGTACTGTTCGATGGTAAAGGAACGGGCGCTCCGTGTATACCTTCGGATAGTAAGATCGATATTTGCACGAGAAATTTTTTTTTTTTTTTTTTCTTTACGGGAGAAAACTTTCGTCGAGAAGTTTTATTTTGGAATAAATTCGATTTCAACGATGGGTAGGGATTTAAAAGGTCCGACAGGTGATTTAATCGGCACGACACGTGAAACTCGAAAACGAGTTACGAAATAAAATGCCACAGATGTATGTATCCCGCGTGATGTGGTGCGGGCTGAAAGCTATTATCTGTTGCTCGCCCGCGTTAAAAGTCAAGTTTTAACCTGTGGTGGTTAATTGAGAATAGTTACGATACCGAATAAAAGCGGCATTGATTATCGCGATATTTAATGCACGAATTATACGAAGAGGGAGGAATTCGTATATCATTCTAACGTGAAAATGATTTACGTATTATAGGAATTTCATTCCGATATCTGTTTGCATTCGTAACGTAATATTTTATTTTTAGTTTGTTTTTAATTTAACTTTACTTTAGACGATATTGCGTTATTATTTAATAGCTCTCGTCTATCTAATCGTAACGAAACGATTGGTTTTAATAATAAATTTGGACCGAATAAATTATTTATTATTGTAATTTGTATTCATTGGTATTTGTCAAATTAATGAGATTAATAAATCTTTAATAATATGAATTCATAAAAAAATGACAAAATATAAATAAATTAACAGAATTATAAAAATTATAAATTAATAGGATATTGAAAATTATAATATTTAAATATTTCGTAATATTTCCTTGTTATAAATCTACAAAATATCTATATCGTTACCGATAATCGTTACCGATGTTAAAATCGCGAAATTTAATTTAAAATCGGAATAACGATAAAAAATTAAAAATTAAAAATATTGAATTACAATGTCAAACGCGAAAAAAAATGATCTCTCTTAAATTACAGAATAAATTACGAAACAAATAAATATTTGTAATATAATTGAATATTGAAATATTTTAAATTAATTGCATTCTTTCTGATGAATCGTAAACTGAACGAATATATATTATATATTATAATATTATATATATAACATTACATAACAATAATGTTAATAAATAATTAGATAAATATATTTGCTTTATATTTAAAATATATACAAACATTTATCAAAAGGTATTCAACTTACCGTTGGTAGCTAACACGCGATATTATATTCATTGTCCAAATCGCGAAAACTGGTGCACTCATGAATTAAACGAATGTATTAAAAATATATACACTCTCGAAAAAACACATGAAAATGTTACATTCACAAATAAGTGTATTTAAAACACTAACTCGCAAATAAATGGACGTAATATAAACATTAGCGAAATAAACATGTAAAATTATACACTCACGATTAAAATACTTTAAAACGCTTACAAAAAAATGTACGAATTATAAACATTCGCGAGTAGATGCACATGTAAATATTACCGTGCGCATTTTAAATATTCGGGAAAGAAAATTTTTATTATATTCGCGAATAAACATATTTAAAAAGTTCGCGAATAAAACGTACGTATTATAAACAGTCGCGTAAATATTACGCGTGTACTGTAAATTCGAAATTTAGATACGATTTTAAATTATATACGAAATTGGACGAATGTGTTTTCCACGCGTCTAAATGGCACGGCGGTCGAGACGGAACTGCGAATTCGATAACCGTGGCTCGATAAATAAAAGTCACGCGCTCTATCGATAACGACTCGAATAATTTTACAGAATATAAACTCTTCTACAATAATTATTATATTTGAGTATAATTTTAATTATAATTTAAAATTTAAAATGTAATAATAATATACACATATATATATATATAATTTAATTATTTATAATATTATAATTTGTTTAACTTATTAATTTTATCAATTTTTTATTAATACTTTATTAAATTATTAAAGTATTTATTAATACTTTATTCAACTTATTAAATTAATATAATCTTTTGTATAAAATTATTAGAATTTGGAATATATTTTTTAAAAAAAATTTTTTTCCAATAATTATAAAAACAAATTTATAAAACTTATATAAATTAGAGATTTATTTATAATCTTTATAAATTAATTATAATTTATAATTTAATTAATATAATTTTAATTCGTAAAATTAATTATAATTTTTAATTAATAATTTATAATGGAATCTTGAATTTTCAAATAATTTGTACGTCTCAGTGGTTAGTAGTTTTACGATCGTGAATTTTTTACGAATTCTACCTTACCAACAGTTAATACCTTTATAGCAGCTGAAGATTAATGGATTCCCTTATATAGATAGATAGATTTCAAAGCATAGAAATTGGGACAAAGTCAGATGGCAGCAAAGCTCGAATCGAACCAAACGTTATATCATCTCGAAACATTTTTCTCCGACGAAACAATCCCTTTTACTTTTTTCTTTTTTTTTCCTTTTCTCAATAATACTAATAGCGCAAACAAGTAAAATCCTCGATCGTATAAAACTTTCAAGTATATTCACGTATTTGGGACGCTGTTTCCGCTTTTCAAATATGCATCAAAGTTATTCATTCGTCCGAGGTCTAATCATTACAACCAAGCTCACGTATTGCCACTAAAACGATCGAGGGGGTGTCTGTCGGAAATTTCTCGGCATTCGAATCGTAGTTTCCTCGATCGTTCAACTCGTCGAATCGTATTGAGCGAGGTTAAAAGCCCGGGAGAGCGCGGCACTTCAAAGGGCAATGTGCACGCGTGCATAACTTATTGATGAGCTTCCACCTTTCATCGAAAGTTCACGGGCTCTTTTTGACCGAAGGGGGAGAGGTGAGGAGAAAAAAAAAACAATCAGTATTCGCCGAGGTTCACCGAAAATATCCGTTGTTCCGTCCATGGAATCGTTTCGTCGTCGAAACGTATTCTTTCTCGAGATGAAACAAAATCCAAACCAAATTTATTCGCTTTCCTTCGTCCCATTCCACTTCGTCCCGCTCGCGTGCGTGCATTTCGCGTGCACGAAGAGTAGAGAAGAATAGAAAATTTTAATTGCCCGATTTATCCAACTTACATCCCCACCCTCCACCCCTCTCCCTCCCCTCATCATCATCGTCCGTTCGCAAAAGTGGCGGCGGTAAGAAGAGGAATGCATCCTCCTCCGATCTCGATCGTATCCAATGGCAAAGGACGCGACGTCGCCCGGTATAACCGTCCGATTTTTCTTGCGCGCCCGAACTGCTTGGCCGGTAATTGGCCGTCATCCGGAACCATCGAAGCGTCCTCGCGAGGAGACGGGACTAAGCATCGACGAAGCACAAGTCGAACCGCGCTTGTCCATAAATCAATTAATTTTAGCCAGTTCGATATGCCGGGCTGGCTTAATTTAAATTCTTTCGGAAGCCTTTGGAATCGGTAGTGAGCAGCCGGGCCCGATAGAGCGGAGGCCGAAAGACCTCGCGTCCACCCGACGTCGGACGACGCCGGCCAGCCAAGGCCTTGGTGGGGGCTGATTGGTGACTTACGGCCGGCGGGGGGGAGGGAGAGGAGGAGGGACGAGGAGAGCCGAGGAGGATAAGCAGAGAAAGGGAGAGTAAAAGGGAGAGGGAGGGAGAGGGAGAGAGAGATGAAGGAGAGCAGACGCCACCTTAAGTATTTCTGATCGAATTCCAAATGGCTGGTTCGTCGTCCGGTCGGACGGTCGGTAAGAATTCAAACCATGACGAGCAAATGGACAAGAGCGTGCGTCGCTGGTTCGATCGTGGAGCACAGAGGGGACACGAGGATCTTTCTCCGCGCGAGGCAAGAGAGAGAGAGAGAGAGAGAGAGAGAGAGAGAAGGAAAGAAAGAAAGAAAGAAAGAAAGGGACAGGCAAAATAAGCAGCGGTGAAAATCGCGGCGCAAAAAAGGCGAGCGAACCGCACACCGAGTTCCTCGGGGCTAATCAGTTCGCGGGTCGATCGATGAACTCTCCCAACTACACGCCTCGTTTTCCCTTCTTTTTTTACTCTTTTCTCTTTCCGAGCCGCCGCCGTTGTCGTTGTCGTTGTCGTTGTCGTCGTCGTGCCGTGGACGCGAGTCGCGGCCAGACACCGCGAACGAAACTGCTAATGGTCGTTGCGTAATTTTCTAGCTCTCCCTTCGGTCCGATCAAAGACCCATTCGAGCCGATTATTTATAGAGGCGACCACGATTCGTTCCACACGATCAACTAATTCATCGTAATGCAACGTTCTTTTAAAATTCCTCCAACTCGCTCGAGTAAACGTTTTCCGCTTCTTCGTCCCTTTGCTTCGATTGAACCGAAAGAGAGCGAGAGAGAGAGAGAGAGAGAGAGAGAGAATTTTGTTCATTTTGCAAAAAAAAAAAAAAAAAAAAAGAAAGAAAGAAATAAATCTAGTAGCTTGTTTTCCATCCTCGCGTCAGGGACGCAAAGTTTCCAGTTCGAATATTAATGACGGGCATAGGTCTCCTCTCTCCCGTAACTAGGGTGACGAGGGATGCAGCGTCTGTTACTCCATTTGGAAGATCAATTTTGCATAGATCGTAAAGGGTAGGAAATTGCTTTTCATGAGAATGTAACGGGGATCGTATATCAAAAGCAAAACTCGAGGCGATCGAACGGATTCCGTCTCCGTTTCTCGACATCGGGAGGGGGGGGGGGGGGACGGGATCCCGTGGCGCGAGGACGATCGTGGACGTTCGTTAATTTGGCGGGAAAAGGAGGGAGGGAGAGTCCGGTTTTGACTGAATTCCCGCGGAAACGCGAGGGGGTGGCCCTGGAAGAAGAAGGAGCAACGGGGCGCGCCATTTTGTGTGTCCCATCGGCTTGTTACGGCCGGCACAAAGCGCATCGCGTGCAACCTAATGAGAGTAATCACTTAATAAAGGCGGACCGGCATCGCGTGACGCTCTACACGCGCATAACTGAGAATCAATATTTGATTTTCTGGTTTCTCCGCCGGCGCGGATCCTCTTGTTCCTTCCCCTTTTTTTCTCCCATCCGGTGAACGATCCGAGGATTCTCTCTTCTTTTCTCCTTTTCCTTCCTTCCTTCCTTCCTTTCTTTCTTTCTCGATGGACGCCACTTTACGAGAAATAACATGTATTTTACTGCTCACCGAGAAATTGATCGTTTCTTCTCTGTTTCAGACAGGACGCATCATCTGATGGATGCTTGGACGGGTTCGGTCACGCTCATCGGCGTTTCCTTCGAACACCGACTAATGGAGACCCTTGTCAGCCAATTCGTCAGAATTCGTGAGTTTATGGACCAATCTGTTTATCTTAACAAATTGCATTTTATATTCGATTTTTTTATTCGAGCGTCTCGCATGCGCGTGCGCATTTCTCTTGTTTTCATTTTCTTCCCTTCCCTTCTCTTTCGTCTTCATTTTCACTTTCATCCTTTCGCTTTCATTTTTATCGGCGCCCATCTTCGAGCCGAGAGTTACTGGTTTAACGGAGTTTAACTCCTTTTTTGCCGGTATTTAATTACCAATTAATTAAGATGACTCAGTCCCACCATTTAAGTCTCTCCTCCCCTCCCATCGCATAGTCCGAGAAGCTCGTCGCGTACTCGTGGCTCGCGGTTCTTCTCCAAATCGATTCTTCTCCTCTCGTGTGTGTCGTATCGGCCCGAAATCGTACGATCTTTGTCATTCAACAGCGGTAACCGATCCGGTAACGATCGGTTCCCACATCGGTGGAATTAGCATCGTCCCGTCATCAGTCACTCGTTTTGACACGGCGAAAATAAATAGTCCGGCCGAGGAGACAGACAGGACGATAGACGATGGAAGGGAGAGGAGAGGGCGAAAAAAAAGGGGTAGAAGGATCCCGACTCGCTTTCACGGGGCCCGATTTCGAACGGTTCCCGATTCGAAAAGTTCGATCGAAATGTGTGATTCGCGGCGCGAATTTTCTACACATGATCGCGCCTCTCCATCCATCAAAACTCTCGCACGGCCAGATTTTTAGCGGGGTTCTGGATCGAGTCCAGAAAATCCATTTGTCATTCCACGTTGTCATTCTCTCCTTTCCTCCACGTTTTCCTCGAAAAATCGCTCCCTTTTTTTCTTCCCTTTTTCACGTTAATCTCTCCGCCTTTTTTGCGCATCGAGAATCCCCGTCCTCGAGTCGAGATTCTTTTTTTCTTTCCCTCTTTCTCCTCGTCGAGGGGGTCGATCGAGATCGAGAGGTAATCGTCGAGCGAAAAATTCCGTTTTCTTCGATCTTCCACGATTCTAAAGATACGGAGAGGGATAATAACGGAATTTAAGCGGCGGTACAGGCGGAAAGATTCCATTGTAAGTTAGGGGGATATTATTATTATTACGTTTGAGGGAGGGGGAAGAAAGGGGTAAAAAAGGGTGGAGGCCCAGGTGAAAATGGAATTTTTATCCAGCCGGTCCGTACGAAATTCTAATTTGACGTTGGAAACTGACGAGCAAAAGGGTGAAAAAAAAAAAAAAAAAGAAAGAAAGCGGGGAGGAAGTTCATTTCACCCCTTGGGAAAGGATTTTTACGTATTATGCGCGGCTACCCGTCCCGCACGAAAGGGTGAGACGGAGGGTCGAAATCGTAGAAAATGATAAACAGGGTGAATCTTATTCAAATAGAAAGACAAGATCCTGGATTTGAGGCAGGAACCCCGGGAACCTTTCGTTTATACCTGAGCCATGGGAAAAAGCCACGGGACGTTCAACTTTCCTCTATCGATTTCTCCTCTCCTTTTCTTTTTCCTTTTTTTCCTTTTTTTTTTTTTTTTTTTTAAAATCCGCGCGCGTATCCAGACAAACGTATCCAAGTACGTACGCAAGTGGATATTTTAGCGAAATAGCGTCAAACGCGACGACCGTCAGTCGCTCGCGAATAAATAATCGTGTAACTTAACCTCCGCTTAAAAAAAAAAAAAAAAAAAAAAAATAAGAAGAGAGAAATAACGTCGAAGAGTGTGGAAACAACGAACGCACGCACACGTATACACACACAAGAAAAAAGAACGAGAGGAAAAGGTTAATGGATGCTGGCCCGATCTTTCGTTCCGTTGGAACGCGATCGCCACGAACGAAACCGACACCGCGTGCTCCAGGATATTCCGCCGCAGGATCAGGATCTCTCCGTGCGCGGACAGTATCACGATCTACCGTCAAACCCGATCAAAAGCCACTGCTGCCTTTCGTAGGGGCCGAGAACCGGCTTCGCGTGGACCGACTAAAAAAGAAAAAAAAACGGAGAGAGAGAGAGAGAGAGAGAGAGAGAGAGAGAGAGAGAGAGAGAGAGAGAGAAGAAAAAAGAAACGAGTTCGAGTATCGAGAGAGACGCGCGAGCTCGGTTAGGTAAGTCCGAAAATTCGGAATCCCTTAAGAAAACACAGCTGGTGGCGCGTAGATCAGGTAACTGTAGCGCGAGGGTTCCGTAGGGGTGAATGGGGAGGAGGAGGAGGAGGAGGAGGAGCAGTATCGAACGATAATACGGGGATAGAATATTGTGAGATGACATCTTGCGCAATTTTATTTTTCTTTTTTTTTTTCTTTCTTACATTCCTTCGCTCCTCTTTCTTTTCTCTCCGTTAAACGGTACGTCTTCCCCCTCCCCCTCCCCCCGGTCCTTCCTCATTCAAACGCGCGACAGATTGAAAGGGTTCGCACAGGAGGGATATTCGATTTCCTCCTTCTCCTCCTCCTCGATCTCGCCCCCCCCCCCTTACGTTCACCCTTTCTGCTGGAAACCTACCTGCCCCACTGTTTTCGCTTCTCGAGTTACTAAAGACGCGGAAATCCAGAAATCGCGAAGCTCGCCCGACCAAGGGAGATCTTTCTTTCCTCGATCCCTCGATCGATTTCAATGGCCCTGCTACTCTACCCGACTCTCTCTCTCTCTCTCTCTCTCTGTGTCTGTCCCCTTACTCTCCACCCCTTTCTCGTCCCTGTAAAGGTCCTTCTTCTTCTTCGATCCCCTCCTTTCTTCTTCTCGCGCGTTTTTCTCCTTTCTTCCATCACGGACTTCTATCCGGGGTTCTTAACCCCTTTTTTCCCCGTCAGCTGCCACGTAACAGCTGTATACGAGTCGGTCGGCCAGACTCGAGGCGAGCGCTCGCTCGCGATCGTACACAGCTTCGCGCGCGCGTGTGCGTGAACCGTGCTCGTCGCCCGAGTTTCGATATTATCCGCGAGCGGGTCCTTATCTCGATCGACCCGATTTCGACCCGCGTCCACCAATCGTTACGCAAACCATTATTGCTACCCCGCTTTATGGGATTCTCGAGTTTGTTTCTCGAGAGACGCGGAAGGGGAGGTTTTTTCGGGCTCATTGTGCTCGTTCGAATACCACGAGAGAGAGAGACGGATAAGGATCGCGAGACGAGGGAAAGGGTCGACGAATTCGTTCTTCTCTATGGATATATAGTATATTTCGTTCGTCGTACGTTCGTCCACTCGAGCGGAGTGGAACGTTGCTGCGTCTACCTATCGCCTTTGCTCGATATATATATATATATTGTATATATATGTACATATATATATATATATACAATGCGTGGAACCGTTTCTCCGAACTCGCGTTTCTGTTATTTATTCGAGGCATGCTCCATTTGTGTTCGGGCTGGCAAAGTGCGTTGGATGGGCGCGGTGGCGGGAATGTGACAGTCGTCAGAGAGCGGTGGTTGACGCGAAACTCGCGTTCGGGACGGGAAAGATAATAAAGATCGGGGAGAGGGAGGGAAGGGACGACGGACGAGTTCGGTGAGAAAGTTGGGCCGGCTCCCACGCGAACAGTTGGAGGCGGCAGGGAGACAGCCATTATCGCGGGCAAATATTTAGAGGGAGACGTTGCTTCGTTCGTTACGTTTCTGTCTCCGTTTCCGTCACCCGAATCCGTCCGAGTTCGAACCGCCGCAGTTGTTTTGGGTAATTGAATTCGGACAGCTTCGAGTGGCCGAGAGGGACGGTTCACGGGCGGAGTGTCTGAAAAATCTCGAGTCAGAGGCCCGAGGCGTGATCCCCCGCTCGAAACGTGACTCGCGTGAAATTCCCGAGATCTTACCAAGGCCCCGTAGAAAAGAAGAGAGAGAGAGAGAGAGAGGGGGGGGGAGAAGGAATAGAGAGAGGGAGAGAGGATGGAGGGGAGGGGGAAGAAGGAGAAGGAGAAGAAAAAAAAAATCCTGTTTCGGGGATCGTGGATCGGCTTAGTGTCGTCTATGGATCTAACCGTGTACGTGAAACGAAAGGATCCAGCCTGTTTGAAAGGAAGGAGTCACTGTAAAAATAGGCCGAGATAATGGAGACCATTGAACGGTTACACGTGTCCGGGGGAAAAATATAAGAAAGAAAGATTTCTTTTCCTTCGTCCGATGACTTTTCGAATCTTCGATCCCCGTTTATCCTTCCCGTTTTATCCCCGTTTGCGATTATCCGCGTTCGTTTCTTTTTTTTTTCCTCCCCCTTTTTTTTTTCACGTAGATCGTAGTCGACGCGTCCTCGATATCGTTCTGCCAAGAAAGAAAAAGAGAGAGAGAGAGAGAGAAAATCATCATCCTCCTAGAACGCACGAAAGTAAAACTCGAGTCGACTGGTCGACGTCTCTCTCTCTCGAGAGAGTTCGTTGCACCCTTTGAAGTCGTCTCGCCCTTTAAATTCCACGCCGTCCCCCCACCCCTCGCTCTCTCCAACACCCCCGCGCCAACTTCTCACTTTCGTAGCAGCGAGTCTAGTGGCTCTTCCGATCCGAGAAATCCCGCCACTTCTGATTCAACTGTAAATTTCTCCTCCAGACCCACTCGAGGCCTCGTTTTCGTTTCACGACGCGGATACGAGACGCGTCGAGAAGGCCCGATTCGATTAATTCGAAACGGGGCTCGCCACGTTCGTTTTTCGGATCGGAACACGAGTTACTGAGAACGCGGTAATTTTGGCCCGCGATATCACGGCCGGCCAGAAGCAGCTCTCTCTCTCTCTCTCTCTCTCTTCCCTGTTCTCCGTCGTATTCGTCATTTTTGGTGGTGTTCAGACACCGAACGAAAGCCGGATCCGAGATAGGGACTTGAGAAACAGCAGGCACCGAGCATCATCCCCTTTCCCTCTGTTCTGCTCTGCTCTGTCGATTCCTAAGAAAGGAACGCGCACATGGCCCTATATCGTTCCACGCCACTTATCCTTCTCTTTTATAATTTTAGATTTCGGAATATACCCTCTAATGATTCGGTCTTCTTTCTTCTCGAAATTTCGAGAGAACGCGTCATCCGATTTATATATATATACATATATATATATATATATACATAAAACTCGTATTTGTACGACGAATCGAACGAAGTCGAGTCTGTCGCGCTTCGCAAGACTTATCTCGAATTCTTCTCCGTCGAATCTCCATCGTTGGTAAAATTGGGAAACGGAGCGGGTGGGTTTGTGGGAAACGAGGTAATTTCACGGATTGACAAGCGGCTCGCCCACGATTTTCCAGGGTTGCGAGAATCGATTTCCGGTCGGGGAAGCGCGTATATTTTTGGAATACTCTGTTTTTGGTAATTTGCGCCTGTATTTCCGTGGTCGCTGCGAAAAAAAAAAAAGAAAAAAAAAGGAGAAAACGCCACCCCGCATGGGGCAACGAAAGAGGGTTCCGACGAAATCGGGGAAACTCCAGGGGGCCGACTCCGATCCACCGATCGATTAATCATTCTCGTTTGTATTTACCTTCGTACCTGATCGTTTCGCCTTTTTTTCTTCTTCTTTTTTTTTTTTTTTTTTTACCGCTTCTTTCTCTTTGTGGGGAGGACCGACCTATTCGTGATTTCTTCGTTTCTCGAATTCCTCGGATCGCGCGTTTTTTTCTCTTTTTTCCTCCCCTCCTCCTCCTCCCTTCTCGCTTCTCCAAATCGCGCGTACGTTTCTCATCGAGAAGGGGTAGGCCTCTTTCTTCGTACGATTCATCGATCAGATCGCGATGAAAGAGTTTCCATGGCAGCGTGAAAATCTTAATGATCGAACGGCATGAGAACGTTTTTAATCGTTCTTCCACTCGTCGATCAAAATCGACGATTCTTCGAAAAAAGTTTCTCTCGCTTCTCGTTCGTTTTCCTCTTTTTTTTTTTCTCTTCAATCCAGTCGAATACCAGTCGGATCATTCCTTCTCTAATTTCCACTTCATCCACAGTAAATATTCTTCTTCGGAATTTCAAATTTTTAGAAACTACGAAGAAGAAGTAAAAATGTTAAAACCCTGATTTATTCTCGAACAAGTTTTTCAAGAACAAGTTTTCTTTTTCTCCCTCTCTCTCTCTCTCTTTCTCTCTCTCTCTTTCTCTTTCCCCACACGTCATCCCCCAATTTAGCCGATTTGTCCGGACGAGAGACAAATCGTGCCACTTCACGTGTTTCTTCCGTTTCCCACGTAATTCCCGCTCGGCATCTTCGAGTCATTCCACGTGGCACGATGGTACCTGATTCCGTGTTAATTCCATCTGCCTGTGTCTCCCTGCCGTGGAAACGCGAGGAAAGGCGAGTTTTTGTCGCGCCGGAAGTCCTGATTCAACTCCAGCCTTCGAACCTCCACAACAACCTAACCCTTCAAGGATTTTTTTGTTTTTCACCAAATACACACACACACACACACACACACACACACACACACACACACACACACACAACACATATATATACGCCATATTGTCGTGGGAACGAGATCGAGAGACGCGGTCACGAGGGGGCCCAGATTACTGTACTATATTTAAATATCGTCGTAACTGGTGGAAACTTTTTCCAGAGAAACCCATCGAAAACTTCCTCCTCCTCCACCCCCCCTTCGTTCGTGTGCATATATTTTTCTCGAGCGCGTCCCTCTTCTCCCTTTAACCGAATATCAATTTCTCTTCTTTTTTAAAATAAAAAAAAAAAAAGGGAAGCCGATTCCAGCTGCTGCTCCGCGCTCAACCCTTCGAACGTGCACCAACTTGGAAGAAAATTTGAAACGTCCTCATCTAACCAGATATTAACGCTTTGCACTCGTATTTAAATATTTAAGAAGAATATTTATCGATTGAGTGACAATAGTTAGAATAGAATAGAATTTGCTTAGAATGAAAATACGTGTATAATAATAAAATGTAGGATGGCGACAAATGGTTAATTCTACGTAGGTCAATTGTTACGAAATTGTTATTTATCCACGGATTAAGAATTTGAAGATTCGATTCTGGCCGCGCACGAGATAATAAATCGAATCTAATGAGAAGTAGTTTCTAATCGGCGGCGATAGATGAACAACGATAAGGAAACCCGCGAGTATTTTTACGAATTGCGAAAATGACCGAAATTTGTTATCGATAAGATAACGGAACGGGATAAAAAGTCGAAATAGAAAAGGGGAAAATACGCGAAAAAACACATCTCGCGTTGTTGTCCCGTGACGCTCGAACCGATCGAACAATGCGTTCTCCATCGAGAATGCGGCAAATTCCCTTTCTCGTGGCGAGCACGTTCAACCGACTTTTCTCCAAACCGTTCCTGATCGCCCTTCTCAAGATTTCTTGACAGTGAATTCCGCGTCTGTCCCGCGCGCTTACGACACCGATCGATCGCGATCGCGCGCTCCTAAGAGAGGCGAAACGGTAATCCGGCCGACCGTGCACGCGCGGAACATCCTCGCCTGTGAACAGAGAGAGGGAGAAAGAAAGAGAAAGAGAGAGAGAAAGAGAGAGAGAGAGAGAGAGACCTTGAGGAGGAGAGTCCGCAGCTGCATCCTTGCACCGCCCCCGTGGAGAAGGTAAAGGACAAACGTATAATATGATCTAACAGATCGTAGCCAAGCGGCATCGTGCGAATCGCGAAATCTCGATCCATAGATCCTCTCTCTCTCTCCCTCCCTCCCTCCCTTCTTCTTCCACCCTTCCCCCTCACCCTCGGTCCCGATCTTGAAATTTTATCGTCTCGGTTATGCTTCCATTGTTTCGTGCCCTGCCAACCGGTATTTATTATTTAATCTTCCTTTTCGTGAGAATAATTGACGCTCCCCGACTCGTCTGCTCTCCTCGTCTCGCGTTAACATCGCGCGATAATGTCTTCTTCTTTCTTTCTTTCTTTCTTTCTTTCTTTCTTTCTTTCTTTCTTTCTTTCTTTCTTTTTTTCTTGATTTTCCCCTCGACTTTCGAATTCCTTCGAAACACACGTACGTACGTATTTGTACGTCGAATCCGCGGATTCAACGAATGAAACGGGGAGGGAGGGAGGAGGGGAGGACGATGAATTATTATCGGCATTATCGAGCGTGATTTATAACGGAGATAACCGAGACCGTGATAAAGAAACTGGGGAAAAACTTCTTATTCGTCAAATAGATAGATCGTAATTAGAGTGTGGAAGGAAAATGGCGAAAGTTTGAACTTACGATTTAGCGCATACATACAATAACGATACATCAGATTATTCACGTGGTAATCTGAAGTTGTTAAACGTATACACGGGGAAAGGGAGAGGGGGAGGAGGAGGAATGATAGGAGACGAGAAAGAAAGGTGGACATTTTCTTCTTTCTCGGGAACGCGATTTAACGCGATCGGCAATGATAAAATCGATCTATTAGCGGAGATACCGATAATTGGGCTTATCGGTTCAAGCGATTTAACAACAAGTGTAAGCCATTCGACGATCGCCGCTCGTCCAAGGTTGATCACCACTGCGAGCATTCAGCGATTCAGGGTCTGTTGGGGCCCTTCTACGATAATTACACGGTGCGAGCTGCGAGTCGGCTCAGGAATATATGTTCGATCGGCCGGTTTTTGAATTATTTGAAAAGAGACAGACCCTGGTATAACCGCGATATTATGGTATCGCGATTCCTCCTCCTCCTCCTCCTCCTCCTCGAACCTTCGATCCCTTTTCTTACCTCTTTTTGCATCTTTTTCTTTTATTTTTCCTTTTCCTTTCTTTCTTTCTTTCTTTCTTTCTTTCTTTCTTTCTTTTCTTTTTCCTTCTTTTTTTCTCTTTTTTACCCCGATACCTCCTCCCGCTCTTTATTCCCTTCTTTATTTCTTACTTCTTTTTGCCTCTTCCTCGCCTCTCCTTCGAGCCAGGCCGCCCTTTCGAGAGAGAGAGAGCCGCTCCTCAATTTTCAATCTCGATGAATTTCCACTCTCTCTCTCTCTCTCTCTCTTTCCCTCTTTTCCTCTCCCTCCGATTTAGATGCATATTTATTATTGTAGATGTATAAATCGTTAAAAATTTATCTTTTTAACGCGAAAAAGCGTGTCGATAAAAGGTACGAAACGATAGAGGCAACGAATCGTAAGCGTGTCACCGATTTAAATATCTTTAATCGCGCGATTAGATTAGATAAAAAAGAAAAAAATTCGATCGTTTCGTGGTCGAAAAATTCGACTTCTTTCCATAACCGAGCCATTATCATCCCATCCAACTCTAAACTTTCCTTACGATTAATTTACCGAAACTGGTTATCGGATCCCTCCGATTATTTATCGGTGTTTAGAATACATGGAATCTCCGATAAAACAATCTCCCTCTCCGTCTCCCCCCCCCCTCCCCACCTCTCCGCCAAAGATCGCGAGAACAGCGCGAGGAAGAGGAGGAGGAGGAGGAGGAGGAGGAGAAGATTCACGATTCGCTCGCTAATCAATCTGGATCACGGATCACGAGAGCACGGAGGAACGAAATGCGTTTTTTCGAGGATCGATTTTATACCCCTCTCCCTTCCCCCTCCCTCCCCTCCCCCCTTGCTTCCTGGGTTATTACCTGGCCCAGAAAAACAATGGTCCCCTATAGACCGTACACACACACACACACACACATATGTATATATATATACATACATATATATATATATATATATATATATATATATCGCTGCCCCAATCCGACGACGAAACTACATCCGCCCCTGATCGCAGATGTTATAATTTCGAAATAGCATAATTTCCAGCCGAGAACGATGGACGAACCGAGGGAGGAGGAAGAGATTTTAGATCGGTAGAAATGGATCGGAAAGAAAAAAGTATCGAGATTCGAAAAGTATCGCGCCACCCCGCGTGTGGAGAGGAGAGGGGGAGATGATCGGCGAGGAGCGGCGAGGAGGCGATTAGATACGATCGGACGCGTTTCGAGAAAAGATATTCATAAGGGGGAAATTATCCGCAAATGACTCTTGCAGCGCGAAGGCTGACTTTAATGCTCGAGCCACAGTACGTATCTATATCTCTATATTTGTACGAGAGGGAGTAAGAGAGAGAGAGAGAGAGAGAGAGAGAGAGGTCGTTCGACGCGATAAAACGACGAAAAAGGCGTAGCTATGAATTCTGGAGACAAAAGAGGAATGTAATCAAGAAATCGGGGAAGGAGAGAGAGAGAGAGAGAGAGAGAGAGAGAGAGAGAGAAAGGGATGGCGGAGGAGGGAAGAAGAAGAAGAAGAAGAAAAAGACGGAAAGGAAAGAGAGAAGGAGGGAGAGAGAGGGAGAGAGAGAGAGAGAGAGAGAGAGAGAGAGAGAGAGAGAGACGAGATCGGCATTGGCAAAAGGCATAGGTACCGGGCCGGTCGAGATCGCAACAAATGACTGTGTTTAAACTTGAACGTGACAAAATTTAAAAATCCCGCCCGAGGGACGTTGGGTGGAGTGGTGGGGGGGCGTGGGTCCAACGGGATGGGGAGATAAAGGTCTCTCCCTTTCTCTCCCTCCTATCCTTTCGCTCTGCTTTTACGTCGCTTCGTATTTCGCCTCTCTCCTTTTGTTCTTGGCCAGGCGAACGCATTTGCGCCGCGATTCGAATTTCTTTTCTCCCGCTCTCGCGCCGGCCTTCGCTCCGGTAATTGGCGCGGCGGCGCGACTCGGGGGTTGAATTGGGGTGCGCGTCGATTCGGAACGCCCGAAGCCTCGTTCGAAATTTTAATCGATTCCGGCTCTTTCTCTCTGTTTCTCCCCTCTTTCCTCCGCCCTCGATTCGCAAATTATGTTTACTCGAACGGCCGGAATCGGATTAATCAGAGGATCTTTATCGAAAATTTTTTTCTCGTCGGCCGAGCGATCGAGCCGACGATAGCCAAGATTGTGGTGGACACGTGGTGGACACCGGTTGTCGGCCGTGAAGAAGGAACCGAGAATTCGTATTCCCCGTCGTATTCCGTCGATGATGGTTAGAACAGGCAGAAAAATCTCGGACGAGCGCGGTTTCGAAGTCCAGCTCGGGAGAAATGCCGAGGGTCGGGCAATTAATCATATTTCGAAAATCATTCCAGCAGCGTTGAGATCTGGCCGGGCAGATAGAGTCGGAGTGGTGCTCCTCGAAACTCCAGAGTCATAGGGAGCCAACTATACGCGCGTAGGGTGTTTGACCGAGCAAAGCTCTTTCCCTCTCTCTCTCTCTCTCTCTCTCTCTCTCTCTCTCTCTCCCTCCCCTGTCTTTACCCCTACTTCCTTCGTTTTCTTCTTATTTCCTTTAATACATTCCAACTCGTTCGAGACTAACCGGAGGGGAAGAAAAAAATAGGAGAAAAGAAGCGGAATGAAACGAAAACTTCACCCTCGTTTCGCTTTGGCGAAAGCGCTGGTGGCGTTTCTTCTCAACTTCTCCGCGAACCGATCGTTTCGTGAGTACGAGACATCTTCGTCGCTTCGCCCGTGAAAACAGGATTCGGAACGGGGAGAGGGGGAGAAGGCTATTTCCAAGAAAGATACGCGTGCAATCATACGCGCGATCGAGGTGTCGATTTCGATCGCGCGTACCAAAGAAACAATAATTTCGACTGTGCCGTTGTTGCGACTACTACGCGAAGGCGAAATCGAAGAAGAGAAGGAGAGAAGAGGCAGAAGGTGAAATAAGAGCAACGATTACAAGGGAGGAAAAGGGGGGGGGGATGGGGAGAAGAGAGAGAGAGAGAGAGAGAGAGAGGGAGAATGAGTTTCTGGTCGTGATGTATTAGTTTCAACGCATACAGAGAAGGATTCGGGGTCTGTGGCCATTACAATGCGTCTCGAGGAGCTCTCCAGTTCGAGATATCTCGAATCGGAGCGCGTTCGATTCATTTAAGAGATAAGATCTTTCGTTCGAAATATGAATATTATATTATAAGCGCAGTCAGTGCCGGTTTCTCTTCCTCTCCCCTTTTCTGCTCCAGTCCTCTTTCTCTCTCCCTCCCTCCCCTCCTCCCCCCACAGACCCCTTATTTTTCTCTTTCTTCCTCCGTTTCTTCTTCCCCCTCCGTTCCCTCGGCTGCCAAACCTCGAATGCCTGCATCACCAACTCTTCGCTCTCCCTCCACTCTTTTCTCTCTCCCCTTTTCTTTCCCGGCCCGATTAATTAACACCTCTTGCACCCCTTTTGCAGACTTTTCGCGTCTCGGCGAAAAGAAAAAAAAAAAACTCCCTCCTCTCGAGTCCTCCTCTCGAGGGAGGAGTGGAAGAAAAGGAACGTACGTACGGCGTTGGCGAGCCGTTCCATCCCATCGAATTCCAATCTGTCGTTCGAATCATGTCGGAAACTCGTGTATGGAAGAAGTGTATCGAGAAAGCGTGTAAGAAGCGCGGGAGAGAAGGTGGCGGGAAGGGGATGTAAAGGAGGGGGTGGGATCGTGGGACGTGGACGAGATACAATAATAATAGACGATCGTGTATTACAAGCTATAAACGTCGGCCGGGTTGAGCCGCGTCCTTTTATTTCGTAGCGAGTGGTCGCGCGTGCACGCGTAAAGCGCGCAAGAACCGCCCCGCTCGCGGTACCCGCTTTAAACGTCCGCTCGTAATCACTTTACCGCAAGCTTTTAAAACGACATTCTGATCGTGCGTGTATTCCGTCTTACTGTCGCAAGAACCGACTCGCGTGCAATTTCACCGATGCTACCGAACAGAATGAACCGTGGCCCGCGACGAGCCTCCGCCTTATTAGAATTTAGATTGAAGATTAAAGATTCCTGTGTGTTTTCGTTCCACGACATCGGGAAGAAGGAGGAGAGGATTCGATTTTTCACGAGATGATTACTTTTCCGCGTTTCTATCCACGGAATAGATATCCGAATCGATCGTGCTTTTTCTATCTTTTCTTCTTCTTCTTCTTCTTCTTCTTCCTCCTCCTCCTCCTCCTCCTCCTCCTCTTCTTCCTCTTCTTTTTTCTTCCCCCTTCTTCTTATTCCCTTCGTGTTAAACGCTGCGCGCTAGGTATTAACGCGATACGTCACGCTAATAAATCTTCTCCCCGAGCTCGATGAAAATTCAGCTCGAGGATAATTCAGTTAAATCGATGTTGCCCCTTTCGTTTAAAAACATTTCGCGCGGAATTCGCGTGATATTCGCGCGAGTATCCTTTCGTGTTCGTGTTTTCGATCTCTCTTTCTTTTTTTCTTTCTTTTTTTTTTTACATTTCGTTTGAAATTTCGAGAAAGACAAACGAGAGAGCAACGCGATCTCTCGGACTTTCGACTACTTGGATATTCTTTTTTTAAGGTTCCCCGCGCTGCGGGGAAACATTTTCGAATCCTAATCCCTGAACGCGCGTTACATTAACATACATATAAGGAACGTATGCAGAGATCAAATCAACGTGCGTGTACTCGTATCGACCGCGTGTGTGAACAACGGCGTGAGCCTGGTGGGGTGTGGCGGGGGAGGAAACAGGGAGACCGGGCTCGAAAAAGGGACCATGGGTCCCAACCTATCCGTCTCTCCCTCTCTCTTTCTTTCTCCATATATATATATCTCTTCTTTTCTCTCCCCTCCCTCTCCCAGTTCGGGGCCAGAGTCGTTCATTTTTTACTTTCAAAAATCATGACGATGCTCATTTTTCTGACTCGTGAAGAATTCTTCAAACTGACGTGTAACCAAACGGGGCCTCGGGTTTTTCGGTGAGCGAGGAGGAGGAGGAGGAGGAGGAGGAGGACCCCACGAAGGCTCGAAATCCTCCACCTATGAGCCACGATATTCCACCGGGAATCCTTTCTCCACCGCAACAATCCACCGACCGTTCTTTCTTCCTCTCGTTTCTCGAAAAGAACACCTCCTCGACTCCTCATCAACTTTCCGACCGAGGAATTTTATTATTTCAGAAAACAAAATTCCTCCCAATCGTTCCATTCCATCCCGATCTTTCCCGAATTCGAATTTAGAAATTGTATATATATATATATATATATATATATATATATATATATATATATATATATATATGTATATATTTTTCGTGTTAAGAGTGGAAGGACGAGCGAAGAAAGACTTTCGGTTTCGAATCTTCGAAAGGAGAGATCGCACAGGTAAGGAAGGAATGATCGAGACGCGCGTGGTTCCGCGAGAGAAGGAGGGAAAAGAAAAGAAAGAAAAGAAAAAAAAAAAGAAAAAAAGAAAAAGAACGTGGCTCCCCTTTGATTTTTTCGCTACTCGGCGAACAAACCGAACCGTGCTGCTTCTTCGTTTTTCTCTTTTTTTCCCGGTCGCGTTCGCCCGCCTCGAGGAGTCCTCTTTCATTGCTCGGTCCTTGGGGCATTATCGTGATTATGATTATTTAAATTTGTTCCTTTTGCCCGTGGAGTCGAGAGCGGCGTTTGAGCGGCAGGCCCTATTGTTCGATTATTTGAATATCGAACGTACGCGGACGGACGGGAATCGATTCGTGGGGCCTAATGGGGATTACACGGCCAATCAGCCTTTGCCAAGGCCCAGCTCTCTCTTTCTCTTCCTCCTCGTCTATCCGCTCCTCTTTTCCCCCTTCTTCTCCTCCTCCTCCTCCCCCCACCTCTCTCTCTCTCTCTCTCTCTCTCTCTGAAAAGCATCTCTCGGTATTTACCGATTAACTCGCTCGAGTCTTTAGCGATTCATCGATAAAAAAGGAGAGAAAAAGAGAAGAAAAGAAAAGAAAAAAGAGGCTGTTCCCTCGGAAGCATAGAGATATTGGAAATCGAACGACTTGACACACCATTAATATCCACGTTTCTTTCCTTTTGCCGTCCATTTAATCTCGATCGAGTCGCAGGTTTCGATCAATCGTCTCGATTCCTTCTCTTCTCTCTCTCTCTCTCTCTCTCCCTCTCCACCTCTCGAGATCTTCTAGATTCCAGAGGGATTTCGAGGTGGCACGGTTTTGCGAAAAGCGATCGATTCGTGGAATTCACGATTCACGATAATCGCAGCCTCGATAATGACGGAAAGGAGCGGAGCCAAGGGAGTGACGTCAACCAACGGTTGAAAAATAATATAGACAGTCGGTTTCGCTTTCTCGCGTGTCATCAAGTTTGACGGGTCGAGATGAAATCGGAGTTGATTCGCGGTAATCCGGCCGATAAATCGGCCCCTCGTTCGATAAACCATCGGCTCTCTCTTCTTGTATTTACTAAATACTTAGGGGATCACCGTTTCTCTTGTTTCAATCGTGCTGCGCGACACGTATATAACTCGGCAAACCCCCGCCCCCCCTTCCCTTCCGACTCTACTATTTTTCATTTCCTCTCGTTATCGTTCCTTATCGTTATATACCTCGATATACCGCGTTTCGTTATTATATTAATTTTCGAACCGTCGAAAGATCGCTCGTTCGTTCGTTCGTTCGTTCGTTTCCACGCGAGGAAAGCGAAAGAGGAAGGAAGGAGGGGGGAGGGGGGGGGAGGGGAATTTTATGGAATTCACGCGTGCCTTAATTCGAGAAACGGATGGATCCTCCTCCAATTAAATCGCTCAATTTCCGAACGAGGAATTCCACGACGAAGAAACGCGAAATTTCCAAGGTTGTGGTCGCGCTGTAAGAAATCGTACGCGAGACCATTCGCCCGTTTTTCTCCTCTTCCCGTACAAAGCTCCCTCTCTCCCTGCTTCCCCCCCCCCCCACCACGCTTCTTCGGTCGCGGCTGCTTATTAATTTCTCTCTCTTTCGTTCTGCTCCCTTTGCGGTACACGACGTTATGGAATCTTTCCGCCGCGTTTCTCGAATCGCTCCTCCATCCCCCATCCTCCCTTAACAGCTTCGCCTCTTCCCTCCTCCTCCTCCTCCTCCTCCTCCTCTTCTTCTTCTTCTTCTTCTTCGTTCGTATCCTTGGTGCGTGGGCGAGAATCGGAGAAGGAAAGAAAGAAAAAGGAGGAGAAGAAGAAAAAGAAGGAGAAGAAAAAGAGGCGAGGTCGAAAGAGAGTTTTTGTATTCCAGGAACGGCACGGTTCGAATATGAATATGCATTGATTGACTCGTAATTGCGCGCTACTCCACTCGGCCTCATTGTTCCCGGTTATTTATTATCCGCTTGGACATTGTTTAAACGCGGTAACGAAGTATTCATCGGCCCGTGGAAATTTATTTGACAGATCCTTTTGACAGCCAGTTTCGGAGTGCGGCACGACGATTTATCTTGCAACTATATACGCCCGAAATTCTTCTTCCTCCTCATTTCTCACCTTCGCTTCTCCGCGCGAACCAGGTGAACTCTTTTCTACGACTCGCGAATTTAAACTTTGGAGAGGAGAAATGAGAGAGAGAGAGAGAGAGAGAGAGAGAGGATATGAATGCGGAATAATTGGCGATATCGAGGGGGAGGGGAGTATTGTGCAGGTTCGAATACATTTTCTACCGTGTATCTCGTCGAGATAAAGTGACAACCAGATAAAAGTAAGCGAGTTCGAAATTTAAACGGTTCTGATGGGCACCACGGACAACGGAAAGGGTTACGTTGGAAGAAAAGAGAGAGAGAGAGAGAGAGAGTGAAAGAGAGGGGGAGAGAGAGAAGGTGGATCGAAAGGGGGTGCCAAGATGGAAGCGAGAGATCCATCGAGCGAGTCGAGGTGTGTTCGGGTTCCGAGGCATCCTTTAAAATTGGAATAATAATGTTCTTTCATCTCTCTGAACTCGAAATGATGACTCGACGCCTTTCAACATTGTGGGAACAAAAATCGGTTAGAAACGCGTCGGCCGGTTTATTCTCTTTTCTTTTCTTCTTCTTCTTCTTCTTCTTCATCTTCTTCTTCTTTTTCGTCGCTGTTCCGTTTCAACGTTATCTCGTCGACGAGGAGGAGAGGAATGGAATTTTTCGGAACGGGATCGTTTTCGACAGATCCGTGAAAATTGGAACGATTCCAATCCAGAAAGAAGAAATATTCGTCCCGAGAAGACAAATCGCAATTGGGTGGGGAGGGGAGAGGTTGAGGTTAAACGGACCGGTTTCATAGACGAGCTCACTCGATTTTCGCGGGCAAGATGATTCGTTGCTAATGCCCGCTTCCATCCAACGACAAAAGGCGATTAACGATCCTATTGAGAGGGAAATGAAATGAAAAAAAAAGAAGAAAAAAAAACAGAGAGAGAGAGAGTCGAACGACGCCGTATCGACAAAGGAAAGAGACGATTTGTAATTAATACGAGTGTGTTAGAGGGATCTCGGGTGAAGTGCGCTCGGGATGGGAGGGGGGAGGGGAAAAAAATGACGTAAGTCATCCTACGAGGCATTAGATTGAGCTTGATTACGAGTAATTATTCTTACAGCACACGGGTTTCGTGCGTCCTTATAACGAGGCCGGCGATCTTTGATCATTTGCCTCGATCGAGATACACATCTCGAGCCACGTAAAACGCGGCGGACCTCCGGAGATTGATCGAGCCTCGTCTCCTCCGACTTGCTCGTCTTTTGGAAAAAGATGGCGGCGCGTGCTCCTCGCCTCGAGACGAAAACGATTTCTTAACGGGTACGTAGCCGCGAATCGTAGGAATCGATTCGATAAAAGAAGATTGAGAGAGAGAGAGAGAGAGAGAGAGAGAGAGAGAGATTTATCGACGATTTATATATAGATTCGTGACATGCGGGAGATACGGAGCGGAGACGAGAAGACAAAGATATATGGCGCTAATGAGTTACGACGGAAAGAACTCGACCGAGTCGTAGCCGATACGTACACTCGAAGAAATACGATTACAAAGAAGCGAAAATATATTCGTATATATATATATATATATGTATAAAATATTTCCCGTTTAATAAGGTGAAATAGATAATGGACGATAGTGGATAGGATCGAAATCGTTTCAGGCCTTCTCGACACGTTCGATCGCGGGGATTCGATTGGTCGGCTCGCTCTTATATCCCGGGGGGACACTCGATGAATAACGAACGTCTTTTCCACGCCTCCGAAATGTTGGTGATTAGCCGTGAAATATCGGTTTTCGTATACGAAGAAATTACACGTGAGAGGGGGAGAGTTCGAGTTCGTGACGAAAAATGGAGCAGAGCTGTGGTGGCTCGTGAGAGCGTGGCGGCCGCGATCGACATCGCGGGGCGGGAGGAGAAGGAGGAGAAGGATTTGGGAGAGGAATATAAAAGCACGGGCATCGGGTTCCATAAATAACGAACGGGCGCTAATCTACGCTCATTAATTCGTCTCCGGGGGATTCATCTTTAGCCCCGTGGTGCAAAGGGAAGAAACGGAGCAAACGGAGGGAAAATCGCGGAGATAGCGATATGGGAGTGGCCTAAAAACGGCCGCGGCGAGGAACCGATTTTGAGAACCAGTCGAACAATTAAAGAACCGTCTCTCTCTTCTACGGGACGTTCGGGATGGAGAAGAAACGAAACGGGACGACGGGACCGAGATGATTATGACGAAGAGGAGAAGCAGGAGGAGAAGGAAGAAGAAGAAGAAGAAGAAGAAGAAGAAGAAGAAGAAGAAGAAGAAGAAGAAAGGGAAGAAGAATAACACATCGAAAAAGCAGAAGAAACGAACGACGCAGAAATATACAAGGAGGGGGAGGGAAGGAAGGGGGGGAGGAGAGTAGGAGTGCAGCCAGTCGAAAGTCCGGGAGGGAGAAAAAAAGGATGAAAATCGCGGTTGTAAAATCCACGCGGGTTGCACCAAACGCAATTAACCGCTAAACCCGAATCCCCATAGGGGCCTGGGATGTGGTGTATATAGGTGGAGAGAGAGAGAGAGAGAGAGAGAGAGAAAGAGAGAGAGAGAGAATTGAAAGAAGGAGAGGGCGGAAGGAGAGGGGAACGAAGGAAAGAAGAAGAAAAGAAGAGGAGGAAGAGGAGGAGGAGGAGGAGGAGGAGGAAGAAGAAGAAGAAACGGCGAGGAAAGAGGAAAGAGAGCGTGGAGCTAGAGGAGAGGAGGGGAGAGAGAAAGGAGAAAGAGGAAGGAGAAGGAGAAGGAGAGAGAAGAGATCTGGCCCTCTCGACGACTACTTTCGGTCTGGCCAGCCCTGCCAGCCCTTAGGGCTCCAGACGGAACGCTTTTAAAATTTATTGACAATCATAAATTTCGAAAATAAAACCTTATATTCCCGAGCGCGCGCGCGCGCGCGCGCGTTCGTCCGCGTGCTCCCTGCCACTCTTATAACCGTACCGTACTCTATGCACCGACTTATATCCCCGAGTTTCGAGCGTTAGTGGTGGTGGTGGTGGTGGTGGTGGTGATGGTGGTGGGTTTGTGACTCTCGTGCTGCACGGGCTGCATACACGGCTGCAGCGAAAAGGTTTGCGAACGCGCGCCGAACGGGGCCCCGAACTCGCTTTCTCTCCTCTTTCCTCGTCGCTCTACCGCGCCACGCCGCCGAGTAGTAGTAGTCTGGGATCGTTTTCTCTTACGTTGCTCCTTTTCTCGGGGTGCTCGAAACAAAAGAATTCGTTACGAATTTGCCTCCCCCCTCCCCTTCGCCGCCGCCTCCTCCTTACGTTTCTCTTCTCTCCTGGAACTGCTTTCGTTCTCCCCCTTCGTTCCATCCTTCGTCCGCGCGGTATTGCCTCGCTACCCAAACCCGGCACCGGGGGTACACTTGCCAATTTTTCGTCCACCATGTTCGTAAACCCCCTCACCGCCCCGCGCGCGTTAGTTTTGCTTTTCGATCTTTCGCCTTCTTATTTTCGGCCAGAGCTGTTATTATTTTAGCATTGTTCTAAACCGAAGAAACGATCGATGCGTTCGTTCCCTCTCTCTCCCCTCCCCCTTCTCTTTTTCGAAGCGAGGAGGCCTCCGCTTCCCTTCGAAGGCGAAGAAGAGAAGAAGAAAGTTCGAACCTCGTGCCTTCCAACGATCTCACGTTAAATAAACGGCTCCCCGGCTTTTTCCGACAGCTATTGTAATCGCTTCTTGTTCCATCCTTTTCCCTATCCTGGCCCGGTTATCTCCGTTTCCATGATACGCGTCTATCCACGACAGGGATCGTCATCCCTCTCCTCAAATTCTCACGATTTCTCCTCTCGTCTTATCGATTCTCCATCCCGAGAGAAAGAAATGGACGTAGAGATCTTTCCCTCGTATCTGCTCCAACTATTCTAAAATTTTTCCTTTCCCTTGTATCTTCCTAATATCTTGAAATTAATCGTATAGACGAGTAAACGGCCAAGATCGAGATCGCGAAATCGATCTCGTCCCGAGAACTCGAGACAACTTTTCTCTCGTTTCTCTCGTCTCCGGAACGATATTGGTCGAGTTCGAATCATCGATGGAACGAGTCTCTTCCAACGCGTCTCTTCCCGACCATGTTGCGGGTGTAAAAAATTTTATCGTACGTCGCGACGCGTGGAGCCGGCTGTGGCGCGCAAGAAACAAGGACGACGGACTCCTAAATCGTCGGGCGGGTGCGAGGGGGAGGCCGGGATGATCCACCCGTCAGCCGCCGCGTCATTCACGGAGAATATCGCGTGTCGCGTTTCGTTCTCGATCGTCTCGAATTGTTATTTGTGGTATCGTTGCACGGAACGAAATTTTTAAACACGTCGAATTCCAGGCCTGGCACGGCTTATAAACACCGCAGTTGCCCGTTCCTGTTCGCGAGGAGTACGGGCAAATCACCGCCAGGAACAGATAGGCGGCGACGAGGAGGAGAGACAGGCCCAAGGATTATCGCAGTTTATTATATTATCCGCAAGCTCGAATTATTATCGATCGAAGCGAGGCGATCGGTGGCTGACTAATCGATTAATTCCATTCCACCACGGATTGTTTACACGCCTCGGAAACGGAAACGAAAATCGTTTCTACGATTCCCCAACGATTTCTCCTTATCGCTGTTGTATATATATATATATCCTCGCCTCTCTTTCTTCTTCTTCTTCTTCCCCTTCGAAAAAAAAAAGAAAAAAAAATACGCGATCCGACTTGGACCACTTTCTTTCCAATTCTTCTGTCCAAATCTTCGATCTTCGTTGTCGAGCAAAATCTTTACCGTACGCTCGAAATCGGTTCGAAATATTTGCGAGCATAGAGAGAGAGAGGGGGGGAGGGGAGGGGGGAGGCAGAATCGCGTTGAAACGGATGACGGTTCGGAAGAAAGAAAGAGTCCGCGGATTGGGGGGGAGGGTCACCAGGATGAAGGAAGGGGGCGACGGGAGAGAAGAAGGTGGGGCGAATTCATCATCAGTCCGAGTCAGGAATTATAACGGGGCGATTCATCACGAGAGGCCACCGATCCGTCATGCCGATCCACGTGTGCAACCCGTTTTTGAATGTAACCCCTCGGATCTACGTACGTACGAGATCCTACGTACATCTCAGTTAACCCGCGTAATAATAACCGGCGATGGTTGTCTTCTTTTTTCACCTTCGACCTTGCGTTTTCGAAAGGAAAAAACGCGGGGAACCCGATTTTTCCGCGAAATCCATCCCCTCTCGAGCTCTGTTATATTTATATCGCGGCCCGTGATTAATCGGCCGCCTCATTAATTACGACCGTCTATTACGTATGCGGCCGACCACGCTCTTCGAGACCTTCGCCTCCTCGTCGCCCCCTTCCTGAAGGAATCCTCCTCCCTTCTTCCATCGCGATCGCGATGGAAAATTCCACCCAATTCTCGAAACGAATATCTCGATCGACTCGATCGTGATGTCGGAAATACGATTACGAGTTCGGTATTTCTTCCCTATCGAGGCGAAGCGATTGAGCCACTCTCTCGATCCGAGCAGTTTGAGTTACGCATTGATGTTACAAATTGGCGTGGATCGAGGGGTGAAGATAAAGAGAGGAGAGGATGAGGAGGCGAACGTTTTTAAAGTGGAGGGGAGGGGCGAGGGAAATGCGTAGACGATGCACGATTCCATTTATTATATGGACGGGTTTGGCCGGTCGAGTCGCGCTCCGTTTTCTCCGATTAAAATGAACGACAGTGTTTCTCGACGCGACTGCGGCGTACCAGGAAACGGAAGTGACGTCACCCTCGGTCGAGCTACTCCTCCTCTGTGTGCCTCCGTCGTTTCGTTTATTGGAATCGTTTGTTTGTCTTTGACCCCGATGGAACTTTATCGATGCCGGCTAGACTTTGTCCCTTTCACCCGATCGCCACGTTCGAAAGAACGTTGTATTTCTTTTTTTTCTTCTTCTTCTTCTTCTTCTTTCTTCTTCTTCCACGATATCGCCACTACGACCAACTGTTCCACGATCGATCATCGAATTTCGCGCCATTTAGAAGAATTAACCGTTTCTTCTCGTTTTCTTTCTTTTCCCCGCTTTTTTCCCTCCTCCGACTTTAACGGTTGACCGATCGTGCACGTCGATTCGAACACGTGCCCGGGGGAAGGGACCTGTTTAAATTCTCCGATGGACACTGACCGGGGAATCGAATAATTTCGAATTAACCGGGGCCCATTCAGGGAATGTACGTGCCTTCTGTACGCACGGCAAGATACTACTACTACTACTACTACTACTACTACTACTACCGCCATTGCTGCGAGAACGTCTTTTGAAAACTGTTTGAAAACGATACGAGAAAGTGGGGCCCGAGTATCCGTCGCCTCTCTCGTTGGAGAAAATTCTCGGTGGAAAATTGGCGGGGAATGGCGAATTTGAATAAATCGATTAAACGTGCAGGCTTCCAACGGAGCGGAGTGGTCGGTGATCGAGCAGCTTTTTTTCGTTTCCCCGATCGAATCGGCCGGTGGCCTCTGTATCAGCGAGCGGAGCCTCGCCTCCTTCACCTTCTCTAATTGACCACGATCCGCGATCTTGCACCCCCGTTGCCGTGGCGCGATAGGGGTGGGGGGAGGGGGAGGGGGAGGTGGCCGGTTAGGCAGGGCGGGCGCGATTTTTGAAATTTCAAATCCGGATTTGCGTTGCAGATGCAGATTGCCCCGAGGGGCAATGTCGCGCTCAACGAGTATAATGTTTTCCTCTCAATTAAGCCTTAATTAAGTTAAAATTAACATCGTGGATTTCTCCCTTCCCCACGCCCCCTTCCAGGGAGCACCCACCTCGACTCCTCTCCAGCTTTGGGTGGCCTGAACCGCGTACAGCCGCCGCCAAAATTCGATCCGCGCCAGATCCGATCGATCACGCTCCAACGAAACGATCCCCCGTCTTCCTTTTCTTCCTTTTTTTCCTTTTCCTCCCTTTCTCCCTTCCCTTCTCTCTCTTTACTACTTCGCTCCATTCGAACCATGGGAAAACAAGAGGAAAAGAGGGAGGGGAGGGGGAGGGGGGGGAGAGAGAGAGAGAACGAAAAAAAAAATTGCATCAAAATTGCATCGTTCGAATCCATTCTCGCGCTGGCCAATATCGAGGGAATCGTCGATCGTTCCCTCGCCCTCGTTTTCCATTCTCGTCGTTCGTCTTCTCCCCCACTCCCCTCGATCGAGGTTGGAAAACGAGGCCGGGATGGAAGAAACTCATCGGTGGCGAACTTTTGTCCGTGGATGTACGAGCTGGTGGCTAGCACCACCGCGAAGGTGTCCACCACCACCATTGCACACGTGTGGTACGGGTTCTACTGGGAATCGAAAGCCTTCAGATAAACCAGCCTTCATTAGGGCGAGGATGATCAGACAACGCGATGGGCAACGTTGCTGCTGGCGTTGGTGGTGCTGGTGCTGTTGCTGATGCGCCGGGCCTGCCTTGCACGCCCGCTCACCACGACACGTAGAGGCCGTGGATTGACCGTGGACACGTTACTACCGAACCGGACGATCCCTGCGTCCCCGTGTGTGTCCCTGCGCTCACCGTGGGTCCCTTGTCGACCAAGGATTATGCTAAAAGGACACACGGGGAGCGCTTCCACGTCTCGAATTAGGAAGACTCTTCGCGAGTTTTATCACTACCGGAATTGTGTCCCGGGACCCTTCCTTCAACCAGCCTGCTACCGCGTAATCGATGAATAAGAATCGACCACCATCCTCCGCTTCTCCTCTTTTTTTTTTTTCTTTCCCCCCCTTTTTTTCCCTTGCTTTTTTCCCTCCCTCCCTCCCTCACGTTTATACGTTTGCCTTCTTCTTCTTCTTCTTCGTTTTCTTCTTCTTTTTCCTCCTCCTCCTCCTCTTCTTCGTTCGCGCGAAACGAAAAAATTTCCTTTTACGAAATATCGGCGATATTCCGAACACGCGTGCAATCCGATGGCGTAACTTCCGCGATGGTGTCCGATCGAAGCGATTAAAGAAGAAGAGGCCGGAACGAACGGGCGGTCACGTGTGGTTGCGCGCAACGTGACGCGCAATGGTGCGTGCCTGGAAGGCCGGAGAAGCGTGGAAACAGGGTTGGGGCGGCAATTTTCCGGAACGGAGTCCGCGCCACGGATTTCCACAACGATTAGACGTTTCGATTTCCTCTCCTCTCCTTTTTTTACACGGTTCTCCGCCGGTTAGTCGAATCGCCATTCGATTTTTATTCGATTCGCGGCCGAGCTCGTAATTCTATTGTTTTCACGGACTATTAAGTGTCCGGTAATGGGCCGCTTCCGGTTAAACGAGGATGCTCGTGAGCACCGCCAACTCTGGAACTCGTCGAATGCAGGAAAGGGCGCGGCCCGAAGCCCAATTCCTTGAAAGATTAAGGAGAGGCCTTTCCACTTCTTCGAGGTCTCTCCTCCTTCTTTTACCCTCCGCGCCACCCTACCCTTTTTGCTATAACGCTCGTTATCCAAGTCCATAGTTTTATTTCGCTTCCTTTCTCACGTCGTTTGTCCTCCCTCGCGATTCGACCCGGCCCTGCATGATTTACGATCAATACGATCGCCTCGCGGAACTCCCTTTCCGACGACCACTCGACCATCGATCCATCGAGATCCCCCTTCTCGCCACCGATCGATCTCGCCACGCCACGTTTTCGCGAGCATTATTATTATTATTATTATTCGTAAGAAGAAATCCCCCCCCCCCCTTCACGATTCCGAATTTACCCGCTCGACGCCTCTTCTCTTTCTTCCGTCTCTCCTCTTTTCCCTCCCTTCCTTCTCTTTTTATTTATCGAGCGTATTTGATCGTAAGGTTCGGTAAGACGAGAATGAGAATTGCCTGTTCATGATAATCATGAATGAAAAAACGTTTTTCCATTTCGCGTTTACCAATGGACACCGGCGGAATGCAGCGACGCACGTTAGCGCGTGTCGACGCCCGAGTCGTGACCGGAATGTCCACGACTGATTAATTTCGAGCGTTTAACCTACATGCGAGCGGTCGCCGAAGGTCCCCATCCTATCCGAACCTCTCGTTCGACCATCCACGACTTAATCTTAAACTTTACGTTACAAATTACCCGAAATTCCATTTCTTTCTGCGCATCGCATCCGCCTCGCTCTTCTTTTCCTTATCCTCGATATCCAACGATAACGATAAAAAAATCCAGATCGATCCGGTGGAACGCGATCAGATTTACGACTCTCTCCTCTCTACGTATCCGAGATCTTACGTATTCCGAGAAATCGTAATCGGAAAGACGTGGCGTACGTGTTCGAATGGAATCTCGTAGCGTAACCTCGGATACCGGAACGTCGCTTCTGCATCCGATCCATAGTTGTTTCATCCGTTCCAGGGATGAAAGAGTGGAAGGACAGAGTGGAGTGGAAAGAAGTAGCGGAGAAAGGAGCGCGAAGAAGTGGAAGGAGGAGAGGATCATCGACGGTAGGAGAGAACGTTGTCTCCGGATCGGAACGCGCGTATCGAGTCGTCTATATAAAAGTGCAGCTATAGTCTTTGGGTAGAGTAGAGAGACAGAGAGAGAGAGAGAGAGGGAGGGAGGGAGGGAGAGGGAGAGAGAGAAAAAGTGCGCTGGCTGGGAATAAAAGAGAGGAGGAGAGAGCTAGAGAGGGAGAGAGCGTCCTCCGGAGGCCCTCGAGGTTGGTCGGAGGTGGCTCCGCCTCGTGTCCGCCTCCAGAACCCGATTGGATGGCAAATTCTCCCGCCTCGAGGCTCATTTGTTTATTAATGTTGTAATCACCCGCGTGATCCTCTTTTGTCCCGTTCCCTCCGTCTCTTCCACACGGCTCTTGTCCCGCGGAATGCGACCAGTTTCGTCTCGCTTCTTGCAGCCTCTCCTCGTCCTTCGACTCTCCTTCTGCGCTCTTTCCTCCTTTCCTCTTTTACCTCTTCCTCCTCCTCCTCCTCCTCTCTCTTCTTCTTCTTCTTCTTCTTCTTCTTCTTCTTCCTCCTCCTGCTCCTCTTCTTCTTCTTTTCTCGTCTCCTTCTCACGCTCCGCTTCCTCTATTCCCTCTCTCCACCCCTCGAACGCGAGCAAACACTCTCTCCCTCGGAAGAGTCCTCATTCTCTTTCTCTGCGTTATCGCTCACGGTCTCGCTCATTTTCTTCTCCTCCTCCTCCGCCATCCTTTTGCCGGTCTCTCCGTTCAAGGGGACCAAGAAGAGTTCGTTCGTTTCTTCTTCTCATCTCGTCGTCGTCGTCGTAACGTTCTTCTTCCCTCGCTCGCTTTTCTCCATTCCTCCTTTTCCATTCGAGTTCGCTTCCTCTTTTCCACCCATTTTCTTTCCTTTTGCTCCCTGTCGATCGCGCTCCGATGTTTCGATCCGCTCTTCGAATTTAAACGCGCCTCCGCCTTCGCTTCGTCGATAAATAACGAACACGGTGGCCGTCGTTTTCGTTAACCGGAATTTCGCTCCACTCCCCTTTCTCGCTCGATCGGATCGATGGCCAATCGAGGACGCTGCTTTTGTCAAATACCAATACGCGAGGATTTCCAGCGCGAGATATCGTGACGGTCTGTTTATTTGGCCTGTCTTCGACAACGTGACGGCGACAGGAAACGGAACGACGACGGGAATCGACGTTGAGGGACGTTTACTCAGCCAGTCTGACGTCTCGAACGAAATCCAAGATGCCGGCCTACGCCGAGGCGCGACGTGGAACAACAATCTCCACGGTGAAAGAAAACCTAAATAGTCGTTCCAGAACGAAGGAAAACCGTGTTCCCTCCGCGCGGTAACAGCGCGTCCTCTATTTTTGGACGCGATCTCGATCGATAGATCTCGTTCGCAAGAGAAGGTTTCGACGTCTCTTTCGTTCTTATGGAAGAAGCCGTTTAATCGCGTTCCGAGGTGTTTCGAAATGCCAGATTTCCCCCCGATCCGACCTATTGTCTCCACCTATGACTCCTCTTCCCCCCTCGCTCTCCCGTTTTTGCCCCGTCAACGTTCAAAATAGTTTAAACCTCGAAACGCGACGACGGGGTTCGCGAACAATCGAGAAACGTATAAAATACAAAATGGGATCGTGCGCGCTTCGATTCGGACAGATCCAATAGAATCGAAGCTAGAATGGAACGCAGAATCGACTCGACTCATCCCTTTCGTTCCCTCTCGTTCGATTAACCGATCGAGGAGTAAAGGACGAGCGTGAAATCGAATTTCACGTGAGCCGATTCCAACTAAGGACCGAGTTGATGATCGCGTTAAGTGTTTTTCTCTTTTTCTTTTTTTCCATCCGCGCCGATCCTGATAAAATTTAATCAGGGACGGAAGCGCCGGAAGGGCTCGTCTCTCATCTCGAGAACAGATAACTATAAATTATAACCCTGTAAACACAGGTTGGTGAAATTCGTTGAAGGAATCGTCGATCGCAACGACAGCTGACGACGACCCAGCTGAAATTCGCGAATCATCGCAGGTTCTCCGTCCCCTTCGTACACGATACATTACGGGGTGGAAATCGAGATGATTCGGATTTGCGAGAGAGAGAGAGAGAGAGAGAGAGGGAGAGAGATTTCCTTGTTTCCTCGTTTCGCGTTTCCAAACGTAGAATTCGTGGCGCGGAGGGCGTGGCGCGGCGTACGCTTCGTTGTTATTCCGAAATGACGAATCATAATGTATAATGCCCGGGCCTTTTTTCCTCGAGGGGCCTCGTGTTGGTGCACGTAGGTGCACCTGTCCGTGAAAGCACCTTTGGTAGTAAAGTGATACCGCCGTCCCTCGCCCCCGATCACCTCCCCTCGTTCTATTCCCTATCCTCCTTCGATTCGGCCGCGTTTCGTTTCCTCCTCGTCCACCCCTCCCTTTCCTCTTCTTTTCTGCACCGGCCCTGTAACGGGGCCCCAGCCCAGCTAGTACTTACACGGCTTATTCAAATGAAGCCTGGATTGCTCGATGTATCTCGGGACTAACTGGATTCTCAAAATTAAAAAAGGAGAGTAGGGGAGGGCAGGAAGGGAGGGGGAGGGGAGGCTCTCCGGAGCGGAGCTGCTCCGTTTCGAGCGAACGGGAACGCCGAAACGAAGAAGCGATTCGAGGAACGCTTTTGCTCTCTTTTCTCTCACCGCCGCCCTCTATGCTTCCATCCTTTCCTCCCTATCTTCTTCGTTCTATCTCCCTCCTTCCCCTTATTCTCGCCTTCTCCTCCCCTTCTTTGTCCTCGTCTCAGTCTTATCGGTTTCGTTTCTCTTAACGTTCGGCCTCGTCATCCTGCCCTTCGCCGTTTACCGATCCTTCTTCTCTCTCTCTCTCTCTCTCTCTCTCACTCTCTTCCAGGCGAGGATTCAAGGAGTGGCGCTGCGACAAAGATTATGCGTTCTTCTAGAGAGTTATTGAACCAGCAAACCTCATTTTTCCTCGCTTCTCTCACGATATTCCGTGAATCGTTTGCATTTCGTCGAACACGCGTTCCAACGCGAAAATTCGATTCCAAGGAATCGAAAGCGGCATCGAAATTTTATCGATCGGCGTGGACAGTCAACGTTTCAAACTCGGGTAACGATTGTCGTTCGTCTCCGATTCGGAAGAGGCCAGTCTTCGAGCCATTGTGGGACGTCCACCTTTTATTCAACGGGAGAATAAATCGCGTAACCGCAAGCAACCCTGTCGTCGCGTTAAAAAAGAATCGGGCGAGAGTTTTTCCTTTGGAAACGTCGCGCGTGAAAATCTTATTACGTTGGAGCGTGAAGAAAAAGGGCATCTGTTGCCTCGAATTCCAGAATTCCGTCGTCACTTGGCGCGCACGAATTCGGGAAGCGACGATTCAGGTCGATCCCTTTTCGCGATTCCGTCAGCTGTTTCCATTGAGAGGCGCGTGTTTGTCCAAGAGATTTCGACGAAGATTTATAAGAAACGGCTGGCACGGTTTCCGCGGCAGAATTTAGAAAGCGGGTATCAAAGCGGCGATGAGGTAACGATCGAATGACTGGCGGATTCGCGAAACCGATCGCGATTTAAATTCGAAAGTATCTTCTCGCCCGCTCCCGGTTGTGAATGACACTTCGTATCGATCACTCCTCGACACACGTGTACGCGAGGCCAGGTGTCGGCAATCTTTCGTCGCGCAACAAATTTGCTCCCGCTTTTATCAGATCGCGCAATTTATATAGACGGAGAAAGAAAGAAAACGGCGTGAAATTCGTTGCAGCCCAGATTATCTCGGACGGGATAGAGATCGATTCGAAATACGCTGGATCACCGATCAGGCGTCTATAAATGCCGCGATGAGCAATCGATCATAAATCATTACGATGGAACGATAGAATTCCAGAATTCGAGAGGGTCCCCGTTGGGGAAAAATTCTGTCGGCAGAGTGAGCGGGGGCGTGGCGAAAGATGATTGCAATCCGCGAAAAGGTCGGTGCGCAGACGTATCCGGTCGGTGCAGACGCAACAGTTTCTCCCGGTGGGGCACGTTTTACGGGGAAACGAGTAAGCATAATATTGATATAGCCGGTGCGGGAGGCGACGTTGATATCGTCGAAGCGATACCGCCGTGCTCGCGATGGCCTTCCATTCGCCCTGCTCTCGGCCTGCTCTCCTCAACCCTGCGAGCAAGCCAAACTCGCTCAACTCGGTGACTTCTCCGCGCATCCTCCCCCTTCTCTGTCGGACACCCAGATAACGCGAGCATTCGTGGCGTGGGCGAGCGTCGGATTTCTGCAATTGCGCGCTCCCCTCTCCTCTCCTGCGTCTCGCCTTCTCTCCAACTATTCCTCTCCAACCCCTCCGCGAGAAGCGTTCCTCGAGGCGAAGACGTTTCCTCGTCGCGGCCGAGTTTCGAGATGGTGTTGTCTGGGGGAGTCGAAGGGAAGCGATAACGTTGCGACCGATGCAGCTGGCTCCAACGATATCCGGTGGCGTTTCGCGTAGGTCAGTTTCCATCGGTGGACATCCCCTCACCTGTTCGAACGACAAAAAGCGTGTATCGTTAATTTCGAATAATAATTTAATTTAGTAAGATAAAGGGGGGAGGGGGGGGAGGGAAGGAAGGAAGAGAAGGATATTTATCGTTATCCGTTCTTTCCTCCCCCCTCCCCTCGTTTTTAAAGAGAAGACTGGTTTCTGGAAGGAGGGAAAAATACGAGGGCAGGCCGGAGAATCCGACCTGTTAATAACCCGGACGGATCATAAGTCAAGCCGGGTGTCTACCTGCGGCGCGACATTTCACGCGGCCTGTTCTCGGGCAGGTACAATGCAGAAGGCGGTTGCCCACACAGGGGCCCGGCTTACACATCCGCCGCCGAGCGATGTAAACTCGCTCGGTCGGTATAAAGTCCTCCCGGTACTGTTCGCGATGGCGACAAGGCCAACGCTCGTATTTCAATTCCCCGTGAGTCGAATTCGAGTCACGGCTCCCTATCTACGGAGCTCGATAACGGAATTCTTTCGCCCATTATCGCCTCAATCTGCCCGCCTCGACGTGGCGGAGGTGGCAGAGGGAGGGGGAGGAGGGGAAAGAGAAAAGCGGGTTCCGGTGTTCCGGTATCGGTGTATGCTCGATAAACTCGGCGATCGTTGGAAATTTCGTGAATTACTGGCCCATTGTTGTTCGTTAGACTAGATCGGTTTGCAAACTTTTCGACGAAAAATTTTTCCCTCGTCCAACTTGTTGTAGCGAATGATAACATAAATCAGGCCGATCCTGTTTTCTCGCTCTACCGTGAAATAAAACACACGCGAATATCTCTGAAACTGTATCCACTGTGTGCACCGAGGAAACCGAACCGAACCGATTCGCGAACGAAGGAAAAGTGATCTTCGTTTATCGTTTCGCGAAACGTTGGATTTTCGAAAAAGAGAGGATGGACGATCGAATCGGAGCGTACGAAAATTTCGTTTCTCAAAGCGATGCAAAGCGGATGCTCTACTCGGATGCGACCGTCCCACGGAAGCGGTTCATCGATCGTCGAACGATGAACCGCTCCGTTTAGACCGAAGCTCGTTTCGTCGGTGAAAAAAAGGTTTAACCCCGTGGTTGCTCTTTCGTGATCGGCACATGCGCCAATTGGCAGCTGCCATTTCGCTAACGAAACCCGAGACGTCCTTCGCTGATTTATCGGCTGATTAGCATATAGGTTGCTGGGGTTCCACGGAGGGGAGGGGAGGGGGTTCCGCACGCATCGACGCGTGCATCGAAGCGGCGCCCCTTCGAATTTGGCGCTTCGATCGAGCGAAAGCAGAAAAACTCCGTTCAAAGATGGAGGAAAATTCGCTTATCTACTCCGTCCAATTATCCCGGATAAACATTCGAATGATTCGATTAACGTCCCCAACTCCGGGTTGCAGAGGCGACGTCGGGGATCGGCGATCGATTTATCTCGCGAGGCGCGAACGCCGCAGCCGTGTTCCCGTTAAGCAACAATTTATCAACCGGGCACGGCGTTAATGTATTCGTAAAAAGGCAGCTCGCAGCTGCTCCCGAAGCCAGCGTGTCGCACAATGAGACAACAACGCCACGGTACAACGCCGACAGGGGACTTTTCGCGCGACAAAAGTGGTCGAACGAAAAAAAGAAGGGAAAAGAGGAGGAGGAGAAGAAGAAGAGGAGGAGGACGAATGGTTGGAAAATGGCGGAGGAAGAGAGGAGAGGGGAGGAGGTAAAGAAAAAAAGAAAAGGCAACTTTTCAATCGACGATCAATGAAGCGCGTCCGCGGAATTAAAGGTCCAATGGTGAGGAGATAGATCTAGATTCGCGGTACTGGCCGAGCCAATCGGATCTGGTTCAAGGAACCCTGGGGACCCGCGGCTGTATTTGCAATGCAAAGCAGGCGACCGTGCGTCCGTAGCTACCGACCAACGAGGACCCCGCACACGCCATACGTTCTCTTCCTTCGAAACGCGTCCTCCTCTTTGTCGCTCCACGACACATGGCTACGTTCGATTATTTAGATATGCAGATGATCCCGCGGAAAGAGCGACCGGGGACACGGAATATGGAACCAAGGGGATCCACCGGACGGACGAAGAAATATGCCTCGATGTGGGAAATCTCTTTCTTTGATAAATAAATAATCGAAATTTTCCTTCTCTTCGGATACGCGGAGTTACGAAAACGGAGCGGAAGGATAGAGAATATCGTTTGATACCGATTCGAGAAGGGGTTGCTGCTTCCCTCCCCTCGCTACCATCCACCCATTTCCAGCGGAGGGATCTCATTGTTGGCAGGGAATTTGCATGTCGACGCACTTCCCGACGCGTGTTCGCGTTCGAGGGATGGGAAGGAGCGAAAAGGAGCCCCCACCGATGCTCATTTTTCGGGCATATGCGCGCCGTACTCCATCGGCGGGTGTCATCGACACCGACCTCCACCGACCGACCCTCCGTCCTCGGCTTCGCCACCGATTTTCTTCGTGATTTATCGTCCCTTGGCCCGTCGTCGCTCGTTTACATATCGTCCCGAGCCGCTCCCTCCTCCCCTCCTCCTAGCGACACGCGCGTCAACCAACGATTTCGCAACGGAACGATCCAACTTGCTCGTTGCTCGTCCAATAAAAATCCTCGAGATCTTCCTACGTTCTACGCAAATTCGATTAATAACGATTAATTTCGCTTCGCTTCCTACTTCCTACGAAGATTCTTGGCCGATTTCAAGCCTTTTTCAATTAACAGCCGGAAGATTTGCTTTGTATCCCGTACAAACGGGAGTAACGTCGTGGTCGTAACGTCGGCGCTCCTTTACCCCGCCCCGTTTCACAATTAAAACGCGTTTATTGCCGGCAATTTGCCAATCATCGGGTAAAATAAATGCCGTGGCAATATCGTGGACGAGATATAATTGTATATATATATATATACATACATGTAAACGAAGAAAGAGTGGCGTCACGCTTTATCTCGCCCGTTTTTTCACCTTTTGTCCCACCTCTCGTCCACCCATCGTCGACGAGCTCGCCCGATTTTCTTCTCTCCTTTTTTGCTTCCCTTTCCGCCGGATTCGTCTTCACCCGGCGTGTCGACTGTCTCGATTATCGATCGACCACCTTGACGACGGCTTGGGAATTAATTGGGACGACCTCGTTAGCGGCGGATATCGACGACCATCGAGAAAGAGATCCCAGGGTTTTCGTTTGCACCCGTAAAAAAATCCTGCTCTTTTATTTGGCCAGGTAGGAGAGAGAGAGGGCCGTGCCAGCCGCGCAGCTGCTCGAATCAAAAATTTCGAATCGAAACAAACTTTACCGGATTTCGTTTCCATTTCATTTCCTCTTCTCTCCCCCCCCCCCTATTATTCTATCGAATCGAGAATTAACTGAAGAGAGAGAATGGAGAGAAATCGTTCGTCGAATTAAATTAAATTTCGCGTCCCTCTCCGATCGGATCGAAGATGGAGCAAAAAAGAAAAGAAAAAGAAAAAAAAAAGAGGAGCGACGTATCAGAAGCCGGGAGAGCTTCTCATCCACGGCATAATTATCATTCGACCGATTCGATTTAACGAATCGTATTCTCGGGTGGCGAGCGCGCCCGCGCGGGCAAAAACGTGGCGCGTTGAAACGGAGGAGGAAGAAAGGGGACCGGAGAATAGAGTTGTAAAGCGAACGACGAGAGCTGCCAGTTTTTCCGAACGTGTTTCCTCCGCTGGACTCGTGCACCGGCTCGTGTAGATCGCTCCGATGCACGCACACGAACGGATGCACGTTCCACCGCACGACACGGTAGACGTTCCAGGTTTTATCGCGCTGTAAAACAATCGTAGGGTGTCCCGTAATGATCGTAGAAACGTTTATAGACGCGGAGGAGTCGAGGCAGCGGAGACTTATCGGGGAGAGTTTTCAAAAATCTGTTATTTCGTCCGCGAAATAAATCGCGAATGAAACACGGTTCTTCGTTCGAAAAGCGTGTTGAACGCGTCTTACGTGTGACGAAAACGGACACGAAAAGATCGTAATCGACGGATACGCACTTCGTCACGTTGCAATTAAATTCGAGCGAATTACGATTCTCAATTGGATGAATTGCAATTTGAGACGCGTCGAAGACCGATACTTACGTCTTCCTAATAGCTCGAAGCGTGAAAGAAACGCGCTTCCTAAATCATCTTGGTACTCCTGGCCAATAATTCATAAATGTCTATCAAGTTTTTCTCTCCGTCTCGTTCTTTGTAGCTGTAAGCGCCTCGTGGGAATAAAGCCAAAGGCGGAATAGAGTCGTAGAGCTGCCAGTTTTTCCTCAGTTCAGAGACTCTAGCGGTCGATCCTCGCGTGGACTATCTTTCCTTCGTCTTCTCTACCTCGTTCTCTCCTTTTCCTTCTGCCGAGGAGCTTCTCTCCGCGAGGCAGCGTACGTGTGCGTGTCTTCCACCGAGAGTAGCGACACGCGTGCACACGGCCGAGTTGGAAGCGCGAACGCGAGGGGGACACGCGCTAACCTGGAACGTCCCGTGCATACGAGATCGCCGCGTTTTCACGAACACGTCCTCGCCTCTTGGACACGCAATAACTCGGAGATATCGAGAAAGATCTTGTCATCGCATCTCCCCTCCGGCTTGTCGGATGTGTCAGCCGATGAGAATGATTTGTCAGTCTCTCGAAAATGACGACGTGATTAAGGGAAAGACATGTAATGGCTACCGAAACAAACGTTTGTTTTCTTTTTTTTTTCGAACATTCGCGAAATATCGTCGCGATCTCGCAACGTTTCTCGTTGTTGAACTCGTTGTTAAATAATTTCAACGAATCTTTTCCATCGTTACGAATAGTTTTCGCATGGATAAACGCGTGAAACGTAGAAAAAAATACAAATATATTGCATATACTTCGATTAACTCTTCCAATAATTCGTATTCTATAAATTCTAAAAAGTATATTCCGCAATATCATAATCAGATTCGATCGTTTTTCCATCGATACATTACTAAATCAATTGTTCTTTTATTCTTCGTAAAAACTATTATTTATTATTTATTATTTTTAAAATTAATATATATTTAGAATGAATATTTATAACAATTACTCACCAAATATTCCTTGTACGTAATATCGAACGTTTACGTTTCGTAAGTCGAAAGAAACTGAAGCCTTATAACCTTTATATATCTCGAGGGAATAGGAAATATTATGAAACGAAGCGAGCGTCGAATTCGGTGTAATTCGTAAATTTTCGCGACATTTCGTATTAGTTCGTAAGTGGATGCCGGACGAGGCGGCACGCGGCGTGTCGCGTTAATTTATTTTCGCGTATTTTCGTGTAATTTTGTGAAATTTTTCAATCTTTTCGCGCGTACGCGTGTGTATGTGCGTGTGTGTGATCCAGCGAAAGAAGCTGAACATTCGGGAGATGCAGTTGCGATCGCTGTACCAATATCGTGAGTACAATTTTTTGGTATTTTGTTGCATTAGAGAACGCTCATCCCTCGCGTTCAATATGGCGGCGCATTGTTGTCGCATTTCAGGATATCGACGTTCAAACGTAACGAATCACTTTCGAAACGTAGCATATTTTCGTTGTTACGCATTTTTAAGATAGGTTTTCCGTTTCGTACATCGCGTTTAAATGGTTTCTTGCGTTTATTTTTGAATAAATACGATACGATAAGACGTCGGCCCTTCTTAGAGGTTATAAACGGTTTCAAGATCGTATTAAATAACGAAATTCCTTCGTTATCGGGAAATAAGTGCATCGAGCGTGTTCTAACATTTTGTTCGACGAATTTACATTACGCACACACGAACGTTTAATACCATAGCGCGTATCAACGAATAAAAAGTGTTTTAACGAGCAGATAATATTCCGAAGCGAAATCGGTAGCCCAACAGCTACCATCTTGATAGTGCGGTATCGCGTGGGTGGTTCGCGCTCTGCGTTCTCGAGTTATCGCGATTTAATCGAACGCGAATTACACTGGTTATTGAGTGATCTTTAAAAAATCTAAGCCGGGAGATCTCGTTGGTTATTATATTGTCCTTGGAGTTGGCTCGATAACATGGTCAGTGTGCCGTTGAGGCTGTAATTCGTGTATCGATAGAATTCCTAGAACTCGAGCTACTTTCCAATTCGTCGAATTCTCCACGTAAACGTGGAGAATAATTTATCCGGTATATTGTCATAATTGGCAACGATCGATAAATATCGACGTTTCTTCGACGTTTAATCGTCATTTCCCATTCAATTATTATCAATTTTTTTTTTAATTCGCTATTTTACTATAACATCTTCGATCTTTCGAAAGTCGGCGAAATTTCTAAGCTTTGAAAATCCAATGTCAAGTGCGCGCGTATCGTTCGGCGCACGAAAGCTTAGAGCCGGTCGCTTCTGACTAACTTAAATAACTCGCATACATCGCTATAAACGCGCACCCACATGTGCTCGCACGCTCGTGGCACACGCAGGTGGGTGCGTGCCAGTGTGTTCTGCGTTCCATTGTCGCGGATGTGTTGGGCATGAAAGAGGCGTGTTAATTCGCGCGCTCGTATCCTAATTCCATCGAGCCGGTGCTTCTCCTATCTCGATCTGAAAAATTCCGAAAATTTCCCTTCTCCTCCGTCCCTCGTCGTCGAGAATACAGTTGTTAAAACAACCGCGATCCTTGGAGTCTCTTCCAGGCGAATCATCCGTGTAAGAGGTTTCGTTGCCTCTTCGACAGGCAATCACGTTAAACTGTTTTATCTGGTAGAAAGTTATAAACATGCTATAGCCGGTACCTGGTGGCCGATGTTGGCGATACAGTCATCGGTAGCGCTAATAGCTACCGATGTTAAATCAGAATTAAACTCGGCGAATGGTTTGAAATGGCGATTAGATAGATCCTCGTGTCTAATAATTTTCTCACGAAGATACTTGCACGCGTACAGCTCCGTAGAAAATTGTAGATACTTTTTTTTATCTTTTTTCTTTTTTTATTTCGCCATATTCGTATACCTGTCCAATTTCTCGCGAATAAGCGAGAGGAATAAAGCAAGACCGTTATCGAAACGAAAGCGAATATATATATATATATATATATATATATATATATATATATATATATATATATATACACGTCCGATATCCATCTTGAAAACTTTAATCGTGGATATCTGGATCGGGCCCTCCCATTCGATCGTTCGTCCCTGGGACCCGGTCTATTCCCCTATGGCCTACTCGGTATACAATTTTAACCGGGTGCAATTTGTCGGTCGCGAAATCGAATGCAACTGGTTGCGTTAACCGAAAAAGGTCACGGTTTTTCGCAAACTGTCGTCGCGTTTCCCTGCCGACGATCGATTTCCACAAAAGAAACACGGCGGGGCACGCGCGGTTGATAGAGTATGATAGCTGCATTCCATCGGTTGCAACATGTGTGTCATACGAGACGTGCTTTGATTTTCTATCGTTTCGATCGGATCGCCGTGACTTATTTACGGCTCGCGGAGCCCGCGCCCTCGGACAAGCCGTAAAACGGAATTAATGAGCCGAGTTTAAGCTGATTTTCAGCGGGATCTCTCCCGACGCTTGCTACAAGCCTGGTCTCCTCCTAATCGCGGTGGCGGAGGTTTCCGATTTCAGTTCCGGCCGTTTCTCCCCCACCCATCCCGAAGGAGATTTTCATCTCCTTCGAAAAAATTCTCCTCTCCCTTACGATAATTTCGATTCACGAAATTTAACGATTCGAAGTTTATCTTAGTGGAGAAAAAAGATTTGAGAAAATGGAAATAGAGCGGTGTAATAAAGTTCGGGCGAGAGACAATAGTTGGCTGGATTTTTTTTTTTTTGACAATTTGTCGGCGAGCAGCTATACATTCCTTTAAGGTGAAAGAAACGATAACGATGGTAATTCCTTTCTATCGTAGGTATTGAAACAAACTCGGGTGGAACTCGGTGTGTTCGAATCCGATGTTATTCGCGTTCCTCGACACCGGAGGACGTCGAATTTGTCGCCTCTAAGCTCGGCGATCGCGCGAGCAAGATAAATCGTTGCGAAACGAGCCTGTTGTTAAATAGTTTAGCGTCGTTGTTGGCACAATAACGGATGGCCGCGCATTTCGCAACAGTGACTCGCCGGTGTCGTAAATTTTGTTTGAAAAATAATTCGTTCCCGCGCGAGCGGATCCGCGCACACAAGTCGCGTTGGCGCGCATTTAACTTCTTTTCGCCCAACTATTTCGATAATAAATATTTTACGAACGTCGCCGTCGTCGTGCGTGCTCCTCGCGAACGGCAACAAATATTGCATTTCCTCGACCCGATCGAGGTATCGCCGATATTCGTTGAATTAACAATAAGTATGACACGGCTAAGCAGGCCAACACGCGAGCGATTTTTCAACTCGAACCAACGAGTCCAACGTTTTCTGTAGACGTTGCACCATTTTCTACCCGCGATTTTACATTTTTCTTCTCTTTTTTCCCTCTCCTTCCACCAGCCGAGATATATCTATCGGGTGATCGAGCAAGATCGATCGAACCGGATAACAATTCGCGGCTTTATATACACAAGATTTGCAAGATTTGTTCACCCGACAATGTTTCACTTTTGTATCTATCGGTCGAGAATAAAATAAAACGCGAAGAATCGTGGCGACCGGGTTCGATACGATATTTTCCAATAAGGCGTTCAGGATATATATATATATATATAAATGCAAACATTACCATTCCCGTTTAACTACGAACCACGTATTTCTGCTCATATAACGAGTTTTTATTGTCTCGTTCTTGCCCGCGTTATTCAGGCATAATGGTGGCGCACGATTGCGACACGGCTTTCATGAACGACGAAAGAAATTTATGATCGTACATTTTAAACGTGCGATGCAGGGGAGTCGTTTTGCATACATCACGGTCACGACGCGTCCACTTTTCACAAACGGCTGCCGGAGTTACGAGATACGATTATTCTCGAAAGGGAAATCCCTCCTCCCCTCTATCGTATCATCGAGGAGGGCATCGGGACGAAAAGATACGAGCGTGCGTGTTCTTTTTTTTTTTTTTTTTTTTCATCTCTTTAATTCCCTCAACTCGTTCACGGTTATCAATGGTATTATTATTCGTGTATTTATTCGTGGAGTAGACGTGGCGCGTAGTGGACAGGACGGGACACACGCGTGTAAATACTCGGTCGTATGGATCGAACAAGCTCGTTCGATAATCTTAAATATCACTAATTCAACCGAATCGCCCGTTTACCGGGGCTAATCTGATGCACGGCCGGCGTGCTCGCATCAATTTCATTAACCCCAGGACCATCAGGAAAAAATCGAGAGTCGTAAATTAAAAAAGCGGACCCGAGAGAAGTGTCCACCGGTAGCTCGCCGACCCTTAAGCCTCGACCACGCATGATTCAATACACGCTTGATTCGAAGAAATTTCTATAAATTTCTCTCCCTCTCTCTCTCTTTCTATATATACAATTTATAAACTAGTAGACGAAAAATGATTTTAACCGAACAAACGTTACGATTTTTCTCCTTTCCTTTCTTTTTCTTCTGGCTCGTGGTATCGGTTGGTGGTATCCCAGAATTAATCCGTTCGAGCGAATCGATTCGAATTGAAATTCTCGTAGTCCGGAGAAACGGGAGGCGAGAAGGCGAAGTTGGGACGAAGTTGGAAGCGCGTGAAAGGGGCTTAATGGAGGAAGGTTGGTATCGGAGTTATACTTATGCGTACACGGTGTGTACCTGGCCGGGGCGAGTGGGGGAGGGTTGGGACCTCACAGGCACGATTAACACGTGTCACGCGTCACACACATACGCGCGTTCATCTATCTTTTCACACTCGCGCGTCGTCGTGCACGCGCACATAGGCGAGCGGCCACGTAGGTACGCGCACGCAGCAGTCCATATATCTACCTAACCCGCCACCAGTCACCATGTAGGACAATAAAGGACAGAGGTGGTACGTAACATTTCCATACATTCCTGGGCAGCAACGGGCCGGCCATTTAAGAATTTCTCGCCGTACTGGAACCGAAGTGAGGCCCCGTGCATTTCAATCGACCGACACGCGTCAATTCTCGCCACGAAAATTCACCATTCGCGACGAAAAGAAAACGCGGCGAATCGGGGATTCCTCCGTTTTTTCCTCTCTCTCTCTCTCCTCTCTCTCTCTCTCTCTCCCCCCTCCCCTTCCCTTCTTCTTCTCCTCGCCTCGGATCGAATGACCCGGAAAACGAAATTCCTGAGCGGACTGTGTAAATCCTCCTCAATTTCGCGACGAATTCGAAGTCGCTTCGTTCGCTCGGCCCATTCTCCCAAGGATTATATCGTGGATACGTTCTCGGGTTCCGGAATAAGAAACCGGGTGGTGATTAGGGGAAATTTACATAAAAGTACTGAATGCTGGCAGACGACGACTTATTATCATTATTATACGTTTAATCCGTTGTTATTGGAAAGCAGGAGCGAGAAAGAAACGTTTCCAGGAGACACATTCCTGTCTGGAATGTTCGTTGGAGCGTTCGTTGCACTTGCCCGATTAATCAGCATAATACTAATTACGAGAGCGGCGTTGGCAGCTGCGCTCGTCACCTGGAAATCAGCTTGGAATAAGTCGGGACGGGATAGGAAAACAATCGCGCGAAATTATCGGAGAGGCGTGCGGTTCGATCTATATGCGAGTGGAGTTCCGCGGGCATGCCTCCATTCACGAAGAAATCATGCGCGGCTGCGGAAATGAGCGACCGCCGTCTATATTTAACCTGTCGACCGACGACAGGAAGAGGCCTCAACGTGCGCGTCGCATCGTTACACCGAAACCAACACGTTTTAAAACCCTCACCGCTCCTTCTTCTCCCCCTTTCTCGAAAATTTCTCCACGTTCGTCCTATCGAAACCTCGTTGCGAACATCTCGATCTTCTCTTCAACGCGAAAAATATTATTATAACGGGAAGAGGAGTCGAGAGTTGGAAATTGAAAGTCGAAAATATATATAATAATATATATATGCTTTATTCGTAAGGTTCATCGAGGAGAACGAAATGAAAAAAGGGAGGAGGAATACGAGAATGGTGGAGAGATCGTAAGGAGATGAATTGCCAGCATTGTCTTCTTATCTGACCCCGTGGCGCGTTGTTGAGCCGGTTTCTTTGGTCGGAAAAAATCATGGGGGCATTAGCGATCGGGTTTTAACGAAGCTTTCACCCGCGAGAATGGACAAAGGAGAAACGATACAATGGGACGATTAGAGATACTTTGTACGCGCTTTCGACACACTCCGTTTCGTTCCACCGCTGGCAGCCTCGTCCGTACCATTACCTTCGTCTTCGTCTTCGTCTCCCTCGCGACACATTTTCACGCGACTGCGTGACCGCCAGGAAATAATACGTGTATGTATACATTCGTCGCATTCAGTCACGCGCAAAACGAGGAAGAAACGCGCGCTTTCGAAAATTTCCCCGTCCCGCCTAATAAAGGCGTCCGTCCGTTTCTGCTCCTTCCTCTATCGCGCGCCTCCCCGTTTTCGTTAACGTTTCCTTTTCACACCTTCGCCTCTCGAACGCCTTGTGTACACGTCCATTTTGCGTTTTCCTTCCCTCTCCCTCTTCCACCTCCTCGCCCATAATTTGCCCCTCTTCTTTGTCCGAGTTTCGGTGATTATGCCTGTTAATGGCCCTCTCTTTTTTCGAGGAATTATATCCGCTCGGATTGTTTGCCCACCTGATTCTATCCGTAACAGATCCTCTCGCCTCGTGAAAATTAAAACACGCGAGAGAAGGAGGAAGGAAGAAGAGGAAGAAGAGAGAGAGAGAGAGAGAGAAACTGTCGATTCGATCGGGGAAATAATCAACGGTGTAAAACTGATTGCTCTCTCTTTCTCCCTTTCTCCCGGTATGGAAACCGGTATCGGGGATATTTTCTTAATCCAGGAACGGGATTAATGCACGGGCAAATCGAATCGAGTCTCTCCTCTCCTCCTTTCCGAACGATCGCGAGAAATATTTAACTTCGAGCATCGTCACGTTTCGTTTATCGTAAACACTCGAGTAAGTAAGAAGAAAATTGGGAAGGGAAGAGGAGGCGAAGTTTTGGCGTCTCCGTAGGTGGAGAAAATTGACACGGGAATCGGGCGGAGATGGGACGATTCCCGAGAATGGTCGGATCTCTGGAACGCTTATTAACACCTCGCGCCGCGTATTGTTCCCTCGGCGAACGCAATTTGCTCGGCTTTCAGAACGCGCGACGAGCTAATTAACCACCACCTCCTCCCCTCCTCGCTCGCTTATAATCTACGCCGTGGAATTAAAAGAATTCTCTTAAGCCTCGTCGATCTGGCTATTTGTCGGGGGAATTAGTATCATCTCGTATACGCCTCTATAATTACCGTATAACTCGCGATAGACGTGGAATATTAAGAATTTACAAGGCGATAAAACTTATTCTTGAAATTGCATTGGCACGATAAAAGGAAAAAGGAAGGAAGGGGAGAGGGAGAGAGAGAACTCGATACATATACGTTTCGCGATTTTTCGAATACGTAATTTATTTCGCGACAGAGGTTTAATTATCGGAGCGGAGGCGATACACAGAGAAGGCAGAGAGATCTCGTTCCGGCAGAATTATCTCCCCGTACGTACATCGAAGTTTATAGGGCACGGAGAGAACCAGCCTAATACTCGTATTAGGTGTATTAGGTTCTTGACCGTTCTCTCCACGGCTCGCGTAGTAGCCCCGGGCTGGCGAAACCAGAGCTCCGCCAACCCCCCTCAGCCCCCTCCCTCGGGCCCCCTCGTGGCACACGCATTCGCGTCCGTTCGAGTATATCCTCGATTCGAGGCGCACGCACTTCCACCGCGCGTTTACACGTCCCGATCCCGAAGGAATGCGCAAACGCGCTTCCTCCTCGAAAAGGAATATATCCCCCCTTCCCCTCCCCCCTCCAATCTTTCTCGTCCACCAATAATATCGATTCTCATCGGACTCTCTCCATCTCTCTCTGCATCGCTTTTTTCGAAAAAGAGCGAACAATTTTCGATTCTCCCACGTTGAAATCCGATCGAGTGTTTCGGAATATTCTCTCGTTTCCATTTCGAGCCGAACGAGCGCGTTTCCACGCGATCGGAGAGAAGGAAAGACACAGAATTCGAAAAGCGGTTGGAGCGCTCGAGGCGAGAGAAGAGGAGAACGGGTTGAAAAGAATGGCCGGGGGCCGATGCATCCGCGAGGATGCATTCCCGCGGAGCGAAGAACTGGCGTCTGGTTCTCTCTCTCTCTCTCTCTCTCTCTCTCTCGTGCACGGTCGAGTGATGAAATTATTTCTTCACCGCGTGTCTTGCACGCATACACACGCGCACCGCGGCGATTTTACTGCTCGGGTCCGGCAGACACACGGGATTAGGGCCTCGAAAGCGTGGAGAAGCGAGAAATGCTGGAAACTGGATATCCAGTCTGTCCAGGGCACAGCAATACCCGTGGAGATATTGCTGTCGAGCCGAGTTGCTCCACTTTGCATCCGCTCAAGAGTGGCGCGCTTAGATAAATCGACGGATAAAACGATAATACGGAATCGATCGTTTTACCATCGCCGGAATTATTTTACGACCGATCCATCGTGATCCAGATATATATATATATATATATATCTTCGAACAGCCGTTTTTCAACCGTCTCTTCGGAAGGCGATTTACAAACGATTTGCAAACCGATTTTTCGTCCGACTCGAGTCGTGCTCGATTAAACCCGGATTCCCTTTTGTTCGAATCGCGAGGATCGATCCTAATCTCGAATTAAGATCGATATTTAAACGCAGCGACCGATGCAAATCCTCGCCTCGCCTCGCCAATTAAGAACCGACCGAACGTTTACTCGTCAACGCGTTAATAACTCTCTCCTTCTCCGCGTGTGCTACGATTGATGGACGTTGAACGGGATCGTGATTCGGCCCCGGGACAGAACCTCGACCTTCCTTTTGTCACGTTCTTTTTCTTCTTTTTCTTTCTTTCTTTTTTTCCTCCTCCTCGTATTAACAACTCTGTCGATTCGCGGGACGCAAGGCGAGGGATTTCTCGTTCGTTGGAGGGAAAGAGAGAGAGAGAGAGAGAGATTAAAGTCTCTCTAAAGCTGGTTTTATTAATCGTTGGTCGAGCAGCTAGGTTGGTCTTAATTAAAGGGTAGGCGATTGTTGGCGGTATGGAGGAAATATTGGGCGACGGTCGGGATCGTGGTTATCCGGCCTGTTTCGAAATAGAAGTTAATATCTCGAGTCGATGTACGCGAAAGCGTGTGCGAGGAAATATAGGTATAGGTGAGCCGCGATCAATCGCGAACAAGATCGGCGCCGATTATTTTTGGAAGGACGTATTCCAGTTTCGTAGAACCGCGCGGCGAGCTCGCGTGGCGGATCTAGATTTCACGTGTGAACGGTCAGATGGACAAACCTGATCCGCAATAACCGCCGGCAGACACGTAAATTCTCGAGGTTTCTAGATTATCGAAATACCTAGGTGTATATACCTAGGTGGAATCAGGTTCCGCGCCGGTGCTCCAGATCCGCGGACCTATCGGCCGCCATGACCATTTCAGGATTATTAATCTTGGTCACCGTCTTGCCTCTGTTCGCGAGATAAACTCGATCGTGCCGGAAAAATAAATATCTGCCTCGGTTCCGTCCACGACGGTGGTTCGTCGTTCCAAGTCCTTTCCGCTCCGCTTCTCGATCACCCACCGATTTCCTTTATCCGATCCTCGCGCGCGCTACTAGCTCTCCCCACTTTCGACCGAACCACTCCGTTTCTCTTCCTTCTTTCTCTCTTTCTTCTTCTTCCGTTCCGAAGAGAAAGCGAAACTCGATTCAAATTCGGCAAGATCGTCGAAAAGCGAGGCTTGATGGGTGATTCCGTTTAAAACCGGAAGGGGAAAGAAGGGGGTGTGGGCGAAGGAAGGCGAAAGCGATGTGAAGAAGAAGAAGAAGAAGAAGAGAAGGAGGAGGAGGAGGAAGATTTTTCGAGCCCTTTGTGCGCACGAGCAGCCACGTTTTATGCACAAAAGAGGTTGGCCAAGGGTGGAAGGGAGGAGGAAAGGAGGAGAGGAGGAGAAGCGGCGGTTCGTTATGCCCGGTTCACGAGGACAATTAATTATCTCCTGATTCCTTCTAAGAAACCAGTCCAAGTACAGTCGAGCAGACACACCGACGTGCTACGTCGAGCAAACGCACACGCACGCACCCACACGATCGTGTGGCAGCGAGCTGTTTTATAGACACATATGATGGAACACTCTCAGGCCGATCGTGTTTCAAACCACAGAGAGACTTAACTGAGAAACGACACACGTTGCTGCCCGGAGACCGGACCACTCGGCCTCTCTCATCTCTCCCCTCCATCTTCTTCTTCTTCTTCTTCTTCTTCCTCCTCCTCCTTCTCCTCTTCTTCCTCTTCTTCTGCCCGATTTTCATTGTCTATCGCGAAAGAAAGAATTTCGCTCCACTCTCCTCGATCCTTCGTTTCGTCGTCAACAATCTTCGTCTTCCTCGACGAAGTTGAAACCGATTTCTTTTTTGGAAAGAGGAAAAGATCGTCGACGACGACGAATCGGATCTTTCGCTCTCGACCGAGCTTCTTTCTCCCAATAAAATTCGCTCCGTTGTAAAATTCTCGGGCCGATCGCACACGTTCGCCTAAAAAAAGAGAAAAAAAAAGAAAAAGAAAAAAGAAACTAGCTTCTCCATCGAAATTCCATTCGGTCGGAGGCGATCGTCACACTTTCCACCGAGAGGATCGATCCAAACCGTTGGTCTATCTTCGATGTTCGCCATTCGACCGGTTGCGAGCCATTAACCCGTCTAATCGCACCAAGCCCACGGATAAAGACATCCATCATCATTAGAATGGATAATTATCGCGAGCGGTGAACTTTGGTGGCAAACATCGGTCCCACCTCTCTCTCTCTCTCTCTCTCTCTCTCTCTCTCTCTCTCTCTCTCTCTCTCTTCCCCTTTCTCCTCCCGGTGGTTTCATTAGCGCTAGCCAAAAGGAAACTAACGGCTCGCATTCCCACCGCTATCTGGATTTCCAAATAAATCCTACGTACGCACACGTGTACGCGTACGTGGCAACCGATCGAGCGAACGAGCGAGCGAGAAAGGCAGCTACATAGCTTCCTTCGAGAATCGAGGAGGAACCTATCGAACTTCTCCTTTTTCACCGCGTTTTTCCTCCCTCTCCTCTGCCTTCTCCCGTTTCGATTTTCTTTATTATTCCGTGGAGCCGCGCGGTCCGTGTGACACGTTCACGGCATCCGGCCGCGTACGTGACGTCATACGAGCTATATTCCACCGGTGAACCGTGCACTCTGCCCATATGGTCGCGGCCGATTCACCATTCTCCTTCTTCTTCTTCTTCTTCTTCTTCTTACCGACTTATCGCCGGCCACGAAACACCTGTTGATAAAAATCCTTTCGAGATATTCGAGAAACAAACGTTCGTGCTTCCACTTGGAATCTTGATCTCGATTTGATAATTAATAAAGGGGCTACGTAATTAAGATATCTATATCCCCTCCCTTTGCATCTCTGCCAGGATAAGCATTGATTTGTTTTCGAAAGAAGAAATAGTCGGAGGAGAGTTGAAATTGATCGTTGAATTTTTCCATCGGATCTAGACAAGATTCTTTAGGTAATCCGCCCGCGGTGATACCCTTTGATCAACCAGTGATCGCGTAAATTTGCGCATGATCGAGTCTCGCGAAACCATCCCCCGCACGAATGGGCAAGGCAGATCGGGATTTTGCGCGTCGGGGAGGACGTCCGCCTCCCCTGGAACGGCCGAGGGGTGAAGGCGTCGGCCAACCCCCGTCGACACCCCCACGAGTGGGCGGTTCCTTTTTCTCCCCGAGGAGAGAGGAAGGCGCAGACGAGAAAAGTGGGAAGGTTGGCGAACTCGTGCCGAGTGGGCTGCTGTTTTGCCACGGGAAATTAGAATAATTCGATGATACGTAACTGTTGCGGCCAGAGACAACGGGGACGGCCTCATTTGAATATCTGTATAATCGGAACGCCGTTAGGGCGGGATCCAGAAAACGTTGGAGCCTGTCGCCGACACCTCTTCCACTCCCCACTTCCCTCTCTCTAATCGACCTAAAAAGATTCCTTCCGCCTTCTTCGCCCTCCCTCCTTCTCCTCTCTCCCGCCAGAGATTCCATTCCTTTTTATCGCGATTGTTATTTAATTAACCTCCGAGAGAAGAGGAGGAGAAGGAGGAGGAGGAGGAGAAGTTGGACGCGAAAGTTGTCGGAACGCGAGATGGAGGGATTCGAGCGAAATCGTGGAAGAGCGGAGCGGACGAGATGGTTTTTCCACGAAGTGCCGGCAATATCGGCGAGCAATATCGTTGGGAGTATTTCACCGGCACGAGGGCGCGAGTTTGGTGCCGAGCGAGGAATTCATCAGCTAAAGGTTGGCGAACGTGCACCACCATAAAACCGAGTGATTTACGCCCGACACTTTATGGGCCCCGGCCAGACGCCCCGGCTTTGCGAATTTTTCGTCGATTTTCGGTCGATCTCGAACCAGGCCTACTTCTATTCCGCTCCCGCTTTCCCCGATCCAATATTTCCTTCCCTTTGTTTCTTCCACCTTTTCCATTGAGATTCGTCGAGATTCGAAGACATTGCTCGAGATCGAACTCGGCCGATCGACGGAGGAGTAAAAAGTGGCGGCCCGAAAAGCGATTGGCTTTTGGCGCGGACGGTACGCGTATCCGTCTCGCTCGAGGCGAGCTACGAAGAGAGAGAGAGAGAGAACTGTTGGAAAAATCTGTTTCATTACGAGCGGTTCGTACGTGGAATGGACGTGGTTGATGCGCCCTCTCCTCGTTTTGTTTCCCGTCCTCCTCCTCCTCCTCCTCCTCCTCCGAGTCGAGGTTTCGAGGGCTTGATTGCGTTCCGCCAAAAGTCCGTCTCCTCTCTCTCTCTCTCTCTCTTTTTCTCTCTTCTCTCGAGCTACTTTATTGGTGGAGAACCTTTTTCCCCTCCCCCCTCCCTTCGCGAGGGAATAAAATGAAACAATTTCTCCGGGACTGTTTTTTGCACCGCATCTTTTTTTTCCAAAGATATTTCTCTCTCTATCTCTCTCTCTCTCTCGATCACATCTTCATCCCTCGCTCGCGAGAAACGATCTCACACACACGATCGTTTTGATAAATTCTAAAAAGCTGGGAAGAAGAAGAGATTTTCGTCGCACCGAAAATGGCGCACTTTTTGGAATCCCCTCCCAAAAAAAACGCGCTTTTGGAGAATCCGACTTAAAAGAGAGAGAGAGAGATAGAGAAAAGAGAAGAAGAAAGGGGGGAAAAAAGCTCGCTCGCAATGATCTCTCTGACTGTCTCTCTAATATTTTTTTTTTTTTTTTTTTCCCTTTTCCTTCCACCAGCCATATATTATTCGGGGATAATAATCGATAGAAAGAGCAATTTTCGCACGGTGGCGAAACGAAACGAACCTCTCGTCGTAAATTTTACCATCGCCAGCTACTTACGGTTGTGGCCAACAATTTTTTTCCTCCTGCGCCCGTTTTTTTTTTCTTTTTGCGTCCATTATCTCAGCTCGAAACCCCGTGAAATCGTGATTCCTCTTTTTTCGAAAAATCCATCCTGCCCCTCGAGAGAGAGAGAGAGAGAGAGCGAGAGAGGCTCGCTCGACGACACAGCGCGAGGAAAATCCCCGATACCTGTCAAAATATTTTTGCCTTCGGTCTCTTTATCCGTCCGGGGATTTTCCGGGGGTTAGGTCCAGGAGGGAGGAAAGGAGGGGGGAGGTCACCGTTCCCTGGACCCACGTGGAGGGAGACGACGGTCCAGGTATGAACGGCTCAATTTCACGGACGGACCCTTATTCCCCGTTGGAATTTCCCCGTTCTCCAAGTCAGGTGCCACTGTCTACCCTCCCCTCTCCTCTTTTCCACGTGCAATTCGACAGTTTCGCTTCGATTTTCGCAAGATAATCGAGAGAAGATTATTTCATCGCAGATTTCGTTAGCGCGGCAATAAATTCGCTCGAAAGTGAATTTTTCTCTCGTTTCGGAATTCTATTTTTCTTGTTCGAGTCTAGAGTTTCGAGCGAGATTAAATAAAATTGGATCGGAAGCAGAGGGATTGAAAAAAAAAATGTTTCGTTATCGTTGTAAGAAAAATCGTCGACGATGCTCGATGAAAAGTGTGCACAAAAAAAATTCCAATTCACAGGTTTGAGGAAACGTGGCATTCGTCCCACGGATACGTTACCCAGTTCCCCTAATTTCCCTGGTTCATCCACTTCGCCCCAAAAGTGGCCACCGCTGGTCGAGAAAAAAACGTACGACCCACTTCTCGCTCAATTTTCTGCCTCTCGAAAAACGCTTTAAAAGATATATATATATATATAAAAAAGAAAAGGAAAGAAAGAAGAGCAACGAGGAACTTTCCACTCGTATCCCCCCCGATAATATTTATGATGACGAGGAAAAAGTTGAGCCTATTTGTCGAAGACACCCCAGACGTTCGAAATTTCTCTCATTCATAAATCACTGATCGCCGATGTCGATTATCGATATCGTGGCAAGCATTAATCGCGAATATAACGGGCTACATTAGCGAAGGAAATTACAATTGCGATAAACAGTTCGATAAAAATCGTTTGGACAGAGATCGAGCGACGAGATCGCGATTTTTCTTGGCGTTTAACACGTGGAAATTAATTTTCGACGAGTACAAAGTGGCGCGTGTGTAGCGAAATTGAAAATAATTAAATACTTTCCCGAAAGGAAAGTTGTTGTTTTTTTTTTTTTTTGGAAAAGTTCCGTACTCGCGTCGAAAACGCATCTTGGAAAATATTCCACTCGACGGAATTGATAATTTCTCGAACGGAAAAGCAATCGTCTGGTGATCGAAATACCTTGGAAGATGTTGCGTCGGTGGAAGATACATTTCGAGGGGAAGGGAGCGTATCCGCGTGCGAGGCCTGTTGAATCGATTCGAGTATAATAGAATGGAAGAGGGAGAGGAATGGATGGAGTGGAGAGGTAAACGTCATTCGTAACGTTAAACAATCTTAATTGACAAAGCGACGCGAGTAGAAAGCGCAATTATCGGAAGAAGGAGAAGCGAGGGGCCTGGCGAATTCCATCCTGGAACGGGAATAACGATTACGATGCGAAAACGCATACGTTGAATGTGAAAGTTCATGGCAAACGGAATGCAACTATAAGGCAAGCTTTTAATGAAACGTTACCTGGCCGCAACAAAGCCCTCCACCGCAGCCCCTCTCGTTTGAACTTGTTAGCCGGCCGTTTAACACATTGCGCACAATGTGCACGTAAACCGTGAAATATTGCCCGTTTCACGCTCAGCCTCGCGTTTCTTTCTTTCGCCCGATCCGTGGAAACTTGTTTCGAATCTGGAAAATTCTGCCAACTTGTTCTCGCGTCGTTTCGTTCCGATCGAGAGACGCGAGAGAATCGATTCGTGAACAATTACGAAACTAAACGGGAGAAAAAAGAAAAGCGAGAAAAAAAAACCATTCGTTAACCATTCGTTTCGAATCGCGTTCGATTCGACGACACTCGCGCTGTTAAAACACATTTAACAGCGTTGCTTCGTTCAAGGATAATCGAAGAAATTAATTACGCCGCCTCGAGTTTATCAGATCTTCTCGCGTCGCACTATCCTTGAACGTAGAGTTTCTCGTTCACCTTCGAATTCTTCGTCCGTTGCTCTAGATTTCCGAAAAATTGCGAGAAAGAATGGGAAAGAGAGTACAATGTTCCAACAATGTTCCCTCTCTCTCTCTCTCTATCGTTGCATTACAACGACTCGGGAACGGGAATCGATCCATCCATCCGTTCGATTTCTCTCCTAGTTTCGGCTCGAAACGAAAAAAATGGTGAAAAAAAAAAGGAGAAAAAGAAGGAAAAAAGAGCGAAGGTATTCCAACAACGATCGACAAGAGTACTCGCGTTGCATTTATATTCGAGCGTGCCATTGTTTCCTCGACTTCCCAATTAAATGCCCGGCGTGGCCCGCTCCCCCCCTCCCCTCCCCCTCCTGCCCACGTTCCTCGATTCATCCTCTTCCCGTTTCTCCTCGCCCTCCTCTCTCTCCCTCTCCCTCTCCCTCCCTCCCTCCCTCCCTCCCCTCCCCCGGGCACGGCTGTGAATGGGCGAGCACGCGATTCCGGGAATTTAAAAACGGGAAGGAATTTCTCGAGAGAAAGGTGGAGGATGGAGAAAGAAGGCGAGCAGGGAGAGGGAGGAGGACGGAACGGGTACGCGAGAGAGTAGTAGGCAGAGAGAGAGAGAGAGAGAGAGAGAGAGACACGTGGTGGTGGTGATGGCGATGGGTGTGAGCTACTGGTATTTTATTGTTGGCCGGTGTGATTTGTGGTGTTGTTGTGTTGTCGTGTACGACGACGGTTGCTCGCGCACAGGGTGTACCGGTTTGCTTAGAAGGCCTGTTGAGACTGACCGACTGACTGACGTACGGGATCGTTTCGGGAGGAAGGCTGTCTTTGGAGATTGAAAACCTAGTCGAAGGGGGAACAGATTATCCGCGATAGGTTTTCCTTGAGCAAACCTTTTTTTCCATCGCGCGTATCCCGCTGTACGTGTCATCGTGGTGCATGCTCGATCTGCGTGGCACGACTCGATCAACTTCGCCTCCGTGTAATATAACTCGTCGGAGGAGGGAGAGGAAGGTGAAAACCTTGAGAATAGACGCGATATAGGTCAACGGGGATCCTTGACTCGAAGCGATCCACAGCGTCGATCTAGAAGCGTCGCATTCCTCCTTTCCTTCTTTCTTTCTTTCTTTCCTTCTTGCTAAATTCTGTTCGATTCGAAATCGACGAGAACGAATAGCGATACTTGTTGTAAACTTGTTGAGAGATAAACATCCGAGGGATTATTAATTATCGTTGCGGACGAGTTGTTGCGGAGTCGGATACCGGGGAGTGGTAAATACGAAGGAAGAAGAGGAAAGTTTGAAAGCGGCCGGTAACGATGCTCCCCGCCGAATGAGACTATAAATTCGTCTGTGTAAATCACGTGGGAGGTGGGTAACGACAGGGAGGGGAGAGGAGAGGTGGTGGAGTACTTTTTCTCGGGGCGAGGATAGGCCGCGCGTGGATGTTATTGGTGGCAGGTACACGTGTGTTCCCGAAGGGAAGCACGGACGTGGCCAAGGGACAGGAAAGTACAAGTGTTTCAAGGAACGCGTAATTTATATTCGAGGCCCGTCCACCACGCTCGCCGCAACGGTTTTATGTGCCTTTCGGGAAACAACGGTTACGAGGCAATTAATTTCGAAAATCGCGATTAACCGGCCATTTCTCCCTTCCTCTCTCTCTCTCTCTCTCTCTTCGATCCTCTCATCTCGCGATAATAAAACTTGCGGTGGACAGTTTGATGAACGCGTGTCCCGCGTTTTATTTTATCCTCGTCTTCTATTCTTCCCCACGATCGGAATCGTCTCGATACGACGGATGATGGACGGAGAATTTCCTCAGGTCGGAAAGAGATAAACAAAGTAGTAAATCGATCCGTTTTTATCGTTATTGGCCGACGCTTCATCTCGAGTGGCGAAGAGGAGATGGTGGTGATGGGAGAATAGCAGTTAGGAGTTGGACCTAACTCGGACGGAGGACGAAATTTGTAACGGCGAGCGTATACGCGCGCTGCGTGTATCGAACTCGGCTGCGCCGAGTATCGATTGTTTGCCGTGTCAGGTCGGGGATATCCCGTTTCCACGAGACACATAATACTCGCATACCGGCGAGGTTACTTACTCGTTTCTTCGGTAGCCCACGCGTTCGTAGAAATAAGGAGGAACGAGTGTTTCCACCATCCCTTCCTACATTCGGATTCCTCGGTCCTTACTTTCGTTTCCTTCTCTCGAACTTTTTCTCGAACGAAATTCTCTCTGAACGAAGGATGTATGAATTAATAATCGAGTTTCTCCTTCGTAAGTGGCTAACGATCGCAGAAGAAAGAAAAAAAACTTGCGATCCAAATCCGCGATCCGAGGAGAACGGCTCCTCTAACGGTGCCCGTGACTGCGGGGCAAAAAAATCTCAGTTTTCGGCCCCTTTTTCCACGAGGAAAGGAGAGGAGGAAGAGGTTCTAATTAGCTTCCAAACTCCTCGGCTTTCCTCCCTTCCCACTCGTTTCCTGAAGCTGAAACGAGAAAATAATTATCCCCTCCGCTTTACGAGGGAGGGGAGGGGGGCCTAGACAAACATACTTTACACGAATCCCGTTTCCTTTGCTTACTCCTCTATCCTACCTATCCTACTTGCCATACTCTAAAGAGTAGAGAGTACTCTTAACTCTTTGACCATCGCGTTTCCCGAATTGGGACGAAATCCCTGGGATAAATCGAAGCTTAACGAATGCTTTCGGAGGGCGCGGGAAAATAAATATCGCGTACTCGACGCGTATATAGGATACGGAGCGATAGAGGAACAAGAAGAAACTCGGGCCCTGGCTCTCGTGGATTAAACGTGATTCATGTACTTGCTTTACTCGACGAATCCGGCCGATCGAGGGAGTTCACGGTTTCTCGAGCACACCGGCGAGCGGAACGCGGAGAGCAGGCGGTTGGGAAAGGAAAGAGAGATGGGAGATAATTGGTGCGCGGTAGGAAAGCGAGATCGGTCGCGCGTGCACAAGAGCGAGCACGCGAGTTTTTCGAAGCGAAGCGTTCGTCGTTGGCCCTGCGGGGAGGGTGGAGAGAGAGAGAGAGAGACGCGGCGCTGAAAGACAAGCGGGCCGTGTTACTTGATTCAACGCGCTCGCTTAAATAGAACGAGAACTCCCTAGGTGGAGTTGACCCGGTCTGGAAAAATCGGAGACAACACAGTCCGCGGAGAGGCGGCTCGCGGTGCGTATAATACACGAGAGGAGGCGTCCCTCGTCGTCTCTCTCTCTCTCGCGCGCGCGTATCTACGGACAACGGCGTATTTGATCGTGCAATGTCGGGGGTGCCTACTGGTTTTGATATACGAGCGCGCACCGACACACCGATCGAACGGTGTTACACGCGTGAGTCATATCGAAAACCAGTCCTAGCGATTGCTCTCCACGCGCGTGCAAGACTTGCGCGAGAATACCTTTCCGCCCGTGCGTGGAGCGATCGAGAGCTTTTTCGAGATCCGCCGCGGATCATCCTTCGTCGTGTGTCTTCGGATCGAGGATGCTTGGAGAAAAAAAAAATTCGATCCCATGGGTATAATATGGTATCGGAGAATTGCGAACGAATCCTTCTCCTGTCTCCAGGAATATTGCATTTCCGCGCGATCTTCTGTTAGATTTCCATTACGAATCTCTCTCTCTCTCTCTCTCTCTCTCTCTCTCGTTCTTACGCTCTACACGCTCGCATGCTCTTCTTCGTGAGAACAATTCTGGTATTGGAGGAACGGGACTGGGAATAACGTTTCCTTTCGAGATGGTCGTGATTATCGACAGATAGGGGGATCATGACTGTGGCCTCGAAACTGTGGTTAACTATATTGCTTCGCTATATTGATTTTAATACGTACGATTGTTTTAACGAATAACGGAGAGTATGGTAGTAATAATGATAATAATAATAATAATAATAATAATAATAAGAAGGAGAGGAGGGGAAAGTGGGTGGATGGAATGGATTATCCATTTCGAATGGATCCACCGGGGTGTGTATCGGATTGCACGGACGTAAACTATTTTTATTAACCGCGATCGTGGCATCGCGCGCACTTTGTGCCTCCGCGCGCGTGTGTGCCGGTCGTGGCAAAGAGAGAGAGAGAGAGAGAGGCTTTAGATGCCATTGTGGCGGGAGGGAACTCTGCCAGTTGGCTTTGAGCGCATAAAACGAAACAATAATGACAATGTACCGAGAATGAGAGACAAAGAGAGAGTGCGGGACAAGAATGTATTTATTCATTACCACTCGCATGCACAAATAAGATGCACGAAAAGAAGCCTCTGGCTACCTCGAGAAGTACCCTCTCTCCTCGCTCCGGAACCTCCTCGCTCGCAAACTCACCTCCGCTCTCCTTTATAATCGACCGTGTATTCCTTTTGTCGCTTCGAACGAACGTACACGAGACGTAGCAACTCCTCTCCTCTCCATTCGCACAGCTACCTCTTCACCATCCGCGCGTTATTACGCGCTTCCCTTCCCTCCCCTATCCCTCCCTCCTACCTCCTCGCCATCGTCCATTTCCATTTTCTCAATTTGCCCCGATATCGGCACGATTCAGCTCGGCTGAATCTCTCGAACCGACGCCGTATATACTTCACCCGGTATCAAGGTACACCAGCAACGCATTCCACCGAACATAGTCACGGAATAGGTGGTATCCCCGGGAGAAATGGTTGCGAGAGAAAAAAGAAAAGCGGAGGAGATCGTTTCCGTGATCGTGAAATCCGCGAGGGGGATAACCGGTATCTCTCCGCTCTCTCTCTCTCTCTCTCTCTCTCTCCCTCCCTTCCTTCCTTTGGCAAATCCGTATCGGAGACGCGTGCACGCGGGCAGAAAGGCAGAGAGAAGCGGTCAGGCAGCGTATCCACCCACGACGTGGCATACTGTAACGAGGCTACAGTCCATTAAGTGCGTACGGCTATTATGGCTAATGCATTACGGGGCAATAAAAAACGGGAAGTATAGCGGCGGGCCGCGTGCGCACGCCCGGCAACCGGACCACATTCCATGTCGGACGAGTATGTACGCGCTGCTCGATGCATTGCCTTCGAGTAACAACGCTCGCAGATACGCCGACGACACGCGCGTACAACACACGCGCTCCTCCTCTCCAGGACGCTTTTACTTTTCCTCCCGAGTTGGAGGAGGATCGGTTTGATCGGTTGGAATCGATGATGGAACGATGGATTGGGAAATTCGAAAACGGCGTTCGATACGCGTCGTTGCCCTTCGAATCTTGTATATCTCGAAAAGTATATAAAGTACGGTGGTGGAAAAAATTGTAAGAGGACGACGGCGTGAGTCGGTTCGTTCGATATATCTGTTCGCGAATCTGTTTCCGGCGATGGTGGTGGATGGAGATCGAGACCGACCAGTTGTTCGAATAGTGTTCCGAGAAGGCAATCAATCGATTAATTGGATAATCGTTTCTTTGATCCCCCTCCACCGTCGCTGCCGTTGTCGAGAAGATGACTCGTCGTAGAGGAGAGGAAGAATTCGAAGTACGAATTTCGCTTCTAGAAAAGAAATCTTTACTCGATAATAAAGGTTTCTTGCGAGGTCGAAAGACGAGGGGCGAGGGGGAGGGGAGGAGAGGGGAAAAAAAAAGAGGAAAAGAGGAGAGAATTAGGTAAAGAAGGAACGACGCGCGGTGACAGCTGAAGGATGCTCGGGGAAGCTTGAAAGGGAAAATAGAGAGAGAGGGTTCGGAGGAAAAGGGTGAGAAGAATTTAGACGCGGAAACGACGAGCGGGGATGGCGAGAGTAAAAAAGAAGGATGCACCAACCCTTTCCTCTTTCCTGGCTGTCGCACCGAACCACGGAAACCACCTTGGAAATTCTATTCTAAAAATATCGCGGCTCCTCCGCTTTTTTTCGACCCGCTCCCTCCCTTCGACCCGCTTTTTTGTCTTTCCACCCCTCTCTGCGGAGATGAGCACCGGCCATATGGTCCGCGAGGGAGAGATAAAAAATTCATATTTCTCCGCGCTCGAAGGGCCGAGCCGCGATATTTTTAAACTTTGTGCCGCGCCACGAAGAACGTTCAACTTTTCGTGACGCCGCCTCTCCACTCCACGCACTTTCGTGGAGAAATTTCTCTCGGCTTTGCTTCGCGCGTTGCTTTTCTTACTTAGTAGTAAGAAAGAGAAGAAAGAAAGAAGAGAGGAAAAGAAGAAATCTCGTCAACGATTAATTTTCCTCGAATAATATTTTCGTCCATTCGCGAACGAATCGAACGGAGAGAGGGGAAGGAAAATTTCGTCGATTCCTCCACGCCGGTTTCCAGGTGTCCGTTCGTGTCTCTCTCTCTCTCTTCTCCCTCCCCCCAACGTCGTGGAAAGATATTTCCATCGAATCCTGGCTACCTGGAATCGAAAGTACCGATTTTTTCTTTTTTTTTTTTTTTTTTCTTCTCTCGATCCACCCCTCCGGCTGAACCCGGTAGCCCGTTATTTAAAGGCTCTTTCTCGGCTAATGGTTTTCTCACACGGACGCCGGAACGGTACAAACCCCTTCTTCTTTCCCGGATATTCGAAACCCTTGGGCAAAGCTAACGAGACGCTGGAAAAAAAAACCGTGACTCGTCGTCGATCATCCATCCGAATGACGAATTTGGATTCGAATCGAAGTTTGGTCTTAGCTAAAAATTATTATTATTATTATTATCATCATCATCATCATCATCATCATCATCATCATACTTGTATTTTTAGCCGTTATTAATAAATGGGGGCACGTATCCACGTGGAGGTGAAATGTGAATAGCGAAATTCGAATAGGTAAATCCAATATGAGAGCAAAGGTAAATCTCTCGGCTCGAAGGAAACACGATATTTTACACACGCGCGGCTAAACGGGTCTTTAAGGAAACGATCGGTGTCCTGACCCATTTCGGGAGGGTTACGCCAGCAACCCTTTCGCCCGGAGAGACCTAACGGACCGCGACCTCTTTTCCCACATTCTACTTTCCACGAAACGGCCGGTTACCTGATTTCGAATCAGGGGTGAAAAGCGGGATATCACCTCGGATCGCAGGTGACGCGAGATTTAAAACGAAGAAAATTAATTTCTTCCTTTTCGTTCGTCGTTCGTCTCATCAACTCGAATCACCGTTACCGTTACCCGAACGAATTCGTAATTCGTATCGATTAGACGTCAGCTGCGTCTCGGGCCGAAGAGATTATTTCTCGTAATTCGAATCCCCGTTTCGAATTTGAATTTTCGAGAGCGAAATTATTATTTTCATCGTATTTTATATTCGCATCCTAATCCCTAGCGAAATTTGAAATAATTATAGACACGAGATCGACGAGTTTTATTTGCAAAAGACAACAAACTCGTATATCTTTGCACATATCTATCCATCGCGTTTCGATTTCCTTCGAGGTGGAACGCATATCTCTTATTCTCTTTCTATCTTATGATCACTTTTACAAACCAAACGACGAATCACTCGCCTCCTCCGGGATCGCAGCGTTTTCGATTCGTTATTCTTTTTCGAAAATATTCCTTTATCCAAAGTCGTATAGTCGATGAATTTCGAGGACTAACCAACCGATAATAATAATAAAAACACGAATTTTTATTTTTACAAATAAATTTCGTTCGTTTGTGTTGCAGAGTGGTGGTCGCGATCAGGGGTGGCGAGAAAGGAGGGCAGGAACACGACGGCGTGGAGACGTCTACGGGGCGGAGGATTAATCGTCGACAAACGAGTACGATGTCGAATCACCGATGAATCGAAAAGGAGGAACGTTCGCATGGCCGCGTGAGTACATGAATCAGTCCCATTTTCGTTCATTCGACTCCTTTCATCCTTAATCATCCTCAATCCGCGCCATAAACTACCCGCACGATGTAAATAGGCTCGGAAATGTCAATCTAAAAGTTGGAAGGGACCCGTGAATGGCCGGTCGGGGCCACGTTACGAAAGAAAAGCCAGTATAGGCCGGTTAACAGGCTCCTGGGAAACAGTGGGCCGTAACAGATCGTTTTTAATCGTCCGTCCTCGCCTTTGTTTCACGGAAACAGCGCCACAGTTAATTCGGCACATTGTTACTCCATTATGTTTACGATTGGAAAGAATCGAGCCTCGTCCATGCGGGGCTGACGGCGAAAAAAGGGGGAGGTTACTCCGCACGGCCGGTGCCGGAGGGTGGCGACAACTCTCGACATTATTGGACAAGAGCGGCCTACCCCTGCTCTCGAAGCTTCCCTTTGAAAGGGCGAGCCTGCGCCCTGCCGCTCTTTTGTTTCCACCGCTGTAACTATGGAAAACCGGGAGAATGCCTCTCGCGCGAAATAACAAACTAACGATTCTAAACCCGCCTCGATCCTTTGTAATTTCACTTTTGCCTCTGGCTCCCAACTTGCTGCTCGCACAATTTCATTTCGCGCAATTATTATCCCTCCGATAATCGAGGGATGTGTAAGTAACAACGATCGTATTGTATTTAAATACGCGTAACTACGCGAAACTACGAGAAAGTAGAAAGAAATATCGAACGAATAGAGTAACGGATCGGGGATGGATCGGTCGACTCGTTCGATGGGAAAGGGAGAAGGAACGTAGGAGTTTAGATAATGGGAGAGGGATTAGGGTGTTGTCGATCGATAAGGAGCAGTCTGTTCCTAATTTCTTCTCTCTTCGAGAGAGAGAGAGAGAGAGAGAGAGGAGAGCGCGTTTTTTCGCAAGTGCTCTCCGCCTCAATTAGCGACCAGCTAGAGGAGAGAGCGGGGTAATCGCGTCACCCCTCGGCGAAACGAATCGCCGATAAGCGGCGACGATGACACGAGCGTCACGTCCCTGGCAATAGAATGTGGGAGGATCTCGAGGGGAGGGTTGCTGGAGAGATTGCCCGCGTGACGTCATTGGCCGACACCGCACCCTGTCGATTCTGCGCAGGGGGTGACCCAGTCGAATCTACGCCGACTGCGCGCATCTTTCTAATAACCCTTCGTTACTCCATAATTTCTAAAAAAAAAAAAAAAAAAAAAAAAAAAATACCAACTCTCTCTCTCTCTCTCTCTCTCTCGAATTGGCTTTCGAATTAATCTCCGTTTCTCGAAACGATGGAAAAGAGATTCGTTGAAAATCGAATTTGGAAAAATTCGAATTGAAATCGGTGGGCAAATTGCGCGAAGAGGAAGGCGAAGCGCGGATTCTCTCGGAGTATCGAGCCGTGCCGAGTCGTGGACCCACCCACAAAACCCCCTCCAGTCGTCGGGACTGGAGGGTGAGTCCGCGATAAGAAGAAGCACGTGGACGACGCATCGAAAGCAGGCCGGGGGCGCAGCACGCCGCTCGCCAGCCGGTGGACGAGTGCCACCACCAACGGTAGACGAAGAACGGAACGAGTTCGGTGGAGCGATTTGTGTGTGCACGGCGACGGCGGCGGCTGCGACGCCGGCACACACGCTCGCGATTGCTTCTCTCTTCTCTTGCTCGGATGTAAGCGAACGGAGAGTGCGCGTATCCGCGCTTCTCTCCGTCTCCGTCTGTCCGTTGCTCTGCCTTCGTTCTAGCTCCGGTTCAGTCAGCGCGGCAGAAGACGACGGGATCGGAACGGTTCGGGTCGAAGCGAGACGAGGCGAAGACGCGAGGGAAAAGCGCGTGGGGAGAGAGAGCCGTGTCTGGTAGGGGAGAGGTGCGAGAGGCGAGCGGTGGAACGAGCGGCGGAGGCGGGGAGAACGCGACGCGTCGTTCCGCGCGACGGGGTGGGGCATCGTTTCCAGAACAGCTTGGTGGGGAGCGACGAGCCGCGGCTTCGTTGCCGTGCGGCGAAGGAGGGGGCAGAGAGAAGTGGCACCGCTCCCCTCCTCTCTGTCTCTCTCTCACCCTCCGGAGGGGTTCAGTCATCTCGCGCCAGCCGAGCCACGCGCACTCGCCTGTTCTACGTTCTGGGCTCGGTGAAAGACTCTCTCTTTCAGGGCTTGGGAAAACTGGCTCGCGTCAGTCTCTCTCCCCGCGCGGATCACGCCCGATCTCTCGCGGTGGATCCGTCTCGTGGTGAATAACCCCGTGGTGCGGTGGAAACGGACAGCGGGGGGTTGGGAACGACGACGACGACTACTACTACGAGTGCTTTCTCTTCTCTCCCTCGGGTCGAGTCGAGTGTGCGCGCCGCACAGGATCTCTTCTTCTTCGTCGGCCTATCAGCCTGCTGCCCCCGGTGGACAACGGTTAAACGCACGGGAACCAGACCGCCCCCTCCGTGGACGGAAGCCACGGAACACCCCCACTTCTTGGCCGACCTAAGCCTCCCCCACCCACCAGCCAACCGCGGAGCGGAGTGTTCCGCGGTGCAGAGAGTGGAAGGCACACCGGGTACCGAGTTTCACGGGTGGAGAACCCCGTGGATGCGTCGCGATCATCCCCCCGGAAGGATCGGGTGATAAGGTGGAGCATAATAAGTTTCGGGACGTTTCGATGGTGAAACGGGCTGGTATCGAGGTAAAACTCTCCCCTTGAACGTTTTCTGTTTTTTTTTTTTCCTCCTCTCTCCTTTTTCTTTTTTTTTTTTTTTTTTTTTCTCCTCTCTGCGTCTTATCCGCGTCTCCCTCGTTTCGTCCGGTGGACGCGCACGCGCGCACAAACGGCAGACGGACGCACACGCACACACGCACACCCCACCTTCCACGGATCATTGCCACTACCAGCAGCACTTGGGAAACAAACCCTCTCCCCACCCCCTGAAGTGGAGGGAAGTGGAGAGAGCCGGACCAGCCAGAACAGAGGACAGTGGCATCATCGCGCGCCGCGAATTCTCCACTTCTTCTCTCGCTCGTGAATTCGTGTTGGTACCGGTTACTTCCGGTCCCACGGCGTCGTCCCAAGGGGATCGGGTCGAGTCGAGTCGAGTCGAGTCGTCGTTCGTGTCGCGTTCTTCGATCGAATCGAGTGATACTCGACCCGCGGACGCGCCCGTTGATTGACAGTGCGACAGTTCGGGGAAACAAAGAGAAAGAGAAAGAGAGAGAGAGAGAGAAGGGCCAGTGATTTTTTTTTATTTTCTCCAATACGTGGACGGTTACATATATATGTGTACATACATATATATATATATGTACATGAATGTATATATATGTGTATATATATATACATACATATATACACGATCGTGTGACAAGTTTTTTTTCGTGACCAGTGTGCTCGAAGGAGAGATTACTCGTCGTTCGGTCGAGAGAAGGTTGTTGTTGTTGTTATTGTTGTTGTTGTTGTTGTTGTTGTTGTTATTGTTATTGTTGGTGGATCGATCCATTTTCCATCGCGGTCTCGCCTCGCGGTGAACTGATCAATCCGGGAGTGAAGGGAGTGGCGGAGCGGGATGTTGCTGCCAGCCACGAAACTTTGAACCGAAACCGTCAACGTAGTTGACAGAAACTGTAACTGTAACTGTATCGCGGCGATGAGACGCGGCGACGACGACGACGACACGCGACAACCCGGTGGAGTTTCCGTGCTCGCTTCGTAACGAGAAGTGGCCGATCTTTCCAAAAGGAGGAGGACGTCGTGGAGGGGAAGAAGGAGAAGAATCCCGACGCCGGATTCTCGCAAGTTTTTTAACCAGTGGTGGACTCTGTGTCTTCGTCGTTTCGTACGGAATCCTCCCTCCCTCCCTCCCTCCCACCCCCCCCGTCGGGGTAGTTGTTCGGCCCCCTCCCTCCCTCCCCCCAAAGAGAGGAGGACTGCTCTACTATGTTGGCCGGTGGAGAGGCAAGAAGCGGAGGAAACTCGTTGAAAGGGAGAAACACGGGAGAGGAGAAGTAATCGAGGTAAATACCAGAGAGATGCACGTATTTAGTATGCACGTATTCCTCCTAACCATCTTTCTCTTCGGTTCCTTGCGCGAAACGCGAAGTCGGTGGCGATGTCTTCTCGGTGGCTTCGAAATAGAGAGACGAGCGGCGTGTTTCGGGGGGGGGGGGAGGGAGGGAAAGCAGTTAAAATCGCGAGGGCAAAGTTTATTTATAATTTATACGAGCTAGCGAACGTTGGTGGCGCGCGGCTCGGTCCTGCAACAAAGTATTCGAATTATGTCAGGGAAGTGATGGGTTATTGCAGGGGAGGCTGTAAAGCAGAGTTGGCAGCCACTTTAGCCTTTGGATCCCGCGTTGATGCCACGGTCTCGACGCCAACCCCAGAAGCCCGATTTAGCACCGACTTTGTTTCCATTGTTCTTTCGAAACGAGGGGGAGGAAAATCTCTCTCTCTCTCTCTCTCTCTCTGCTCTTGGCGCGCGCGCGCGAGAGAGAATTTTATCATCCTCTCCCTTTCTCGCTCTCGAAAGCGAAAATTGCCCCCGGAATCTCTCCGCTCCCGGAATAATTGCATATCCGTGAAAAAGTAGCGGCGGTCGTGTAGCTGTCGAACGGCTGTGTGAATTCCATCCTGTGGAAGGTAGGGATGGATGGACGGACGTAATTGGCAGCCGGGGAGGGGAGGAGGTCGAGGGGGAAAGGAGAGAGAGAGAGAGAGAGAGAGAGGGATATATCGCGTTCGGTTAGAGCGGAAAATTAGCGTTGCTCACGGTCTGGCCGGGTGGAAATAACCGAGGAACGCTGGCTGATTTCACGCGACGATGCTATCTTGGCGGGATTTAAGAAACGAGGGAAGGAAAGAAACGCGATATCGGGGATCCCCCTCGCGAGGAGAGGGGCGAGGAAGGAGGGGTTTTTATTCAGGGGTGAATTTTTATGGCGTTGCCCAGCGATCGAATCGGCCCGTGAGAGGGAGAGGGAGAGGGAGAGACTGTAATCGGAATCGCGTACCTCGCGATAAACCCCTCTCCTCCTCCCCCTCTGGCCCCGCTTCGTTTTCGCGGCAAACTTCCTTTTGTTGGCGCGTTCTCGACGGAAAGCCGCCGCGTCACATCTCGATGGAATATTAACCCTCCTCGTGTTCTCTCTTCTTTCCTCTTCTTTTTCTTCTTCTTCCGTTCGATGCCTGCGCTCGTGACGCGATGAAAATGAGGCTTGTAATTTTGGCTAGTCGTTTGGAACGGACGTGGGACAAGGACGAGGAATCTGTCCACGAGGAACAGGTGGTGTTTTCGTGTCGAAGCCGAGCGTTCGTTTCGAAATTTTCCCTTATACTTATCAGGTCGGATCGCGTCGTCGTTTATACCAGCTCGCACCGTTTTATCGTTAGTTTCTGTTCTCGAGTAGCCCCGATCGATTCGGTAGACGAAACCAGGTGTAGATTCGTGTTGAAATGTTTGCTCGAAATACTAGACGAGTATCGTTTCTTCTCGTTTCAACGTTTCAACCACGACGACGACGACAACGACGACGATGACGGACGAGG